>NC_041397.2:181146092-181472866 GCF_900747795.2 Erpetoichthys calabaricus
ATATATATACACAGTGGTGTGAAAAACTATTTGCCCCCTTCTTGATTTCTTATTCTTTTGCATGTTTGTCACACAAAATGTTTCTGATCATCAAACACATTTAACCATTAGTCAAATATAACACAAGTAAACACAAAATGCAGTTTTTAAATGATGGTTTTTATTTTTTAGGGAGAAAAAAAATCCAAACCTACATGGCCCTGTGTGAAAAAGTAATTGCCCCCTTGTTAAAAAATAACCTAACTGTGGTGTATCACACCTGAGTTCAATTTCCGTAGCCACCCTCAGGCCTGATTATTGCCACACCTGTTTCAATCAAGAAATCACTTAAATAGGAGCTGCCTGACACAGAGAAGTAGACCAAAAGCA
This sequence comes from Erpetoichthys calabaricus, assembly GCF_900747795.2. Lineage (NCBI taxonomy): Eukaryota > Metazoa > Chordata > Cladistia > Polypteriformes > Polypteridae > Erpetoichthys > Erpetoichthys calabaricus. Next base: position 181,146,462 of record NC_041397.2, read on the forward strand.
CCTCAAAAGCTAGACATCATGCCAAGATCCAAAGAAATTCAGGAACAAATGAGAACAGAAGTAACTGAGATCTATCAGTCTGGTAAAGGTTATAAAGCCATTTCTAAAGCTTTGGGACTCCAGCGAACCACAGTGAGAGCCATTATCCACAAATGGCAAAAACATGGAACAGTGGTGAACCTTCCCAGGAGTGGCCGGCCGACCAAAATTACCCCAAGAGCGCAGAGACGACTCATCCGAGAGGTCACAAAAGACCCCAGGACAACGTCTAAAGAACTGCAGGCCTCACTTGCCTCAATTAAGGTCAGTGTTCACCACTCCACCATAAGAAAGAGACTGGGCAAAAACGGCCTGCATGGCAGATTTCCAAGACGCAAACCACTGTTAAGCAAAAAGAACATTAGGGCTCGTCTCAATTTTGCTAAGAAACATCTCAATGATTGCCAAGACTTTTGGGAAAATACCTTGTGGACTGATGAGACAAAAGTTGAACTTTTTGGAAGGCAAATGTCCCGTTACATCTGACGTAAAAGGAACACAGCATTTCAGAAAAAGAACATCATACCAACAGTAAAATATGGTGGTGGTAGTGTGATGATCTGGGGTTGTTTTGCTGCTTCAGGATCTGGAAGGCTTGCTGTGATAGATGGAACCATGAATTCTACTGTCTACCAAAAAATCCTGAAGGAGAATGTCCGGCCATCTGTTCGTCAACTCAAGCTGAAGCGATCTTGGGTGCTGCAACAGGACAATGACCCAAAACACACCAGCAAATCCACCTCTGAATGGCTGAAGAAAAACAAAATGAAGACTTTGGAGTGGCCTAGTCAAAGTCCTGACCTGAATCCAATTGAGATGCTATGGCATGACCTTAAAAAGGCGGTTCATGCTAGAAAACCCTCAAATAAAGCTGAATTACAACAATTTTGCAAAGATGAGTGGGCCAAAATTCCTCCAGAGCGCTGTAACAGACTCATTGCAAGTTATCGCAAACGCTTGATTGCAGTTATTGCTGCTAAGGGTGGCCCAACCAGTTATTAGGTTCAGGGGGCAATTACTTTTTCACACAGGGCCATGTAGGTTTGGATTTTTTTTCTCCCTAAATAATAAAAAACCACCATTTACAAACTGCATTTTGTGTTTACTTGTGTTATATTTGACTAATGGTTAAATGTGTTTGATGATCAGAAACATTTTGTGTGACAAACATGCAAAAGAATAAGAAATCAGGAAGGGGGCAAATAGTTTTTCACACCACTGTATATATATATATATATATATATCTATATATATATCTATATTATATATATATATATATATATATATATATAATCTAAATCCCCGCGAAGTACTGCTTTTAAATTTTTATGAAGAAGAAAAGCTTTTTAAATTGAGGGAAAATATCCCTATAGCAATTTGTTAAGGATCTGTTTTTTTGTGAAGCAGCCTTAACACAGCTTTTCCGCTGTTTTATAAACGAACGCCATATAAGGTCTTCCTTTTTCCTTGCTTCGCCAAGGAAAGAGCCTTTTTATTAAATCCAAGGGTTCTTCGCTTTTTTTTTTGTTTGTTTATTACGATTGTTATAGTTCTGTTTGTATACGACGTTGTCAGTTCAGCCCTCAGGTTGTAATATGACCAAGCCGTGCAAGCTTACTGTTAAGAATGCAACGTATAGTTGTACATGAGAAAAGCAATCTTGCCTCAAATCAATGGCAAACTTTTGTAGGTCTATGAACTTAATTTAAAGTTTAGGTTTACACGGTGCTTTCTTTCCGAAGTACCTGCACTCATGAATATGTCTGTATGCGTCAATCGCTCAAATCCCCGCGCTTCGCACCGGCGAAGTACTGCTTTTAAATTTTTATTAAGAAGAAAAGAAAACCTTTTAAAATTGAGGGAAAATATACCAATAACAGTTTGTTAAGGATCTGTTTTTTTGTGAAGCTGCGTTCACTCGAGTGATCACTTCGAGCTGACTTGCTGGCTAACCATAAGCGTTACCTGGTAGGTAACCACCCATACAATCAGATTGTGAATCAGACTACGAATGCCGTGAATGTAATTACCCCGATCTACATGCTGTCAAATAAACAAACCACACGCCGTGGCGCAATTTTAGGGGCTTAGCCTCAAGCGCTGACGTCCGAGGTTCGATTCCCGTAAGGGAGTGAAGTGAGCGCTTCGCACCGGTGAAGTACTGCTTTTAAATTTTTATTAAGAAGAAAAGAAAACCTTTTTAAATTAAGTCTTAAAAAGAGCTGTAAAGATATTGACAATAAGCTACGCAAACCCACCAAGACATGCAATCGTTTAAATCAAAGCGCGAGTCGAAAAACACCATCCCATAATATTAGTTAACGATTAACACATTTCTATATGTATTGTAAGCATACAATTCAACTGATAATATGTTGCACTTATTTATCTGGTGTACTGACATTTTTGCGCGTTTAACGGCTGAAATCTAACGTGGTTTGTGCCCTTCAGAATGAAAAGAGTTTGCATTTACCTTTTTAATAAAAGGCGAGCTTTTAAGCCTGAGAAATCACCCCGTAAATGCACACGTTTAATTGCACGTGTTAATATGTATGCTTACACAGTATTAAAAGACACTCAACAAGTACACAGTATTAAAAGACAGTCAACAATTAACGTCATTTACCTTCGTTCCCGCGTTTGACTTGTGCTGTAAATCTCTTCCTCGTTTTCAGTTCACGTGATTACGTAGGAGGCGTAATACGTGATGACGCGATACGTGACTCCGCCTTCTCCTTTAGAGTATATGGACAAAAAAACAGGTTCCAGTTATGACCATTACACGTAGAATTTCGAAATGAAACCTGCCTAACTTTTGTAAGTAAGCTGTAAGGAATGAGCCTGCCAAATTTCAGCCTTCTACCTACACGGGAAGTTGGAGAATTAGTGATGAGTGAGTCAGTCAGTCAGTCAGTCAGTCAGTGAGTCAGTGAGGGCTTTGCCTTTTATTAGTATAGATATATATATATATAGATATATGTAATGTTGCAAAGTTTATTGTCAAATAAAGCAAACCGTACACGACACGTGTTTCACCCTCATTTGGGGTCATCAGACATACACACTCTACTACTCAGACGTCAGCGTTGAACCACATGCCGTGGCGCAGCGTAAAGGGGCTTTGTCTTTGATGCTGATGTCCGAGGTTCGATTCCCCGAGAGGGGAGCAGTAGAGTGTTTACGCCAAATGAGGGTGAAACACGTGTTGCATACTCTTTGCTTTATTTGACAGTAAACTTGGCAACATATATAATATAATCTATATATATAATTCACTAAAGCAGCCGACCATGGGCAGGCAAGACGCAAGACAGAGCCCCGCCCGCCAACAATTCACTAAGCAGCCGTGTGCGCCAATGATTTCCGCACGTGTTCAGTCTCTCCCTGTGCAGCGAGCCAGAGAGAGAGAGAGAGAGAGAGACACACACACACGCGAGAGAGAGAGAGCGAGAGAGAGGGGGGGCTGGACGCATATGGCAGAGAAGGCAGTTAAAGAATGCACCAGGCATGATTTTGTTTTCACTTCTGTTTACAGAGATCGGTTCGTAGTGTGCATTGTTGCAATGTTACTTTTCTTGGTGGTTTATTAAATTACGGATTTTTCAAATGTTCATTTTTTTCCCTGTGCTTAAAACTCATTAAAAAAGTGTTTTTACCGAGCGGTTCGTAGCGCTATAGTGCAAAGTCTTGCAGTGTTAAGTTTTCTCTGTTATTCAATGTTTTTACATTTAGTTTACTATTACGCTATGCATTCTATGGTATAATCTTCTATCTATATATATTATTCACTAAGGCGGCCGACCATGGCAGGCAAGACACAAGACAGAGCCAGTTTTCAGTCACGGACAATTGTATGTTGCTCTCTCCAGAGTTACATCTTTTCATTCACTCACAGTCGTATCCTCAAACCCACCCCATTTGGACAACTGTGTCTTTCAGGAAGTGTTCACCCATCAATAAATAATTATGCGGTGTATGCTACGCCGCGGGTTGGCTAGTATAATATAATATTTATATTATATATATATATATATATATATATATATATATATATATATATATATATATATATATATATATATATATACACACAGTATATAAAAAAACATGCAGCAGGACTTGAAAGGAGCATTTCAACTTCTTTTAGCTGCTCCCGTTAGAAGTCACCACAGCAGATCATCTTCTTCCATATCTTTCTGTTCTCTGCATCTTGTTCTGTTACACCCATCACCTGCATGTCCTCTCTCACCACATCCATAAACCTCCTCTTAGGCCTTCCTCTTTTCCTCTTAACTGGCAGCTCTATCCTTAGCATCCTTCTCCCAATATACTCAGCATCTCTCCTCTGCAGATGTTTAAACCAACACAATCTCACCTCTCTGACTTTGTCTCCCAACCGTCCAACTTGAGCGGACCCTCTAATGTACTCGTTTCTAATCCTATCCATCCTCGTTACACGCAATTCAAATGTTAGCATCTTTAACTCAGCCATCTCTGGCTTTTAGTCAGTGCCACCATCTCCAACACATATAACATAACTGGTCTCACTACTATCCACTAAACCTTCCCCTTCACTCTCGCTGGTGCCCGTCTGTCACAAATCACTCCTGACATTCTCCTCCACCCATTCCACCCTGCCTGCACTCTCCTTCACCTCTCCTCCACCCTCTCTGTTACTCTGTACTGTTGATCCCAAGTATTTAAACTCATTCACCTTCGCCAACTCTACTCCCTGCATCCTCACCATTCCACTGACCTCCCTCTCATTCACACACATGTATTCTGTCTTGTTCCTACTGACCTTCATTCCTCTCCTATCTAGAGCATATCTCCACCTCTCCAGGGTCTCCTCAACCTGCTCCCTACGCTCGCTACAGATCACAATGTCATCAGTGACCATCATAGTCCACGAAGACTCCTGTCCATCACCATTGCAAATAAGAAAGGGCTCAGAGCTGATCCCTGTTGTAATCCCACCTCTACCTTGAATGCATCTGTTATCCTACCGCAGACCTCACCACGGTCACACTTCCCTCGTTCATATCCTGTACAACTCTTACATACTTCTCTGCCACTCCTGACTTCTTCATACAATACCACAGCTCCTCTCGAGGCACCCTGTCATATGCTTTCTCCAGGTCCACAAAGACGCAATGCAACTCCTTCTGGCCTTTTCTATACTTCTCCATCAATACACTCCGAGCAAACATTGCATCTGTGGTGTTTTCTTGCCATGAAAGCATACTGCTGCTCACTAATCATCACTCCTTCTTAACCTAGCTTCCACTACTCCTCTTTCCCATAACTTCATGCTGTGGCTCATCAATTGTATCCCCCTGTAGTTAGTGGAGTCCTGCACATCCCCCTTATTCTTAAATATCGGCACCAGTACACTTCTCCACTCCTCAGGCATCCTCTCACTTTCCAAGATTCCATTAAACCAGGGGTGTCGAACTCCAGTCCCGGAGGGCCGCAGTGGCTGCAGATTTTCATTCTAACCATCTTCTTAATTAGTGACCAGTTTTTGCTGCTAATTACTTCTTTTAATTAATTTGACTCAGGCCCCTTAGTTGTTTCTTTTTCCTTAATTAGCGGCCAAACAATAACGAGACATGAAACAAGCGGCCACATGACCAGCTCACCTGTGCCCATTACACAATATCTGAAAACAGAGAAAGGTGGAGGTCTCAGTAAGTCTGATCTCTCAGGTCATCAAAACATCTTGACAGTGTTCTTAGAAAAAAAACATAAAATCATCAGTTTTAGAAATGTCTGCTGTGGCAGAAAGAATAATTAAATGACGGGTTTAATTAACAGCAAGCATTGGCTTCTCATTAAGAAACTGGTTGGAGTTTGAAGCCCCAGTTTAGCTGGTCATCCGTTGGCTCGTTTCACATCTCACTTCTGTTTGGCTGTCATTTAATGAGGAAACGAATCTATTCAGAGCACTGAATCCTTAAAAACAAGGCTATTAAAATGAAGGGAAAAAAGTGAATTAGCAGTGAAAACTGGTCACTGATTGGGAAAAGGGGTTAGAATGAAAACCTGTAGCCACTGCGGCCCTCCAGGCCTGGAGTTTGACACCTGTGCATTAAACATTCTGGTTAAAAACTCCACTGCCATCTCTCCTAAACACCTCCATGCTTCCACAGGTATGTCATCTGGACCAATAGCCTTTCCATTCTTCATCCCCTTCATTACAATCCTTACTTCTTCCTTGCTAATCTGTTGCACTTCATTATTTTCACATCATCCAAACTTCTCTCTCATTCTCTTCATTCATCAGCCTCTCAAAGTACTCTTTCCATCTTCTCAGCACACCCTCATCACTTGTATGTTTCCATCTTTATCCTTTATTACCCTAACCTGCTGTACATCTTTCCTAGCTCGGACCCTCTCTCTAGCCAATTGGTCCAGGTCATTTTCTCCCTCCTTAGTGTCCAACCTCTCATACTACTCATCATACGCCTTTTCTTTAGCCTTCGCAACCTCTCTCTTCATCTTGTGCCTTATCTCCTTGTACTCGTCTACTTTCTGCATCTCTCTGTCTATCCCACTTCTTCTTTGCCATTCTCTTCCTCTGTATACTCTCCTGTATTTCCTCATTCCACCACCAGGTTTCCTTTTTCTCCTTCCGCTTTCCAGATGTCACACCAGGCACCCTTCTGTCACCCTTACTACTTCTGCTGTAGTTGTCCAGCTGCCTGGCAACTCTTCATTGCCACACAGTGCCTGCCTTACCTCTCCCCTAAACACTTTTTCATATCTACCACCATTTGATCATTGGCTCTCCAATCCACTTGCGACTTACTGCCCTTCCATTTAGTCTTTTGCACACATTAATATATCAACCTTCCTTCTCTGAATTATGTGAAAGCCAATTAGTTGCTTACAGACTACGAAGGATTAAAAGCTGACAAAGCTGTTTTGCTATAACAGAAGGTTATTCATGCAGACATCTGTTATAAGACAGGGTGCAGTAAGCTGACTTAGAACAACTTCCTCTTTAGAAATACATCAATGTTAGACACAGAAAAGATGACCTTCCTTCCTTCATAAAACAGAAATGGGTGGCCGATTTGCACAATATAAGATGAAATGCTTAGGAATACACATTATGCTTTCTGATAAGCTTGGGACTGGCGTGAAGAAACACACTGGACTGAACTTTATTTTTTCTTCAGTCATTCAGACATACAATTTTGTTTTGGCATCCAGATCACTGCCTTGCTACATAATATGCCCTAACAATATGTGTTTTAGCCTACCTACATATGACCTATTTCTGGTGCAGTTTCTTGTACTCCTGATGCAGCAAAGCTGCCCCAAGTCATTACACGATCTCTGTCAACCGTGACAGGTGGTATGAGATTTCCAAAGCACCAGGTAGCCCATATCAGTCAAAATGTTCGGCTTTTTACTCATCTGCCAACAGAGTATTACAGTAGATTTACGCATCCCATGATGTGCCTGTAAATTATGTGAGACGACCAATTCAAGCCTGTGGTTAAAGGTATAAATGTGTCACATTTACTGTATATTGGACTAGGCTGGTCATAACCATGTGTTATTTTCACCCAAGGATTAAAAACAGCTGACCCTTATGCGCTCAGTAACTAACCTGAGATCCCGGTGATGGGGAGGGCACAATTAACAAAAAAAAAAAGAAGTACTAAATTTAGATGTCCTCTCTTTTAGCTTTTCTCTACTTCAAATTTAAAAAAAAAACCCTGAATGATCTGAAAAAAGTCAGACGTGGTAAAATACTTTGTATAAAAATACATGCATATTTATTTTGTATATAAAATGTTTCAAACAATTATTTACTGTTTCTACCTACCACAACTTCTATCATATGACTGCTAATTTATGTGTACGTTAAAAAAAAAACTATTCTATTTGTTCTCATACAGAATATCTAGGTGCTTTAGACATTAGCTACAATGGCATCACAACTAGATTTTCTTGGGTATGTTAGCTCAAAACAATACCTCCTATGGTCACACAAACGTTGTGTAATGCAATACCACAGTAGAGTATCAACAGAATTGTATCAGTATAGAGACAAATAGATTCACCTTAGTGACTCTTTCCACTTTACAGCTGCTCAGATTAATATACAGTAATAATTCTGAGAAACATGGGGTATAACAGAACAGCTCCTGTTCTCCTTATTGCATGTGCCAATTGTAACCACAGTGCTCATCATAGTAACCTGCTCCATGCGTCTACATATATCTCTGCAAAGAAATGTTAGATCATCAGTCATTAGCGCACAATGTATTTCTAACCAGACTTCTCGGCTTCAGCCTCCTTGTTAAATTTACTTTTGAATTACAGCTGATAAAGTAGCAATGATTGTCAATATGGAAACAAACATCTTTGTATGAATTTACACTGGTTACAGGCTTTTAAGAATCACAAGAAATTTTAGAAATGACAGGAGACTTCTTAAGGGTTGTCAAGGTTTCTGCTTCAACTACATGTCTTGGTAGTTTATAATTATAGAGTGGTAGGAATCTGGAACAAAGAAGTGCTTCTAGGCTTCAGTCCTAAATGCACTTCCCCTTAATTTCCACTGGTATCCTTGAGTATGTGATTCATAGTTAACTTAAAAGAATTCTGCTGGATCTACTTTATCAATGCCTTTGAGAACTTGGAAGATCTGGATTATGCCCCCACGCATGTCTGAGACAAAAAAGGTTTCATTCTCCCAGTCTATTGGAGTAGGACACATCCTTAAGTTTCTGTGATGATGCTGTGTGGGGGTTTTAGCATTATATTTGCACTGTGATAGCCTGAGATAAAGGTCAATCTTGAAATCATTAACGTAAATATACTACTTCTTTGTCATTTCTCAAGATAACGAGACAGAAACACCTTGAAATGTGTATTAACTATTTATTTCAGAGTATACGTTCACGGTTTTAGTTCCCCATTTTACTATGGTATTATAGCAGCTGTCAGCGCCAGGGAGACTGCATGTGAAGATATGCAAGTGCTAGGCCAGAAGTTTCTCCACAAGAAGAGTATTTTACATGTCCTCTTTGATTTGGCACATGCTTTCTTTCATAGCCTAAACATACTGACAGGACCACTGGCTCCTACAACGATACAAGTCTGTATTAACTGGCACTTAATCCAAAGCAAACTCATGCTTTCATATACTCCTGCTAGGACAGACTATTTTCCTCTCTCTGAAATACGTCAAACCCCTCATGCTTTCACTGCTAAACCCATTTAATTCCAATAATGGCTGTGGATGGGGGAGCTTACCCTGCTAGCTGTATTCAGTGATGGAGTGCATCCACAAACATGCCTACACCCACACAGGGCTAATCTGGACTTGACCTCGAAGGTAACATGCGCACTTTTGGAATGTGAGAAGAATTAAATGATATCTTGATGGCTCTGCAGAAGTAGTACGTGAGCAGATTCCTTACATGTTATTTATCACTCCGTGAATAAACATAAAAACAGATTATTTTGAAGCATTCCTGTGGTTTTCAAATGTATATATCTTTGTATGTGTGATTGGGAGTCTCGGACAACCCTGCAAGCTTTCATATTTTCCACTTATTACATCAAACAAAGGCCCACTAACCCATGAACTACATAAAGCTACTTAAATTTTTCAAAAGTGCCACATCCTTCTACCTCCCTATGAATAGAGGGCAACTGCAAACATTACACATTTGTAATGGGGAGCTAGGATGATTTATAGAAACGTATTTTGTGATTCTAACTTGTAGTTTAATAACAAGCAAGAACATAAGACAAAAGACAGCGTAAAATCTACACAAGTCATATAAAAAGAAAAAAAAACTTTTAGGAAGGGATGGACATCACCTTACACGAATGTTTAAGGTTGGAAGGTGCTTCTGATAACTCCTCTAGCATTTCATTATATGTGGAAATGATATCAAATGTATACAGAAATTGGTTCATAATTCATTCTCAATTAAAAATAAATTTTTTTAATAAAAACACATTTTAAGTATAGTTTCTTTTCTTTTATGGGTTGTTGACTCATTATTTACATTTTAATGCTTAAAAGAAAGAACAAAAGAAAAAAGAAAAATAAACCGCGACTCAGTCACAGCAAAGGTCAAAAATGGCTTGACTTCAATGTGCATTTTCTATCTATCTATCTTCCCACCATTTTTGCAGAGGTAATCTTTTATCCTAGTCGGTGATCATCTTCATAATAATTGTATTATCATTTTAATGGATCTCTTTTTAATAGTGAAATCCCAAAAAAACCAGCTACATGAATTCAAGTCACATTTTCAGAACATACTTGTTTTTTTTAGCAGTGTAAAAAAATGTTTTTTTACACAGTGCACACCTCATGGCAGTAACGCTTTCTCCAAATCTCTTCTAACCGTAATTGTATAGCACCATAACACAACAGCTTAATGATCGGAGATCATTTCTGAGACAGAACAGTGATTCACAGTTGCTGTTGAGCAGTCAATGAAAAACTCTTGGCACATCATTTGTCTTAATCTCTGAAAGACTAATGTTCAAGACATGCAGCATTACAATCCCTTTCCAGTTTTGTCATCACCTTTGCACAGATGAGCGCTGAACTAATTTTAGTTTGTTGCAGCTGCTGCCTTTGCCAAAATTTCGACCAGGACTTTCACATTCTGAGCTACTGCGCTGTAGGAGTAGAAGCTTACGCTTGTCATTGATCTCAGGTTCAGAATCGCTCAGTTCAAGATCTGGACAGTAGCCATCGCTCTCCTGGTAATTGTGTTTGCTACCACTCTGTCTCTCAGGGACTGATTTGGCCCACAGGCGCTCCTTAGTGGCAGCTTTTCTTGAGGATTTTTCTGAACTCCTTAAGTCCTCAGTTGTTCTCATAAGGCTGTCTGTGACCTCTTTGAAAGAACGGCTGAAATGTTCCATAGCTGATTTTCGAAAAGTACCTCCTCCCTGAACAGAAAAATGGTTAGACAGACCTTGCTCATATGTCGTTTGACAGGAGCTGTCCCTGTGTTTCACTGCCTTGTCTACCACTCCATTGGATTTGCTGGGACAAGCTCTTTCTTGGTCAAGTTTACTGTCCCCATTTGAAGACTGGACATGCATACCAATGTGAAGTGCTGAAGGTTTCCCACGAGGAGTACTGGAAAAGACATCGCTAACTCCTACTGTCTCAGGCTGTGAACGCCCTGAGCTTGACAGCAAACCATTGCAATCATCACCTTTGTGGACTCGATGATGATGCGACCGAAGTTTCTCACTGGCTTTAAGGAGGCTGTGCATAGCAACAGTACTACTCTTGTAAACATTACCACTGTTATCAGGGCACAAGGGTCCATTTTTTGACTTGGAGACTGTTTTGCTGGTTCCTGAATTCACCTTTGGCATCTTTAACTTCAAAGTTATTCTGGGAGGAGTTCTGAACAGAACACTTTCTGGAGGGCACGACAAAGGAAGTCCTAAAAAATAAAATGTTCAAATAAAAATGTGGCTTTTAAAAATAGTGCATAAATGCAAAAATAAATTCTCATATCATCACTATTTGAAAATTATACAATGTACATTATCATTATGCACAAAGGTTAGTTAGTATTTAAAATAAAATCACCATTTGTATGTCAAAATATAATCAACAAGTGTCTGTTTATATAGTAATCATTTTGGAGACCTGTGGATAGGAGACAGACCTAAAACTTTGGTTGGATGGCCACTGTCTAAGATTATAATTAAAAGTAAAATATTACAAATATAATTTTTTAGAGACATTACACATTTAACTGTTCTAGAAAAAAAAACATTGAAAAGGAATACAAAAGAAAATTGAACACTTGCATAAAGCATTACAAGATGAAGATATCAACACCCATCGATCTAGTAAAACTATAAATCAGAAATGCACGGATTGACGACTCCCCCTTGAACAGGCCAGTTTTATATTTAAAAAATGTGAAACAAGCACTAATATACTGGAATAACCTAATTATAGCAAGTACATACAAGAAAATTGTATAATAATATAGTAATAAACAGGGATTAAAAAATGAAAACAAAACAAAACACAAAATTACTGCAGCTTCAATGAAAAAAAAATTATACTCAAGGTTGAATATTGCCACCTCTTCCTGCATATGGTTTTTAAAGACAGACTAAGAAGGTGTAGGCAACGTACTGAGAGTACCTACTTTAAGAATCTAAAGGATACATCTTGGCTTCAGTCTATGATCTTCATTGTGCAATGGAAAACTCAGAATAACAGCATGAAATAATTGTGATGAGAATTCCATCCTAGTAATCTCCTGGAAATAGTGGCTTGCAATTGTAGAAACTGAAGCGAAGTACTCAGATTAAATTGTCAGTTTACCAGTGATTCTACATTAACTAGGTCCTGGTGATTTCTGGAAGCTGCGTGTTGATTGCAGTTCTAGACATCATCTGATTTCAAAATGAAGTAAGCTTGATGTATTTCTCATTTGCTGCACTCCGTTTCCAAGACCAACCACTCCATTTTACAGTCCTCAACCTTGCCCATTTGTTTGCTGGTCTGGATTAGAGCTTGGAGAGCACAACTGTAAACACCTATCTGCTACAGACTTTCTGCCTGGCAGAGATGTTGAGGATGCAGAATTATCACTTGAGGCTATACTCACTCTTGCCATAGTGTAAGATTTTCATCTTTTTAGTGTGTTTGTCTCATCCCAGTTTTATTCCCTCTATATATCTGTTTCTGTTTCAGTTAATTACTTTTGTTCATATATTGGTGTGTATATATACAGTACTGTGCAAAAGTTTTAGGCAGGTGTGAAAAAATGCTGTAAACAAAGAATGCTTTCAAAAATGGAAGTGTTAATTATTTATTTTCAATCAATCAACAAAATGCAGTGAATGAACAAAAGAGAAATCTAAATCTCTGGGGGGGCCATACCATCACTTCCAGGACTACTTCTTGTTCTTTACGCTGAAGATAGTTCTTAATGACTTTGGCTGTATGTTTGGGGTGGTCGTCCTGCTGCAGAATAAATTTGGGGCCAATCATACGCCTCCCTGATGGTACTGCATGATGTATACATATCTGCCTTTATTTCTCGGCATTGAGAACACCATTAATCCTGACCAAATCTCCAACTCCATTTGCAGAAATGCAGCCCCAAACGTTCAAGGAACCTCCACACCATGCTTCACTGTTGCCTGCAGACACTCATTATTGTACCGCTCTCCAGCCCCTTGACGAACAAACTGCCTTCTGCTACAGCCAAATATTTCAAATTTTGACTCATCAGTCCAGAGCACCTGTTGCCATTTTTCTGCACCCCAGTTCCTATGTTTTCGTGCATACTTGAGTCGCTTGGCCTTGTTTCCATGCCGGAGGTATGGCTTTTTGGCTGCAACTCTTCCATGAAGACCACTTCTGGCCAGACTTCTCCGGACAGTAGATGGGTGTACCTGGGCCCCACTGGTTTCTGCCAGTTCTGAGCTGATGGCACTGCTGGACATCTTCCGATTTCGAAGGGTAATAAGCTTGATGTGTCTTTCATCTGCTGCACTAAGTTTCCTTGGCCAACCACTGCGTCTACGATCCTTAACGTTGCCCGTTTCTTTGTGCTTCTTCAAAAGAGCTTGAACAGCACATCTTGAAACCCCAGTCTGCTTTAAAATCTTTGTCTGGGAGAGACCTTGCTGATACAGTATACTACCTTGTGTCTTGTTGCTGTGCTCAATCTTGCCATGACATGAAACTGTCTTCCACAACCTCACCTTGGTAGCAGAGTTTGGCTGTTCCTCACCCAGTTTTAAGCCTCCTACACAGCTGTTTCTGTTTCAGTTAATGACTGTGTTTCAACCTACGTGTGACATTGATGATCATTAGTACCTGTTGGGTATAATTAGTTGATCATACACCTGACTATAATCCTACAAAATCCCTGACTTTGTGCAAGTGTACCTATAAGAATTGATGCTGGTTTGAAGGCAAAAGGTAGTAACACCAAATATTGATTTGATTTAGTTTTTTCTTTTGTTCGCTCACTTTGCATTTTGTAAATTGATAACAATAAATCATTTATATTTCTGAAAGCATTCTTTGTTTACAGCATTTTTTCACACCTGCCTAAAACTTTCGCACAGTACTGTACATACACATATATACATGTCTTTCAAAACTATTATCGCTGCATATACATCTGTCTTTCGAAACTATTATTGCTGACAATTCGTCACATGTTGTGACATGCTATATACGCAAGCGTGATCTTTCAGATTCATATAGAACTCCAAGAAAACTTATTCGTTCGTGTTTATCAGATAAATTTTGTGTAAAGTGCGATACTTTTGGTCGTATGGATTTGTATCCTGTCTCTATTTACCTGTCTCACCACTTCACCACCTAATAGTTAATGTATGGTGCGCATACTGGTGCAAAAATGGCTGCCATCATATCATCCAGGTGGATGCTACACATTAGTGGTGGTTGAGGTGGCTCTATGTCCTGGGCATAATGTTAAAAGTACATCCGGCCTTGCAAGCGGTCCTTCAGCTTACAGGGAAATCTTGGGGGTTAGTAGCAGGATTGGCACTCCAGCCACCATAAAAACTTCACGAAGCTCTGAAATGGCAGACAGGACTTCTCCGCGGGAGTAGCTCTGCTGCAGCTGCTCATAGGAAGGCTGCTCGCATTATGAAGGGGATGGGGGAAAGTTATCGGAAGCCTCCTCCCCAGGAAAACAGAACTTGTCATCCCTGTCTTGAAAGGGAAGCATGATTGCCTGGACTGCAGCAACTACAGGAGGATAACACTGCTTTTGTTGCCAAATAAGGTCCGTTCTAGGGTCATCCTCAATGGGATATGTGATCACTTGCTCACCTACAAGCGACCGGATCAATATGGCTTTACGCCAAAGAAGTCTACCATTGACTGCATCCTAGCACTGAGGGTTCTTATTGAGCACAAACGTGAATATCGTCAGAGTTTCTTTGCAGCTTTTATTGGTTTTTGTAAAGTGTTCGACTCAAGTTGATTGAGCTACCCTGTGGGACATGCCGAGACTTTGTGGGATCCCCCCGAAGTTGCTGGATTTCATGGTTGGCCTGTACACTGGTACTGTGAGTGCTGTGCAGAGAGGAGGCAGAAGCTGTGTGTTTTTCCCAGGTGATTTTGGAGTTCGTCAGGGGTGTGCCCTTGTTCATGCTTACATGGGCTGGGTATTGGGTAGGGTCGTGGGATCCAGCGACTGTGGGGCATCTGTTGGTGAAGAAAGATTCACTAATCTTGACTTTGCTGATGATGCTGTCATCTTTGCAGAGTCAATGGAAACTCTGATTGGGGCTTTTGAGAGAGACTGAGCAAGGGATCTGAGTATCTGGGCTTGCAAGTGTCCTTGATAAAGACCAAGATCTAGTCCTTGAAGGACCTCTTAGGCGCAGACATCGTCAGTGTGTCTGTCTGCGGAGAGGACATTGACCTTGTCGAGAGATTTACTTACCTCGGCAGCTACACATTCTTGTCTCTGATGACTCTTCCTACAAAGTCAGTAAAAGGATTGAGAGAGCTTTGGAGATTGCTGGAAAGGGGCATGTGGCACTCCCGATATTTTTGCAAAAGGATGAAGGTTCAAGTCTTTAGAGTCCTGGTGCTTCCTGTTTTGCAATATTATATTAATATTATATAGTATATTATCCAGTGACCTGAGACGATGACTGGACTCCTTCGGTACTGTCTCTCTTCGGAGAATCCTTGGGTTCTGCTGGGTTGACTGTGTCAAACAAGTGGTTGTTCACGGAGTCCCTGCCTGCATTGTAAGGGAGTGTCAGTTATGGTACTACGGCCATGTGGCGCAATTCCCCGAGTGTGATTCGGCTCACTGTTGAGGACCTTATCAGCTGGACCAGTCCAAGGGGTTCTCATGTAACCCCTGGCCACGGCAGACAGATGGCCACTTCTGGGGGGTGGGACTGGACTGTGTGTCTGCCTGGGGGGGTTGTCAACCAGGATCCCAAGCTATTTCATTGTGTGGTGGATGTGGCAAAGCGCTGTAAAAGTCCATGCTCCCAAACCTGACATAACCTGAAGTTGTTCCCCACTCACTATGAAAAGTGCTTTGAGTAGTGAGAAAAGCTCTGCATAAATGTAAACATTTATTATTATTATTATTATTATTATTGTTATTATTGTAGTCACTTGCCCATAGGAAATCAGCTGTACATTAAACACCTTTTAGTGCAGTGGACAGAATAACATGAAAATACATTTCCCTTTCCTTTAAGTACATTAAGTAAAAAAATGACTAACTATCTGTGAAGCTGCTTAAGAAAACTGTTAAAAGCTGGAAATGCTTAAAAATAATATCACACACTATTACTGACTAGAACTATATTGAGTCTGCTGCACAGGCTGCATCATGAGAGGGAAGCCAGTACCCAGTCACTGTCTATGTGGGGTTTACATGTTTTTTTCTGGCTGTGTTGGTTTTCCTCAAAAAACATGCAAGTTAACTAGAGATTATAAATTTCCCACATGTGTGTGTGTGTGCATGTAAGATGGCCCTGCAATGGACTGGCGTTCTGTCCAGGGCTGGTTCATGCCTTGTACCTAAAGCTGCTAGTATACACATTCGAATCTCCACATCTTTGAATTGGATTTAGGGTGTTGAGATTATTATTACCACAAACTGTTATGTGAAAATGACAGATCAGTCACTGGCACTTGTGTGGATGTATACCTGTGTGCCATGCAATGGACAGCTGCTCTATCCATGGCTTTTTCCATCCTTCCATGTGATCCTGAACTAGACATGTAGATGAGAAAATGAAGAGGTGTTTACAGTTTGCTTTAACCCACTAGTTTTTTGAGGTACTTCTATCTCTATACCTTGCCTGTTTACATACTGACTCAACCGTACTCTACAAAGTCCTATCATAGCTTGAACCAACTGCCTTTCAAAATAACATGTTTAACCAAAATAGTACACCCAGAAAATACTTAAGAGTGTGTCTGGTGGTATGCAAACAACATACAGAACCTTAACCAATACAAGCACAAATATAGAAATTAAATCAATAATGTGTGCATTATAACTACACATTTGTGACTATATGGGAGTTATTCTTCATTCTTAACTTGATTCCAACTGTTTGAAAATGATTTTAATATGTTTTGAATTGTGATATAGCGGGTCCGCAGCTCAAAAAAACAGGCCGTTTTAATATATAAATAGTGAACGCACTCACGCTGGGGATTGGGAGCAGGTGCAAGCAGTCTGCCATGACGACGCCTCCTCTGCAGGTTGGTGTGAGGTGGGCAGTCGTCCGTGCGTTGCCTTGACGGCATTTGTGCGGGAAGTCTGATTGCCTTATCAGCTCGGGGCAGCAATCAGGTGATCGCACCTGCAACAGTTCCCCAGCATATAAAGGGGAATACATGTTAAGAAAGAAAGGAAAGAAGAAGAGTTAAGAAAAGAGAAAGGAGGCTGAAAGACGAGAGAAGAAGCAGTCAGGAGAAAGAAAGAAAACAAGCCGGTGTAATGTACGGAAGCAGGTGGAGGGAATGAAGTCCTATGAGGAATGTGTGGCCATCGTCCAGAAAGGGGGCTGCGGGTTGCTCCTGTTGAGCATTTTGGGACTAGGAGCAACCATCATGCACAGGGGTACTTTCTCCGGGTGGAGCCAGGATTGGCAGTGGTTCAAGCGGAGCAGAGCTCAGTGGTTGTCTGCGGATGCCATGGGATTGGTGGCAGGGGACACGGGCTGGTTGAAATGGGAGTCTGCACCTGCCGGGTGACTTTTCCCTTTTCTGTGAGGCTTGAGACGGAGAGGCATCAGTTTTAAAGGAAGGCACCAGGGCATGCGTATTTTTAATGAGTTTCCTGCACTGCTGGGTGACTTTTCCCCTTCTGTGAGGCCTGAATAGGATAAGACGGAGAGGTGTCAGTTTTAAAGAAAGGCACCAGAGCATGCGTATTTTTAATGAGTTTCCTGCACTGTGCTGTTTTAACCTCGTTTTTATCTGTTTTTCTGTTTGATTTTAACCTCCACAGTTCACTTCCTTTAATGGATTATTGATTTATTGACAGTTTTGAGCACTGCACTTTGGGACACTATTTGGATTTTTTTTGTTGTTGTAATAAAAGCACTGATCACTTTTACGCCATCCCCTTGCTCCAAGTATGGTCTGTCCTTATCTGCCTAGCTCATCTCAGTTACTTTACTGAAGGTGTCGGGATTAAGAGGCTTCCATTATGGAAGAGGGAGCAAGGAACAGACCCACATCGTTGGATGAATGCATTTTGATTTTCTCTAGTTATTTGCTTATGTGAAGTGATCTGCGTGTCATGTGACGGTGGTCGCCACTCTCTCACGCAACTGGACTTCTGGTATAAATATTGCCACAGTTTCAATCAAGACTATTTCTTGGTTAGGTAAAAAAACTACTCTTCAATAACAGTTAGCCGTTTTTAAGTAGGACAATTATTAGGTATGTTTAGGTATTAAATTCCCATTTGACTTCGATTTTTGGTTTGCCCCTTTGTTTTGTTTGCTTGTACTCTTTTTTTTGATCTTTGAGTTTTTACCCTTGCCTGGCACTTAAGGTGATTTTTCTCCTGCATTTACATCTTCTGGTCTTCTAGTTACTCACAATAATTCCCTGAGACTCTGTCTCACAACAACATGCACATTAACCAGTATAGTTCAAATGCATAACAGTACTATAAAACACCTAACACACCAAACCAATTGGTTCATATACAAATATAAGTGTTGTTAATAAACAAACATTATATATAATTCTTCTTTAAGCTGCTCCCGTTAAGGGTTGCCACAGCGGATCATCTTCCATATATAGATCTATATATCTATATATTATAGATCTACTGTATATTACATACATATATACAGTGGAACCTCTAGATACGAGTTTAATTCGTTCCAGCACTGAGCTTGTATAGCGAATTTCTCGTATCTAGAACAAACTTCCCCATTGAAAATAATGGAAATCCAGTTAATTCATTCCGCACCCCAAATATATTAACATAAAAATCAATTTTCCTAACAAATAACACTGATAAATTATATATACCGTAGTCTACCTTTAATAAATAACACTGGTAAATAATATAACTGATTATTAAAAGAATCAAAACAGGTGTCCAAAGTGCAGTAGAGCATTCAATAAATCTTTAAATAAATAATCCTTAAAACAGTTGTGAAGTGGAGGTTTAAAATACACAAGAATAACAATCCTTTAACACGAGGTTAAAACGTCAAAAGGATGCAGTCTTTAAAAAACAGATGACAATCCCCGGTGCTTCTTCTCTGTTAGCGTCTCACCTGCGGGCTCTGCAACAGGCGAGACACTCTTAATGCAGCTGACCTTCTCTACACCGTCCTGCTTCAGCTGTTTGGCTCGCCTGTTCAGCTCACTGTTCAGCTACATGCGAGCCTGCGCTCGCTCGCTCTCCCGCACCAACTTCCTGATGCCTGCCTGCCTCTGCGCGCGCGCTCTCTCTCCTCTCTTTTCTTTTACTTCTTTTCCCCCTTAACCGCCTCGCGCTTCTCTATATATGCGGGGAGGACATGGCAGCTGCAGCCCATCAGCCACAGGAACAATCACAGATGTGGGCAGTTTCCCACCTGTGCACTTAAGTGAGAAACGCAGACACCGCAGATCGCGGCTCGCAACTGCTACCACGCCCCCTCACTAAGCTGCGAGCTATACCCACAGCCTGGCTCGTGGCTCGTTACGCGAGCCAATGCTCGCATTTAGATCTGAATTTTTCGCTCATACTTTCCTCGTATTTTGAATTTCTCGTATACAGAGGTGATCGTATCTCGAGGTTCCACTGTATATGTAAAATCCCGTTACAACGAATATCTTTACAATAAAAATTTCATTACAACTAAATATTTTTATGGTTCTGACAGTTTCCCCATATGACAACAGACCAAAGTCGTCTCATTACTACAAAGTACATTCAGCAGATACTTTCATTACAACGAAGTACCCAAAAGACCTTGAATGAATCATTCACTGAGCAGTTAGTTCTGTGGTCGCAGCTCAGTTGTGCACAACGATCCCCAAACAATTTTTTATTTTTTTTTTTTTTAAACAGTCTTTCTTCGAACTTTGCTTATACTGTTTTTTTTTGCTGTTTTTGGTGGTTTTCAGTGATACCTTTTGCTTATCGCTCGTCAACATTTAAAAAACATCCATTGGAATTTAACTCATTGTCACCCTCCTATACAAACGGCAGACACAAAAAAAATGATAACAGTTCGTATTAGAAAAAAAACTTTACACTTTTGCAGCTCTTGATTGTGGCAAAAAGAAAAAAGACGTTGCCAGTGAATTTGGAATTTCGCCATCGACACTGTCAACTTTCTTGAAAGACAGCAAAAAAAAAAGATAAAAAAATCTCAGGTTGCAAATGTATGCAAACTGCTGCATTTGAAGGCGTCGAAAAAGCTGTTTTTGTGTGGTTAAGTGATGCTCGTTCAAGAAACATACCTATTAATGCAGCACTCATTCAAGAAAATGTGAGGTTTCTAAACCCTCTTGGGTCCTTTCCCAACTGGACAACATGCCGAAGAGCATCCCGAAGTGCGTGGAAGACTGTTTATATGTTGCCGGGGCAACAGCAGACTCACAGCTCTGCTGCGCCTCTCTGCCAAAGCGAACTCAATGGGTGATGCAAGGAACATTGTAAATGCAGGGAACAGGATTACTTGGCCACTAACCTAGCCACAACCCTGCCTGACTGCTGTGTCTGTTTATAGGAGAGTGGCAGACCCTGCTACAATAAATAACCCTGCTGTTCCTGTTTCAAGCTGAATAAAGCTGGTTTTGCTAAAGTACTGACACTCAGCCTCGTGTTTTGGCACGTAAGACAGGGACTTCTAGCGCAACCCCGATTTTTTAGGATTCTCTTCTGTGGCGCCTCACTACACCACTGTGAGCCTGCTGTTGCCCTGCCCTGGCAACAGACAAACAGTCTTACACAGACGCGGCAATCACACTTCACGACACACTTCAGTGTGACGTTCCCATTGGGTGGGGGGAATCCCAAAAGAGCTCACAAACCTCACAATATGAAGAAGAAAAAAAAAAGGATGATTCGGCTTCTGATTGATAACTGTGCTGCCCACAACATGCTTCCACGTTTAGATAATGTTTGTGTTGAATTCCTCCCACCCAGCTGCACAGCAGTGCTTCAGCCATTGGATTTTGGCATCATTCGCAACCTGAAAGTGTATTATCGCAAGGAAATGCTGAGAAAAATTCTCATCAGCATAACTTGTAGACAAGAGAAGATTAAAATTAACGCGAAAGAAGCTATTGAAATGATTGCAGACGCCTGGACGCAAGTTAAAGAAAGCACTACAGCAGCAAATACAGAATGTCATTACAACAAAATTTTCATTACAACTAAATATTTTTTTGGTCCCTGGAAGTTCATTGTAACGGAATTTTACATGGATGGATAATTGGATGGATAGAGATAGATAAATAACCAATATTTTTAAATATGCAAATAAATATTAAACCCTTATAAGCCAATAATATGTACCTGTAAACTAATGGGTTAAAGCAGAAATAGGATCTTGTCTTCTGTACTTTTGTCAATATTAATGGTTTACATGTACTTAAGTCCCACTAGCTCACAGTAATGTACAAAGTGTATTTGGGTTTCACTGTTTTTTCTTTTTTGTTTGAAATGCAAGAATGTGGAAGTTTAATGCATAGGAGGCCATGGATACTGCCTATAACACAAAGTGAAAAGCTGACGCATGCCTGTTGTAACCAAAGTTACAGTTCTCCACAGTGAACAATCTCTGGCATGTTAGATCAATTTAGGTAAAGAAAGTGGGCAACTCAAATTCACGGCTATGGGATGAGGATCAGTTTGGCTTGGAAGTAAAATTAACTGACATTACACTGCATCTGGCCCTGTAAGCGGTCCTCTAGCTTACTGACCAGAAACTAAAGGAATTGTAATGTATTCACGCACACACACAACAGTTAAAATACAGCAATTAATTTCTAAAAAAAAAAAAAAATCACTAGACTCTAATAAAACTGTAACATGGACAAAGAATGAAGTATATCACTTAAAAATGTTACTTACTGAAATCTGCTTTTTTCACTTTGATTTTAGCACTACAACATTGCTGAAAATATTGACCGATTATCACAAGCACTATTTTAAACTTGTTATACATTTTAAATAAAATTTGAATTTATATTCACTATGCTACTGCTTAGTCCCACTAGCTTTTATGCAGCTAAAATTAGAGAACCAATGGAACTAGTCAGATGGTTAAGTGCATGGAACATTTTACTTGTACAATTCAGAAGTACAGCATGTACAGTAGACACCCGCAAAGTCGCGGTTGAGGGTTCGCGGATTTTTTCTATTTTTTTCTTTAACTATTAATTGTTAGCGGAAAGCGCAAATATCCTCTGCAATTTTTTATGGCTTTTTTCATGGCAATACTGTGCTGTAGAGAGAACCAGAAGCAACCGCTGAGGGAAATGCAGTTTGGGATGGTGTAAGTAGCCAATCTGAGAGCGTTATTCATTTCTCCTTGCTGATGATTGACTGCTGGTTTGTGACGCGTCTCCAGCTGAGTGTCCTCGTGTTTTCAATTTTGTTATTGTTTTGTTATTTTTAAACGCACACAAGGTCATTGAATCGCGCTGCACCTTCTAAGGCTTCTGAAACTGAGCCTAAGCGCCAGAAGAAGTTTAAAACATTCCAGGAGAAGTCTGAACTACTGGATTTGCTCCGGGAACTAAAAAGTTATGCGGCAGTAGCGCGCCACTATGGCATTAATGAAAGCACCGTATGCTACATAAAGAAGAACGAAACAGCGATCTGGAGTACCGTATCTGTAAGTTTCTGTGATAGTGCCAAAAAGGTAACAACCGTAAGGAATAAAAAATATCGCCAGGATGGAATCTGCCTTGGCACTGTGGATCACCGACTGCAGGAAGGATATCCCCTTGGACGGTAATATCATCCGTGAGAAAGCACAGAAATTGCACCAGCAGTTCGCTACAGCAGACAATGTAGCAACTTCCTATCACAATGTTCCTGAAACCTATAAAGAAAAGCCAGCACAAAACCCACCAGAAGAAGACCCGTACAAAGAAACGACTCCTCCTGAAGGGCCTGAAGAAGAGGCGCCACCGAAGGAGTTTTAAATCCTCTGCATCATACTGCACAGCTACTTCTTCATCATCATCATCATCAATATCATTCATCATTGGTGAGTACCCGTACATTTTACTGTATTTTAATTAAACGAAGTTATTATGTATTTACTCTACTTATAACAAAGAAAATGACAGCGCATACCAAAGAAAACGCGCTTGCATGAATTACAGTACATATAGCGGTAACATCGGTATTTTACATTCTAGCACCGTGGGAGACATAGCAGTACAGTAGACAGTTTACCTTTACATTCTGTTTTTAGGTAATGTATTTAAGTAATTTTTTTAGATAATGTATTAATGTATTAAGCCAAGTTTGCAACGAAATTAAAGTGCTTTGGGGGCATACTGTATTTAAGGTTGAAACTATAAAAATAAACATTTAAAAGGCATTTTTTAACCACATCCAAAAGTTGCGGTTTTTCACAATTCACGGGTGCTCTAGAAATGTAACCCTTGTGAATTTTGGGGGTGTACTGTACTGTGTTTGTGGAGCAGCCTGTGTGTTTGAGAGAAAGATGATGCTGGAACCTTCCAGAAGTTCCATTAACTGTTAGTTAAGGTAAAACCACCTAAGTACCATGAGACTTCTAGTATAATTATATAAGAAATGTGCATTTCTTGTGTCACACAACCAAAAAAGCCCACTAATGATAATTAATTCAGACTGTAAATATTCCACCTACACACCCGAATGGTATGTATATAACATACTGCTTACCAAAGCATTTCAAACAACTGTGACAGCATTCTAGATTTTGAAGACAGTTTCATCCTTTATTCTATATTATTATTTACATCTTTTTACATTTTCTGATATTGCTAGACTTCTGCAAATACATCCATGTATTAATAAAGTATGTGTATTAGGTAACAAATTTATGACATTTCTATAAAAGTATATGCTTCTGTATTTTCTACATCAATATTACATTATGTCATTTGTGTTCGGTATAGATATTTTGATTTGTTTCTATATTAAATATGTGCAGTGCTACTATCTTGTTAATGGAATGGTGCCAGATATGTAAAAAGGCAAAGAACTATGCTTTCAGTATAAATGGATAAATATACACTTGTTACTGAATATGAAACTGGAAGAAAGACTGCACAAAATCAAGACCATCAAAAGCTTCCAAATTATTAGTTTGCTTTGGCTTCTGACAAAAGTCTGATTTCTTTGCCTTCTTCCTTACTGGTTTATTTTCACACACATTTGTTTTAAACATTCATTTTTATTCCAGCGCAACTTAAGTGGCGATTACTTGTATTTTTGGGTTAGCAGTTTTATACACACTATTAACAGTAAATTTTCTACATTTGCTGCAACATTAATGTTAACATTCTGTAGATAATCTTAAGAGATCGTTCATTATATATCTTACCAACTGCCCACACAAAAGAAAAGCATCAAACCCATGAGCAGTTCATTTTGCTGAAATTACATTGCAGCAACTCAAAATTGTACTCCGCAGTTGTATGGACCCATGTGCTTGTATGCAATGCCTAACAACATCAGGGCATACTCTTAATGAGACGACAGATTGTGTCCTGGGGGATCTCCTCCCAGATCTGGATCAGGACATCACTGAGCTCCTGGAAAGTCTGAGGTGCAAGCTGGCGGCATCGGATGGACCGAAACAATGTCCCAGAGGTGTTCTACTGGATTTAGGTCAGGCAAACATGGGGAAAAGTCAATGGTATCAATTCCTTCATCCTCCAGGAACAGCCTGCATAGTCTCGCCACATGAGGCTGGACATTGTCGTGCACCAGGTGGAACCCAGGACCTACTGCACTAGCATAGAGTCTGACAATGGGTCCAAGGATTTCATCTGGATACCTAATGGCAGTCAAGGTGCCGTTGTCTAGCCTGTAGAGGTCTGTGTGTTCCTCCATGGGATATGCCTCCCCAGACCATCACTGACCCACCACCAAACCGGTCATGTTAAACGATGTTACAGGCAGCATAACGTTCTCCATGGCTTCTCCAGACCCTTTCACGTCTATCACACGTGCTCAGGGTGAACCTGCTCTCATCTGTGAAAAGCACAGGGTGCCAGTGGTGGACCTGCCAATTCTGGTATTCTATGGCAAATGCCAATCGAGCTCCACAGTGCCGGGCAGTGAGCACAGGTCCCACTAGAGGACGTCGGGCCCTCAGGCCACCCTCAAAGTCTGCTTCTGATTGTTTGGTCAGAGACATTCATACCAGTGACCTGCTGGAAATCATTTTGTAGTGTTCTGGCAGTGCTCATCCTGTTCCTCCTTGCCCAATGGAGCAGATACCGGTTCTGCTGATGGGTTAAGGACCTACTACTGCCTGTCTCCTGGAATCTCCTCCATGCCCTTGAGACTGTGCTGGGAGACACAGCAAACCTTCTGACAATGGAACATATTGATGTGCCATCCTGGAGATGTTGGACTACCTGTGCACCCCCTGTAGCGTCAAGGTACTGCCTCATGCTACCAGTAGTGACCCTGACCGTAGCCAAATGCAAAACTAGTGAAAACACAGTCAGAAAAGATGAGGAGGGAAAAATGTCAGTGGCCTCCACCTGTTAAACCATTCCTGTTTTGGGGATCGTCAAAACATTGTTCTCCCTCTAGTGCACCTGTTGTTAATTTCATTAATACCAAAGCAGCTGAAACTGATTAACAACCCCCTCTGCTACTTAACTGACCAGATCAATATCCCAGAATTTTCATGGACTTGATGCTATACTCTGATTAAAAAGTGATCCTTTAATTTTTTTGAGCAGTATTAAATTATATTATATATATATATATATATATATATATATATATATATATATATATACTGTATATGTGTGTATATGTGTGTGTGTGTGCGTGTGTGAATGTCAATTTATTTATATAGCACATTTAAAACAACATAGTAATGCTGTGGCCAAAGTGCTTTACAATAATAGAATAAAAGAAAAACAAAACAAATTAACATAAAACATAAATAGAAATTAAATATATGAACATAAAATAAAATACATAATATATAGATGTTATATAATCACAAAGAGGAAACCATCAGTATTACTGAAGGTCATGGAATGCAAGTGAATAGAAATGAGTCTTTAGTCTTGTTCAATTGTAGACGACTTCTTTATGTGATGAGGCAAAGCGTTCCACAGGCAAGACGCAGCAGCTGCAAAAGCCCTGTCCCCCTTAGTTTTACACTTGGTACGAGGGACAACCAGAGACAGCTGACCAGAAGATCTAAGCACTCTAGATGGCTGATGTAAAACACACAGTTCAGATAAATAGGCAGGAGCAAGCCCATGTAAAGATTTAAAAACTAGCAGCAAGATTTTAAAATCAATTCGAAAACTGACAGGCACCCAGTGTAATGAAGCTAAAATAGGAGAAACAGAGTCATACTTTCTTGCCCCAACCAGAAAGCAAGCGGCAGCATTGTGGACCAACTGTAACCTGTGTATCAGGGATTTGTTAATCCCAGAATACAGCGAGTTGCAGTAATCGAGGCGAGAAAAAATAAACGCATGAGTAGCTATCTCAAGATCCCTAGAAGATAAAAAAGGCTTTATCTTACCTAATAGACGAAGCTGGAAAAAGCAACTCTTGACTACAGAATTTACTTGTTTCTCAAAAGAGAGGTTACTATCAAAGGTAACACCAAGATTGCGGACTTGAGGTTTGGAAAAGACAGAGAAAGAGCCGAGAAGTCCAAGACTAATTTGGGCTTTAGCTGATGGACCCACTATAAGCACCTCGGTTTTATTTTGATTTAGATCAAGAAAATTATTAGCCATCCAGGATCTTAGTTCAGACAGAGAGTTGTGGAGTTGATTTATTGTAGAGTTGCAGACAGGAATATAAACCTGAGTATCATCAGCATAGCAGTGAAAAGAAATGTTAAAATTTCCTAAAAGGACAGTTTAACATCTGTGGCAGAGCAACGGGCACTCAGCAGGCTCCTATCAATTATGGAGAATCCACTGCATCCACTAAACAGTGTCATCTCCAGACAGAAGAGCAGCTTCAGCGACAGACTGCTGTCACTGTCCTGCTCCACTGACAGATTGAGGAGATCGTTCCTCCCCCAAACTATGCGACTCTTCAATTCCACCCGGGGGGGTAAACGTTAACATTTAACATTATACAAAGTTATTGTCTGTTTTTTACCTGCATTATTATCCATCTTTCATTTAATATTGTTTATTGTATCAGTATGCTGCTGCTGGAGAATGTGAATTTCCCATTGGGATTAATAAAGTATCTATCTATCTAAAAATAGCTCCAATAGGGTGAAGGTATATGGAGAATAAAATAGGACCCAAAATGGATCCCTGAGGAACACCATATTTAAGAGGAACAGTAGAAGAAGATGAATTAAAAGTCACTGAAAAGTGTCTATCAGTTAAATATGACCTATTATGTATCCTCTTTAATAAAATCCCTGTGTGCGTCCAGGTGTCCGTGTGTGTGTGTCTTCTGGTGAAGTGCGCATGCGTGGCGCATGGTGCGATGCGCAATATTACTGTCAGAGAAAGTTACAGGCGTTTTACGGAAATACAAACCAGTATTACTGCGAGAGGAAATTAAAGGTACACAATACAGTGACTCACATTACAGCCACATACAAGCCAGTGTTACTGTCAGAGGAGATTAAAGGCATATTACCGACACGCACGCCTGTATTACCGCCAGTGAAAATTAAAGGTATATTACGGACATACAAGCCAGCGGACGTACAAGACAGTATTACTATCACAGAAAATTAAAGACACACAATACACGGCGGCAGTCCACAAAGAACGGTCAGCTCAGCAAGTAAACTTCAACAAAAGAAGGGCTGAAAGAAAGAAAAATACGACCAACAAAAAGAATGAGGTCAAAGTCCCTTGCCATTTAATATAGACTGTTCCTACCAATGTTTATGCACTACTGTTCTAGCGCCCGTTATTGTAACAGGCTAAATGACTAGTGTATGTATGTATGTATGTATTATATTATATATATATATATATATATATATATATATACATACACACATACATATATACATACATATACACACACACACAGTACAAATATACACACACAGGGCTTTTCAAAATGAAAGAGCAGATTTCAAATGTTTATTTCAAAAAAACTGTATAAGACAGAAACACATTCTGCACTTCACTGGATACAGGAAAGTTCAAAGTTTGGTCCTATGCTCCTTGAGGTTGCATGCACTCAACAGGAGCACTATGTGTAGTGCAACAAACATCAAAATAGTAGACCATTTCTTGCCAGACAAGAGTCAACTGGTCCCTAGTTGCTCAATTCACAGCTTCCTCAATTCGATGTTGCAAATCTTGAAGATAGGCGGGCATAGGTAGAACAAACACTCTTTCCTTAATGTACCCCCATAGATAAAAATCGCAAGGGATAAGGTCTGGAGACCTGGGAGGCCATAGACAATGAGTAAGATCTTTTTGTCCACCTCTTTCAATCCATTTTCTGGAATGGTGTTGTTCAGGTAACGCCGGACCTCCAAGGGGAAACGAGGAGGGGCGCCATCTTACATGAAAATCTGGCGTTACCTAAACGACACCATTCTAGGATGATGGATTGGAAGGTTCCACCTATGGCCGCTGATCTTCACTGTCCATTCCTTTTACACCTTGGCATTTCTCAGAAATGTAAATGCAACGTGGTTAAATGGAAATGCAAGGTGGCTGAACACAACCCACGATAAGAAAGGAAAAAAACCCCCAAAAAACTCTTCAACAAAAGCTGCAACCCAAAAAGGAAATTAAATGGTTATTCAAAATGGATGAGAAAAAAAAAAAGAAACATCATAGCTATGCAAGTTTTTAAAACACTGGTAGCTACACACACATGTATTTATAAAGTAATTTTATAAAAAAAAAACCAAAAAAAAAAAAAAAACAAGCTTTACATTCAACAAAACTGCTGAGATATTGTTAGGGAAGGTCATGTGGCCAACACTTCATAAACACAACACTGAATAGGTAAGCACCCATGTGGAGTGGCTCTTATGTACAACTGTCAGACTAGGCTGCACGACACTCTTTAGAAACACCAAACCTATAACATTTATGGTGGAGGGGAAATTATCCTACTTTTCCACTGTGGTGGTGTTGGTATACCTCTGTGTTCTTGTAGTTTCTTACTGTTAATCCATCCTTGCCAAGTGTTAGAAAAAAATCAGTCAAAGTGGATTTGAGACCATTACGTCTTAATAAATAGGATCTTAATAAATAGGTGGAATTATGCTGCCATCTTTACTAGACCATTCTAGATATATTTAGTAAATTTGGGGTGGAAATTGTGGAAAAAAATAGCTTTCTTAAAAACTATAGGTAGCATATAACAATAGATAAGGCTGTAGGGCACAAACATGCATAACACACATGCCTACCTGTAGCCAGCTCCTGGTTGATAAGCTTCACCTGCATACTAAAGATCTGCTCCTGAGCTTTGCTGTGAGACAATTTTAGCTTCTCTCTCCGGCTTACCATGTAGCAGAGATTTCTTACCTACATTATCACAAATTTGAAAGAGGGAAAAAAAAGAAGAACAAAACAGACACATTAACTACCATAGCTCAAGATTTAAAAGACTCCACACAAGTTAAATGAATTGCCTTACTCATTCAGCAACCTAAGAATGATCATAAGACTCACAAAATAAACACACCCTCTGCAAAACAGTTCAATAAGCAAAAAAAAAAGGAATGACAGAATACAAAAAAACAGAAGAATGTTCAAATAATCTCAGTGAGAAATCAGTTTTTTTTAGTTACAATGGCCCTTTCCAAATTATAGCAGACTATCAATAACATTGAAATGGTGCCAGAATAAGTGTGTCAGTATCACCAACTCTGCTCTTCAGTTCAAGTAACTTACAAATCATTGTGCCCAAGTACAGAGGAAGAGTGGCGTTTGAAAAACCAAGATGGTCAGCCAAAAACATGGTGTTAGGTTACAGTGAACAACTGAACAAAATTGCTTAATTATGTAAGTATTATTTACTGTACTTCTAGTATTTATTTTCACTAATTACACAATTAGCTGTATATTTCGATGCTCAGCAAAATCCTATGCAGAGTGCTAATGAACATACCCGCTCAAGATCTTGGCGTAAATGCATAAACATTCTCATGCGTGTATGAATGCTATCTTCTTTAGGGTGCAAAAGTGCATTTTCTCCCGCATTGGGTGGTAACAAGGGCTTGTTAAAATTAGACTTTCGCTTAAGTTTCCAGTACTGGAAGATAAAGTCCAGGACATACTCAGGCAGGCCAAGTTCAACAGCAGTCTCTTCCACCCGCACCAGAGCAAAAAACTCCTCCTCCAATTCCTTCAGCTTCTGGGCCCTAAGACTAGTCTTCTCAGTCTCTGTAGCTGGTTTGGGGTGTGAAGGGCTTTGCCCAGGTTCTCCCGATTTAGGTTTGCTGTGCTTTAAACAGTAAGATTTGAATTTGACTTCATCCCCCTCATCCAAAATAGTCTTCATCTCCAAGTTGTATTCAAATGCACAAGTCACATGGAAAGCTGTGATACAACTTTTCACAGAGCACTGCAAGTACAAAAGGTACAATTAACATTTCAGCAAAATAAGACTTAAAGTTCTATATCTCACTTTTTTCTAATCAAACAAAATACACATATAGCAATATAATGTGAATAACAAGTTAAACATGCTACAGACACAATGCAAAAATACCCATTGTTTGTCTTATATACACTGAAAAGCCAAAACATTATGAACACCTGCCTAATATTCTGTTGCTCCAACCTGCCGAGGCATGGACTCTACAAGACCTCTAAATGTGTCCTCTGGTATAATTTACCAGACACTGTACCATTTCAATATACTTTACATGGATTTGAGTGTGAAAATGTGTATGCCAAAAAACAAGAAAATGCATATGCAAAAAAAAAAAAAAATCGGATTTATAAAACCTGGTGTACATACTGTACATTCCTAATCCAATCTACAAACTATACTCTATATGTTGCATGCTAATCAAACTCATACATATGCAATCGCAATCATGATGCTGCAGAACTTCAATTGTCTGGTATACCAGACTCCTCCCTGACATCTCCACTTAATCTGTCCATTTTCCACAAAGGAACGTGCAAAATCATGAAAAAACATTATAGCATCTATACTCTTCAGGAGCCTGGGAATGGAGTATGGCACTGGTGTCTGAAGAGGTACCAACTGGCACATGTAATGAAATGATTCATGTTACAATGAAAAGTAATGGCCACATGAAACACCGAGGGTTCAGCCAGTTTTACCTTACCAACATGCCAGTCACCATGTAAAGTATCGTCATGTCTGCCAAAGCTAATAAGCCTCAAAATAAATGAATCATGGGTTGAGACACAATGATTGGGAGCCACATCACGGCATCACATATGACTTGTGCATTAATGCAATGTAACTGTTCACATTTAACAAAAGCATTTTAATTCTCACTAGGTGCGGTTATTACAAAACGAGTGTAAATGGCTCAGATTATGTTAGTAGAACAGGACACTGCTGCTTTTATGTCAGTAAAATCATGTTTTATATATGTACACTCACACCATACAAAAACTGAATGTAATGCCTCAAAGGTCAGTTAATGGCTTTCAGCATAGCATATATTATGGAGTGAAGACTGGCTGTGATACTGTTGACCTATTGGCCAGATCAGGGGTCTCCAATCACAGTCCTGAAGGGCCGCAGTGGCTTCAGGTTTTTGTTCTAACCCGGTTGCTTAATTAGAAAGCAATTCTGCCAATAATTTAATTTCATGGCTTGTTAGTGCTATGTCAGGTCTGCTATGTCAGGTCATTCTCATATCCTAGACTTTCTTCCCCTATCTAAGGATATCATCCAAATGATTTGAAGGCTAAAATGGATGAGCAATTCTCAAATCATTCACTTTATTCTCTTTACTTTCCTTCCAAGTATTTAATTAAACCAAATAATGCAAGATAAATACACACTGGCGTAAATGGTAACAAGCCAAATGGAGAAATGCTGGTCTCTTTTGTCATTCACATGTTATTGCTAATTAGGATCCATTAAAAACTGAATGAATACAGCTGTTTAAGATGAAAATAAGCAATAAGCATTCAAAATCTTAATGAGCGACACAACTTAAGTGAAGCAGAAGTGTTATTTGAGCAATTAGTACTTCTTATTAAGCAACTAGGGGGCTTCGCTCGCCAACCCCTGGTGTTCTGAAATTACAAACAGCGTGATGTATGAATGAGATATAGCATAGTGTGAAGGTGTAGATGACGCATATAGGAAGCAAATAAAGTTGTGCATGTAGGGGAAATTAAGATGGTCATTGTCGTCATCAGAGTCAACTTTGTCAGAGCTTAGAAAGAGCTGTGCAACTCCAGGAAGTAATGAAATGACCTGGTTACTAATGTGATCAACATTAATATTTTTTGGACATAATATAGTTTGTTGTGTTAAAAGGGGTATTTGGTGTAATGAGATTGCTGTTCCAAATATCTCCGTAACTCTTTTGAAAGCAATGCCAATTGTCTGCGTATTTTAAGGTGGACTGCAGAATAGCCGAGCGCATGGAATGTGGAATAATAGCTAAGCACTGTGTAAAATCTCCTCCTAATAAAAGTACCTTTGCTCCAAAGGGAATATTATTATTTATCAACGTTTGTAGAAGTTTATCAATGGTGTTGAGTAAGTGACTGGATGGCATTAGATGCAAAAGCAAATGAACTATTGTAGGATCTAATGCAGTTCATAAAGTTTTCACTTTCAGGTACTTCGTCAGTTAGAAGCTTCTGTAGATATTCAGGATATGAATGTAAAGGAGGCAGTCTAATTTGACCCTTTTGACAATAACGTGTAAATTCATTACTTGTATTGCTAGTTGTTTCTTCAGGGAAGTTAAGTGAATGATAATGATTGCAAATGACATTCAGTAATCCCAATGAATTTTCATGAATTGCGTTTATTTATTTTGTCCCTTCGCTGCCGTTTTTGTATCTCTGAGACTCGAGGTGTTTCGTTTTGAACCCTTGCCCGTTTCGATGCAGCACTTTGAGACGCGTGCTGTATGCGTGTACGTTCATTGTGTCTGTCCATCTGCGCTCGTTTCTGTTAATGTGTTAGTTGAGCTTTGCGTTTTGGAGCCGAGACATTTTTTCTTCCGGGGTTTCAGAAGCGCGTTGTATGCGCTGACGTGTATTTTTTTTTTTCATGCGGGTTTGTGTGTTTGGTCCCGTCACTTGAGCCGTATCGTTTTGTACCTGTGATCGTGAATTCATTACTTGTTTGTTCTTCAGCGTTAGATATATGGATAAGTAATAAGGAGGATCGCACTCACTGTTAATATTTTGCCTTTTCTGTGGTTAAACGGTTAATAATGGATCAGTATAATGAGATCGACCTATGCTGCCTAATTTGAATGTGTTCAGATGACGTATGTTTAATACGGACGGTTCGTTTAGTAATGGGCAGGGATGCCACCCGTCCTGTAAAATACGGAATCGTCCCGTATTTGAGAATGAAATTGCGCGTCCCGTTTTAAATCAATACGGGATGGGTTTTGTCCCGTATTTTTTTTTATCCTTTTTTTTAAAGCAGCGTCTCATGCAAATCATCCCACACGCATTTTATGAAGATGCCTCCTTTCCTACTTTTGATTGGGTAATACTTGATGTCATCGTTATTTTGATTGGTCATTTTAACTGTCCAGTGAGGAGGGCGGGTCTTTTAAGTAGAGTCTGCAAACTGTTGGCACTCGGATGTGGCCCCCGCTGCAGTATGTGTCCCTTATTTTTTTGTATTAAAAGTGGTAACCCTAGGAAGGTTCTGTGGATATTCAGGATATGAATGTAAAGGAGGCAGTCTAATTTGACCCATTTGAGAACAACGTGTAAATTCATTACTTGTATTGCTAGTTGTTTCTTCAGGGAAGTTAAGTGAATGACAATGATTGCAAATGACATTCATTAATCCCAATGAATTTTCCTGAATACTGGACTCATTATTGAACGGGAGTGGCGATTATTTGTGGGGCGCCTGCGCAGTACGTCTTTTGCGGCCACGGCCCATTGCATTCTCGGTTAGTAATGTGGATTGGGTTGGAGCAAAAACCTGCAAGTAGGCAATATAAACTAATAAAACAAAATAAATGAAATAAACGAAAACCTAAAACGATTTTCAGTACAACACATAACACTGGCTTCTCTTAAAAGGGAATAAAATGCAGTCTGTTAATTATATTCATTTTTGAGGTGTACAGTAATCCCTCCTCCATCGCGGGGGTTGCGTTCCAGAGCCACCCGTGAAATAAGAAAATCCGCGAAGTAGAAACCATATGTTTATATGGTTATTTTTATATTGTCATGCTTGGGTCACAGATTTGCACAGAAACACAGGAGGTTGTAGAGAGACAGGAACGTTATTCAAACACTACAAACAAACATTTGTCTCTTTTTCAAAAGTTTAAACTGTGCTCCATGACAAGACAGAGATGACAGTTCAGTCTCACAATTAAAAGAATGCAAACATATCTTCCTCTTCAAAGGAGCAAACAAATCATTAGGGCTGTTTGGCTTGTAAGTATGCGAAGCACCGTGGCACAAAGCTGTTGAAGGCGGCAGCTCACACCCCCTCCGTCAGGGGGGAGAGAGAGAGAGAGAGAGAGAGAAATCAATACGTGCCCTTTGAGCTTTTAAGTATGCGAAGCACCGTGCAGCATACTTAAAAGCAGCTGCACAGAAGGTAGCAACGTGAAGATAATCTTTCAGCATTTTTAGACGAGCGTCCGTATCGTCTAGGTGTGCGAACAGCCCCCCTGCTCACACCCCCTACGTCAGGATCACAGATAGTCAGCGCAAGAGAGAGAGAAAGAAAAGTAAGCCGGGTAGCTTCTCAGCCATCTGCCAATAGCGTCCCTTGTATGAAATCAACTGGGCAAACCAACTGAGGAAGCATGTACCAGAAATTAAAAGACCCATTGTCCTCAGAAACCCGCGAAGCAGCGAAAAATCCGCGATATATATTTAAATATGCTTACATATAAAATCCGCGATGGAGTGAAGCAGCGAAAGGCGAAGCGCGATATATAGCGAGGGATTACTGTAATAATAATAATTCTTTGCATTTATATAGAGCTTTTCTCACCACTCAAAGCGCTCAGCAATTGCAGGTTAAGGGCCTTGCTCAGGGGACCAACAGAGCCGAGTCCCTTTTGGCATTTACAGGATTTGAACCGGCATCCTTCCGATTGCCAGTGCAGATCCCTAGCCTCAGAGCCACCACTCCGCCTGGAATATTTTTGTCACATCAACACACATTATAATGGCTCACTGATATTATTATATGTGTGAGTCGTCCCTTGCCTGGTTTACCTGTATTTCTCTACATTATCAAAACTGTTGTCATTTCCCAGTTCTCTGAAATGTTGTGTATGCCATGTGTCTCAGCTACCATAAAAATATACACATTTTTATATCAAGTTTTCTTTGATAAATCCTGACATTTGCATGGGAAGTTGCATAGATACATTTCAAGCCTCTTTATGTGTGCGTATGTCAGCTTTATAATTGAAGCTCTGGGACATTTGCAGTAGATCCACCAACTCTTTGGATACGATTCTGATCTGGGAAAACAAGACGCCAATGCAACACCTTGACCTCTTAAGCATGTTCCTCAAAACTATTTCCGAACAATCTGTGCTATGTGACAGGGTGCATTATCTTGTTGAAAAATGCCACTTCCTCTGGGGAATACTGTTACAATGAAGGAGTGTACCTGGACTGTAACAATGTTTAGGTAGGCTTTATGCCTTAAATTAATGCCCAAGTTTTCCCTGAAGAACACTGCTCAAAGCACCAGACTCACTCCACTGGCTTGTCTTCTTCCCATAGTGCATCCAAGTGCTATTCTTCCCCAGGTAAATGACAAACAGGCTTCCAAACAGTGCAACAAAAAAATGAGATTCACTGAACTACACAACTTTCTCCCATTGTTCAGTTCCAGGTTTGCATATCCATTTTAGGTACTTTCGACAGTGGACAGGGTTTAGCATGGACATACGGATTGGCCTGCAGCTACACAGCAGGAGGCACCTGGTGTCATGACACATTACTCCCATAACCATCATTAAAAGTATCTGAAATACATACCACAGTTGCCCTTCCATAGGTTCATACTAGACATTAGTCTTCATCAACCTCTTCCATTGAGGAATCTTGGCCACCAAATACCTTGTTGAGGATTCATAGTTTTTCCCTCCTCTAATCACGGTTGGTAGCTGCTTTGTCAGCTGCTGACCATAACCACCCCACAGGTCTTGCCATTTCAGAAAAACTCTGACCCAGTCATATGGCCATTAACAATTTAACAAAGTCACTCAGGTCATTCCATGTGCCTCTGTCTTCTGCATTTAAGTACATAATGTCAGTTTGCCATCTAATATTTCCCTGACCTTGGCATACATAGATGTTACGAGATAGTCAACATCATTTACTTCACATGAGGGTGTCATAATCTAAAACAGTGTATACTTTTACATTAGTATATTTTTACTTTTGAACAAAGACCCATACCTGAATGCAAGCACCTGTCTTCAGCTTACAAAGACTGCAGACCAGTGCCCAGCGACTTGGTGGTATATGAGAAACCTTGGTAATGGGCTCCATCCTTTCTGGACAGGCAATACTGACCTAACAAGTAAACAGTAATAAATAATTTATGTTGTTATTCAAAAACAGTTCTTACATAACTTGACTATTCTGTATTCAGTTGTGATTGCTGACAAGAATTTAAATTACCTCTGGTATCCACAAAGCACAGCTTACATGTGCCCACTTGGTCCCTGCCCTGGTTGCTTTCATGGCACCACCTCTCTTTGGGCACAAGACACATTGTGGATGGATGCTTAAGACACATGTCCGGCACAACCAACTACCTTGTGGAACTTTAACAATTCCATAGCAGGCCTAAAAGTAAAGTAAAAGCCCAATGCGTTATAATTTGAAGGAAAATATGCTGAACTTAAAGAAAACATTTTGGGTTAAAACAAATGCATAAAAAAAGAAAATATTTTATAGTGTACAGTATAAGATGGGGGGGGCATCTCTAGACCCATGACTATAAAAGAGTTTGATCACTTTTTTTTTTTTTTTTAATAAAACTCCAGTAGCACCACAAAATTATCTGAAGGGCCACAAGATTAAATTCAACACATTAACAAAAATTCATTAAGTCATGAAGTCTATTTAAAAAGGCAATTTATGAATGTCAGCTCCCACTAGACACTATGCACAATTAATAATGCGACTGTCTGATCAGTAATACTTTTGAGTTTGAACACATGGCCATCCATAAATGGTCAAGCTTCACATCTCGCTTTCACTGCAATTACATTCTTTACATTGCAATTGCTATTGTAATGTAACGTAATGTGACAGTTCTCTATTTAAATTTGCATATAATTAACTAAAAATAACTGACAAAGGCTTACACTTCTAATTTCTTATATACAGGTAACAGGCAATTCAAAATATTTATGTGGTAGTCAGAATTTTTTTTAAACCATTTACAAGTTCATCTACCTGATGTACACAGATGTTGCATTTGTCACAAAAAACCATTTCATTGCCCTCTTCACTATCTGGAGAGCGACATACATCACAAATGACATCTTCATCATACTCTATGCCCAGCCCTTCCTCTGTCTCAATTGCATGGTTCATCTTGTCATAGCACTGACGCTCCAGAGCCTCCATTACTTTCTCCATAGTATCTTCATTTACCAGATTATATCCTAAAATATAAAAAATAACACAGAAAGTCTATAGAGAGACTAAAGTGCTTTATTTACTTTATAGTTAATTGCACCCAATATGACAGCATATAGCACAGTGTAGTAATGTAGTAACTCTGTAATTTAAAGTGGAGTTTCATTTAACAGATATTCCATTGAAATATCATTATGAATTTTTTCACACACTGAATTCTTAATTGCTAAACTGAATGTTTATAATGCAGACCTGCATATTTAACAAGTGTGTTTCAAAGTTGGGACTAAGTCATAAACCATAATGTGCATCATATCCAGCTAAATAAAACACCTTATTGATTTTTTTTTTTTTAATAAAATTTGATTAAAAGCAACAGTGAAACTTTGATCAATATATTCACTTCTGGACTAAAATGAAAGCCCTGACAATTATTATTCCACAGTTACAAATCACAATGTACTCAAAGACTCCCTATCATCTGGGTAATTACTGAGCTAATTATGACCAGTATAAAAAGATTGTCATTTATTGTCATTTTTGGACAGTGTATTTAAAAAAAAGTATTTATTTATTTATTTTTTTTAATACAAGATAGGAAAATATTTTAGATTGCATTATTAAGAACTAGTGGAACCATGTTACTTCAAACAGGCAGCTGGAGCATATTCTGGCTCAACTAAGCTCAAGTTAGGAAACAACCCTAAATGTGGCACGAGACCACTGTAGAACACAATAGAGCTCCCGATGCACTCAAACACATGATTATGAAGGCATTTTCTCATATTTATATACATTATACAATTTCAGAAGAGATGCCAACAGCTGCTGCTACTTTGTGGTCATACATGGCTTTCTCAATTTTGTTAAGGCTTGAATAATACAAGTTTGTTTTGAAACTGTTGTTGTGAAATGGAACTTAAACCACACTCACTGACGGACAAACACGGTTAGTAGTATTATTCAAAATGTTGATAATGAAACATATTCACTTGCCTCTATTAAGGACTAAATCTTTTTGGCCAGATTTGGCGGTCCGATCCTCGGCTACAGAAACTGGCTCTTGGGACGTGGAATGTCACCTCTCTGAAGGGGAAGGAGCCTGAGCTAGTGCGCGAAGTTGAGAGGTTCCGGTTAGATATAGTCGGGCTCACCTCGACGCACAGCTTGGACTCTGGAACCAATCTCCTTGAGAGGGGCTGGACTCTACCACTCTGGAGTTGCCCCCGGTGAGAGGCGCCGAGCAGGTGTGGGTATACTTATTGCCCCCCAACTTGGAGCCTGTACATTGGGGTTTACCCCGGTGGACGAGAGGGTAGCCTCCCTTCGCCTTCGGGTGGGGGGACGGGTCCTAACTGTTGTTTGTGCGTATGCACCGAACAGCAGTTCGGAGTACCCACCCTTTTTGGAGTCCCTGGAGGGGGTGCTAGAGGGCATACCTTCTGGGGACTCCCTCGTTCTGCTGGGAGACTTCAATGCTCACGTGGGCAATGACAGTGAGACCTGGAAGGGCGTGATTGGGAGGAATGGCCCCCCTGATCTGAACCCGAGCGGTGTTTTGTTATTGGACTTCTGTGCTCGTCACGGATTGTCCATAACGAACACCATGTTCAAGCATAGGGGTGTTCATATGTGCACTTGGCACCAGGACACCCTAGGCCTCAGTTCGATGATCGACTTTGTGGTCGTGTCGTCGGACTTGCGGCCACATGTCTTGGACACTCGGGTGAAGAGAGGGGCGGAGCTGTCAACTGATCACCACCTGGTGGTGAGTTGGCTTCGATGGTGGGGGAGGATGCCGGTCAGGCGTGGTAGGCCCAAACGTGTTGTGAGGGTCTGCTGGGAACGTCTGGCAGAGCCCCGTCAGAAGTAGCTTCAACTCCCACCTCCGGCAGAACTTCGACCACATCCCGAGG
This sequence comes from Erpetoichthys calabaricus, assembly GCF_900747795.2. NCBI lineage: Eukaryota > Metazoa > Chordata > Cladistia > Polypteriformes > Polypteridae > Erpetoichthys > Erpetoichthys calabaricus. The sequence continues at coordinate 181,186,389 of NC_041397.2, forward strand.
GAGGTGGGGGACATTGAGTCCGAATGGGCCATGTTCCGTGCCTCTATTGTTGAGGCAGCTGACCGGAGCTGTGGCCGTAAGGTGGTCGGTGCCTGTCGTGGCGGCAATTCCCGAACCCGCTGGTGGACACTGGCGGTGAAGGATGCCGTCAAGCTGAAGAAGGAGTCCTACGGGACCCTTTTGTCCTGTGGGACCCCAGAGGCAGCTGATAGGTACCGGCAGGCCAAGCGGAATGCGGCTTTGGTGGTTGCTGAGGCAAAAACTTGGGCGTGGGAGGAGTTTGGGGAGGCCATGGAGAATGACTTTCGGACGGCTTCGAGGAGATTCTGGTCCACCATCCGGCGTCTCAGGAAGGGGAAGCAGTGCAGTGTCAACACTGTATATGGTGGGGATGGTGCGCTGCTGACCTCGACTCGGGACGTTGTGGGTCGGTGGGGGGAATACTTCGAAGACCTCCTCAATCCCATTAACATGCCTTCCAATGAGGAAGCAGAGCCTGGGGACTCAGAGGTGGGCTCCCCCATCTCTGGGACTGAGGTCACCGAGGTGGTCAAAAAACTCCTTGGTGGCAGGGCCCCGGGGGTGGATGAGATATGCCCGGAGTTCCTCAAGGCTCTGGATGTTGTAGGACTGTCTTGGCTGACACGCCTCTGCAACATCGCATGGACATCAGGGACAGTGCCTCTGGATTGGCAGACCGGGGTGGTGGTCCCCCTCTTTAAGAAGGGGGATCGGAGGGTGTGTTCCAACTACAGAGGGATCACACTCCTCAGCCTCCCTGGAAAAGTCTATTCAGGGGTCCTGGAGAGGAGGGTCCGTCAGATAGTCGAGCCTCGGATTCAGGAGGAACAGTGTGGTTTTCGTCCTGGTCGCGGAACAGTGGACCAGCTCTATACCCTTAGCAGGGTCCTGGAGGGTGCATGGGAGTTTGCCCAACCAGTCTACATGTGTTTTGTGGACTTAGAAAAGGCATTCGACCGTGTCCCTCGGGGAATCCTGTGGGGGGTACTCCGAGAGTATGGGGTACCGGTCCCCCTGATAAGGGCTGTTCAGTCCCTGTACGATCAGTGCCAGAGCTTGGTCCGCATTGCCGGCAGTAAGTCGAACCCGTTTCCAGTGAGAGTTGGACTCCGCCAGGGCTGCCCTTTGTCACCGATTCTGTTCATAACTTTTATGGACAGAATTTCTAGGCGCAGCCAGGGTGTTGAGGGGGTCCGGTTTGGTGGGCTCAGGATTGGGTCACTGCTTTTTGCAGATGATGTTGTCCTGTTTGCTTCATCAGGCCGTGATCTTCAGCTCTCTCTGGATCGGTTCGCAGCCGAGTGTGAAGCGGCTGGGATGAGAATCAGCACCTCCAAATCCGAGACCATGGTCCTCAACCGGAAAAGGGTGGAGTGCCCTCTCAGGGTTGGTGGCGAGATCCTGCCCCAAGTGGAGGAGTTCAAGTATCTCGGGGTCTTGTTCACGAGTGAGGGAAGAATGGAGCATGAGATCGACAGGCGGATCGGTGCGGCATCCGCAGTAATGCGGGCATTGCATCGGTCTGTCGTGGTGAAAAAGGAGCTGAGCCGCAAGGCGAAGCTCTCAATTTACCAGTCGATCTATGTTCCTACCCTCACCTATGGTCATGAGCTATGGGTAGTGACCGAAAGAACGAGATCGCGAATACAAGCGGCTGAAATGAGTTTCCTCCGCAGGGTGTCTGGGCTTTCCCTTAAAGATAGGGTGAGAAGCTCAGTCATCCGGGAGGGGCTCAGAGTAGAGCCGCTGCTCCTCCGCATCGAGAGGAGTCAGATGAGGTGGCTCGGGCATCTGATTAGGATGCCTCCTGGACGCCTCCCTGGTGAGGTGTTCCAGGCACGTCCAACCGGGAGGAGGCCCCGGGGAAGACCCAGGACACGCTGGAGGGACTATGTCTCTCGACTGGCCTGGAAACGCCTTGGGATTCTCCCGGAAGAGCTAGAAGAAGTGGCCGGGGAGAGGGAAGTCTGGGCATCTCTGCTCAAGCTGCTGCGCCCGCGACCCGACCTCGGATAAGCGGGAGACAATGGATGGATGGATGGACAGATTTGATTTGATTAGATTATTCTGGATGATTTTTTGGCTTTAGAACCTTCAAAAGGTTTATTTTCTCCAATATCTCAACAACTGGATTTTAAATTTTTCTGCCCTTGCATAACTCATAAGGCTTCAATATTCCCAAAGATGGCATACATCCAGCCTTATAATGCTATGGAGACTAAGATACAGAATACTTTGTCAATGTTTAAGACAAGAGTACATTAAGTGTTGGTATAAACCATTCATTTATAAAATGTTTAATATGAAAATCAAATTTTCTAGTATACCAGGATTCAAATGCCTGTCCTACTCTTATCACTATGGAGTCTGAATGATTTACTGGTTTTCTGGACTTAAACTTTTATGGAGTTTTATTCTATTTCAAACTGTACAATTTGCTCATAAAACTAAAAAAACCTCACAAATTTACAAACTAACATAACCTCAAACAAACCTGAAACTTTAATGAAACAGTGAATTAATGAGGTGAAATAAAATAGCTAAAACTAGAAAGTAGCCCTGGTATAATATATCTTCCAGATCCTCTAGTTATGTGAGAATCTGCACAAGACAATTGTTCGCCTTGCGCTTCCTGGTTAGACGATGTCTGATGACAAAGTGTGCAAATGTGAAACATAACATCTGTGATCTACTTTTGAACTACAGTGATCCCTCGCTATATCGCGCTTCGCCTTTCGCTGCTTCACTCTATCGTGGATTTTATATGTAAGCATATTTAAATATACATCGCGGATTTTTTGCTGGTTCGCGGATTTCTGAGGACAATGGGTCTTTTAATTTCTGGTACATGCTTCCTCAGTTGGTTTGCCCAGTTGATTTCATACAAGGGACGCTACTGGCAGATGGCTGAGAAGCTACCCAACTTACTTTTCTTTCTCTCTCTCTTGCGCTGACTATCTGTGATCCTGACGTAGGGGGTGTGAGCAGGGGGGCTGTTCGCACACCTAGACGATACGGACGCTCGTCTAAAAATGCTGAAAGATGATCTTCACGTTGCTACCTTCTGTGTGCAGCTTTCAAGTATGCTGCACAGTGCTTCGCATACTTAAAAGCTCAAAGGGCACGTATTGATTTTTGACTCTCTCTCTCTCTCTCTCTCTGCTCCTGACGGAGGGGGTGTGAGCTGCCGCCTTCAACAGCTTTGTACCGGCGGTGCTTCGCATACTTAAAAGCAGCCCTATTGATTTGTTTGCTTTACTCTCTGTTTCCTTTGAAGAGGAAGATATGTTTGCATTCTTTTAATTGTGAGACAGAACTGTCATCTCTGTCTTGTCATGGAGCACAGTTTAAACTTTTGAAAAAGAGACAAATGTTTGTTTGCGGTGTTTGAATAACGTTCCTGTCTCTCTACAACCTCCTGTGTTTCTGCGCAAATCTGTGACCCAAGCATGACAATATAAAAATAACCATATAAACATATGGTTTCTACTTCGCGGATTTTCTTATTTCGCGGGTGGCTCTGGAACGCAACCCCCGCGATGGAGGAGGGATTACTGTATACCTGACAATACAAGACTTAAGTCAATACTACAGGGCTGCAGAATAATGTACCTTTTAATAATTACTAGTCTTGTAGGTTGGATATTTGTAATATATAAAACTAAAACAAATAATGGCAAAATAAAATTCTCCAATTTTTCCTCAGTACAGTGGGCATGGTAAATTCAAGAAATATTGATAATAAACATGAACAGGAATGAACGAGAAAGAATTATTTTTCCACCAATTACACAGAAGAATAAATGCATCAGAATCAGAACTTTAAATGGTAAAAAGAACTGCAACAAAAGAATTTGTAATATAACTTGCATAAAACGGAAGAGTATAGTTTAATTTAGGCTAATTTAGGAAAAATTAACATAAGAAAAGTTGAGAGTGAGTGCGGAATCCATGATGAATGAAGAGTCTACTGAAAACGCAAATAGGCTTATGTGCAAATACTGAATAAGATTATAAATTAGCAATGAAAGCAGCAGAAAGTAAAGAAATAAGACATTTTAGAAGATGTTAACAAAAAAAAAAAAAAAGTGAGGAAGCAGCACAGATAAAATACTGATTAAATGAATATGGTTTGAGGACTAACAATGGGAAGGAAGCCCTGGTTCAGAAACACCGTAACTGAGAAATTTTCGTTCCAAAATATTTCTTAATAAAGAACTAGTTCTAGCGGTTATTGTTATATTTATATTCTACCGTGGCATGGCTGCATTTTATGGAATCAAAAACAAGGACTTGAGAAAAATTAACTGATTTTATGAGCAGGAAGGAAATACCACAAAAGTAAAAAAATCCTCATTACACACACAAAATTAGAAAATGGATGTCAAAAATTCATTTAAATGTTAAAATCTTTAAGTCCAAGGAGACACTGAATGAAGGCAAACCCAGACAATGGCCTTGGCACAACAAAAGTTAAAAATGAAGATAGTCTGCAATAAATCAATGAAGTGTTTTAAAGAGAAACATTTTAAATTTTTGATTGGAAACTTAAAATGCACCAAAAACAAAATATGCCAAAGGTTAGACAAGATAAGCATAATGTACCTAATTAAATTTGAGAAAAAAAAAGGCAAGGATAATGGTCTACTGCCTAATGCGCTACATCTACACATCTACAGCTACACAGGATAAAAAAAAAAAAAAACAAGCAGTACACTTTTTTCAAAAATGCATTCCATAAATGTAACTGCAGAAAAATAAAGTCCTCTGTATTATGATGAAACATAAGCTTTAAAAAGTCATGTTAATCAATTGTATTATATAGCACTTGAGTTGTGTAAAAATTGCACTTCAAAAATTTTTGTAAAAATGAGATAAAATGTTATTACATCATTTTTCTGTTGGGCTGGCTTACAATGATAATAAAAACACATTGTTTCATGATTTGCCAAAGCCAAATTGCTGTTTTCTTTAATTCAATGATAGTCTCACCTTCTACAGTACTACCATAAACAACAGAGTCTAGTTTCCTACTCTGCTAACAATAAGAGGAGAACCTAACTGATGTCTACAAATCTCAGTAAAACTCATCTTTTTAAAATGCAAAGAAATCAGTGAAGTATGTCATTTTCAGTACAATGTTAGTTCATATCAAATGCATAACAGCAGGTTATTTATAAGTTGCAAATTACTGAATGTCATACAAGTTATGTCTCACAATGAAACATTTTATATGTACCGAGTCAATCTTAAAAATGATGCTCTTATATTACACAGTGAGTGGGTGAATACAGACATATTGAGAGCAAGGTAAATGTAAGATGACTATAAGGCTCCCTTCTTTTGGGCAAAAGAAAGTTTTAACTTGTTTATTCTGTTAAATCTTAAACATGAAAATTTCTGTTAGTCTCTAATGCAGGAAGACAGCATTGTAATACAATGCTTATCAACTCATAAAACGAATTAACAGATTTTACAATAGAAATGTAACGTACTGGTGCATAATTTGAACACAGTCATTGCAAGTCTTAAATGCAATGGATATGGAATATTTGGAAGTGCTTCAAAAGAATTACAAAGCTTTCACTTATATTTAGTTGTTTTAAGTATAAAAATAATCACCATCCTGATATTTTGAAATAACTGTATTATACCTTTAAATCTACAAACATTTAAATGGAACATCTTTAGGCACAAATCTACACAAAAATCTAGTTATCTAAATTACTTGAAAACAAAAGGTTTTGTCTGCAGAGTTTGGGAATTTATCCTATTAGAAGATGAATCCTCCCACAAGTTTGTTGCAGACTACATTAGATTTTTAATTGAAGATTTTCCCCAACCTTCATTTTTTGTATATTTCAGGACCATATATAGAGAAGTAACTTGCAAAAATGGATTTCTGTAGAGGCAGTGATTAGCTTGTACAAAGCACAATGTTCACTTTAAGGCAGAAAAAAAACTGTTTAACAGAACATCTTCCAAAACTAAACACTAGTCTACTGAAAATGCAAAAAGATAGAATGCTAGTCAGATTTACAGCCCAGGTTTTTAAAATGTATTTTATACCTTAAATCTTTAAATATTTTCATTGTATTGACAACAACCTTTCCTTCAATCATATTTTCAATATGCTTACTCCCGATTTACTATGAATATTCATTTTTCCTTTCATTCAATTGTTAAAAGTTTCCTTCCAGAAATGGGTTTAAATTAAAAAATTCTAAAGCTGGCAATCAGAACTTACTTGGCTTGTTTGATCAAAGAGTGTGAATATTTCTCTATTCAGGATCTGCATAATTTTGTTTTCACTTTGACTTTTTTTATAAATAGCAAACAAACCAAATTAAAAAAATAAGATTTAATAAAATTAAAAGTGAATGGGTGAAGAACGGATTAATGACTTTACAGAAACTGTAGATGGAGCAAAAAAGTTAGTACAACAAGATACTTGTAGAGTTTGGATATTACATTAACTTATAACAATAGTTAAAAAAAAAGTAATAAAAACAAAACACATATACCCATCTCATCCAGTTCTACGTTAAGTTCTTGCAGCCAAAATAAATCCATGTCATCCAAGTCATAATGGCACACAGACTCGGCTAACTCTACAATGTTCACATAACCAGTATCAACAAGATCTGGAGCAGAACACTGAATATATTTTCTCTGACGTGTGAAGAGGTTCTCTTTTGACTTCTCTGCAATGAGCCTGTTTTTTTTGGGGGGGAAAAAAAAACAAAACAAACTTTTACATACCTCACACAAAGAGCAACACATTCTGCAGCACTGTTATAATTCCACTTAGAAAAATGTACAACTTTTAAGTAATGTAATTAGTATCATAAATGACATATCAATGAATACATCTTTTTCAAGATATCTATAATAATAATAATAATTCATTACATTTATATATCTATGTGAATCAGTGCTCCTAACAGATATCTGCATAAAGTGTTAAAAAAAAGACTAGAATAAATAACTGTTGAAAGAAGGCTACAATACTAAGGGCCGGTTTATACTTCACGCTCAGAACACAAACACGCACGCATCATGGCTGCATGTGTTCCCAGTGTTTATTTGACGCGTATTCTGAGCACATCCTCAGAAATAATAGCGACGTGTGTGCATGTTGCAGTACCAGTGTGTTCAAGTTGGAACGTGACGTCAGAGTCTCTGTTTACTATCAACATGTGACAGCAAGACGCTGTGCGTATCCTACAGGATCGATGTGTGTGCTTTGATGTTTGAGGAATGGTCTGATAGGGTGAAGCAAAATGCTGCCATACAAATATATTTGTGGTGCTTTACTTTTCAAGTGTCACAGATTCCCCATCATAATGATGTGACACATTTTAAAGGTCTCGCATACCATCTTCTGTGCAGTTTTTTTTTTTTGGCACCTTCACAACAGCATCAGAATGTAAGGAAGCACATTTGAGCCACAGAGGGAAAAAAAAATAATCACAAAATAGACCTCTTTATTTTGTCCCTAAAGTGGAAATTTTGGCTTTAAGCTTGAAATATCCAGTTTAATCTCATAGATTATTTTGTCATTAAAGTAGACCATTGTAAACGTCATCTTTAAACCAAACCAGCTGCTAACCACTATGTATTCTGGGGCTTCCTCCTGCTCTGACATCAGTAGCAGGCAGCATTTGCCACACTGAACACATTAAATGTACGATATTACAGCTCTCTGCACATTCACAATCCTTAGATTTATACCTGACATCACTTTCATGATGACATGTGTTAAAGCATGTATGTTACATTTCACAGACAAAATAATAATAATAAATAATAATGTTAATAATCACACATGTAGGGGCAGCACAGTGGCAGAGCAGTAGCGCTGCTGCCTCGCAATGAGTCATATCCCTGGTGTTCCCTGCCTGGAATGTTTTCCTGGTCGATTTTCACAGGGTGATCCATTTTCCTCCAAAGGACATGCAAGTTTGGGGATTTGGTGATGCTAAAATGACTAATGTTTGTGTGTGCTTGTATTCACCTTGTGATGAGCTGATGCCCCGTCCAGGTATTGTTTCTGCCTCATGCCCGATGCCTGCTGGAATGGACGTGTCCCTGAATTGACGGATGTAATCATTAAACATCCATTCTTTTCAGAGATAGTGTGGCAAAGTGTCCTGTATTTAACGGATGTTTCAGGCAGTTCACAACACAGCGAAGCAAGGTTATTTTAGTTTTGCCTTTTTATATTAGTTTTTATTTCTATATTATTTCTGATCTTACTTGGAAATTCAGTCTAGTTTTAGTTTTCCTTTATTATGTATTTTTTAAATTTCATTTTTATATAACAAAGACATTTCTACTTTATTTTAGTTTCAGTTTTAGAAATTATGGTATGGTTAAAGAGCTACTATGTAGTTTAGTTTTGTGTCACAGTCGGACAGAACTGTACACTTAACAGGTCTGGAAAGGAGTTTAATGTTAGTGGAAGCGTACTACACCACATGGTTTACTATCTGGTTTTGTTATTGTCCGATAAAAACAAGCATAAACAAAACCAGATATAAAATTGTTCATATTGGGTAATTTTTAAAATATTTTCTATGTCATTTGTGCTGAACAAATGTGCGCTGACTGTTAACATGTTTCATCTTTTCCTTTTCTTGCCCAGAACAGGCCAATTTGTGATGAAATTTAGGTGAATTTTAAAGTTTGAGGGTTTTTTTCCCTCCAAATGCCTACAAGCACACATGTCCTGCTCCAAGACAATGTGCTTACAATTAATGCCTTCAATATTGTATTTTAAAATCTCTCATACTGTTCTTTGTTATTTTCTACTAGCCATATTGATGTTTGATTCCATCTCAGGTACACACAATTTATTGACAGAATTTTGCCACCTGCAGGCCTGAAAAGTTTTTATTTATATATATATATATATATATATATATATAAATAAATATAATGGTACTGTGTTCTGAGAGGTGTGATCATGAAAATCATGGGGGCTTAGGAAGAAAAGGGCTCTTAGGCTTGAATCAGTGTGTAAACCCCACCTAGCTGTATTAAGGGAAACAAAGAAAATATATATATTTTCTAAACTCTCTTATCCAGAGCAAGATGAAACCTGGAGCCTATTCCTGCAGCTTTGGATGCAAGGCAGGAAAAATCCAAGGACATGGTGCTTGCCTACTGCTATAATACTATACAGTATATATGCAATGTGTGTGACACGGCTGATATTAAGAACAAAAAGAGTATGATATTTCAACTATCTTTTTTGAGAGACAGGGAAAGATTGAAAAGAGGGAGACAAATATTTTGAAACATAATTCTGCCACTGGATTATTTTCACAATATCAGGTACTTTGAGCTATGAATATAAAACTAAAAAAGTTAAATTAATAAATACAGAATAAATACAAAAACACATTATCAGGTTTAGTTTTTCACCAGTTGGCAGACTCTCTAATGATCTACAGGTAGGTAGATGAACAGACGTTGCCAGCTCAGGAGTTTTACAAGGTTCGTATCGCTTCATAAGTAAACGACTCTTTTAAAGCAAAAGTGATTGGTCAGCAACAATATGTTGATCTTGTATGTTGACCGTCAATCTCTCGATTAGTGCAGTTTTATTTCCAAGAGGCAGGTGAATTATTGTCAACAAAACATAGATGAGAAATAAACTGAACCGTTACACACTTGTGATTTTTCTGTCCATACAGTAAAGGTTATGTTGACCAGCACATTCCAACTTCGGCTTTTGAATTATATCTTGATATACAAGAAGTGCAAAGAAATATGGAAGCTCATTATTACAGATATCGGATTCATGCAGCCTGGAATTTCATTTAGTGTGTGCATCTTTATTAATTGCCTTGTACATACTGTATCATGGGCTCAGTCAGAATTACAATCTACCATGTAGTCATTTACAGTATGAACAGACTGAAAGTCTATAAGGGATTATCTGTATCTAATACTTGTCTCTTGAACTCTGGAGATTCAGTGAACGGTAGCTTTGAAAGTTGCTGAGCACATTCAAAGCAAAATCATCACCTTGGTATGCTTCACTAACACTTGGACCATAATTTATCATGTTGTTACTATCAGCCCCTGAAGAACTGCCACTATTCTCACACAGTAAATCGCTTTCTTTGTCACATGCTTTATGTGCCCGTATTCAACTTGCTCTGTCACCAGCCGCCGATCACTGGATGAATGTGTGTGTGGTGGATGACTTTCTGTTTTAGAGTTAAAAGTTACAAGGGTTAAAGACTAACGGCAGGAATATTTATCAAAAACCAAATATAAAATTCTTAATATATGTTGATTAATTTGTGACCCCTGCAGCTCAGTTTAGCTCGTGTAAGTCTGTCTATTACAAAACTAAAAATAATTTTAGAAAATTATTTTATTTCAGTTAGCCTTTTCAGCTACTTTAATAGTTTTATTTAGTTTAATTATTTTAGTTCAGTTCACAAATATGTTTTTCTTATTCATAGTTTCAGTTTTGATTTTAGTTTTCATTAACAATAATAACCTTGCAGCGAAGCCGAACGTTGTTTTCTCACCGTGATGATATCTTGCACTGCCATCTGGTGGAATCGTCCAGATTTACATAAAGTACATGCGCAAGTATAAACAGTACACCACTTGTGTAGCAGAAGCGTCCGCAGGAGCAAGTGTTGTGTTGTGCGAAGTATAAACCCAGCCTTAAAGTAGGCAATTTTTAAAATGGGCACAAACAAAAATTGCTTGAAATCTGCAAAAGGAAAAAAAGGCCAAAACATAATACCAAAAACATTCCCCCCACATATTGCTTTTACAGGATGATTATATACGATTTAAAACATACACACAAAACCACACTATCATAAAAATGTATTGTCTTTCAAACATTATAGAAAACAACATACCTGAGAGATGCCTGTGGAATAGTGTCTGGACTGGCAGGAACCTGCACCCCTTTCTCCCACTCCTCCTTCCAAGTGTCTGCCAAGAGGTAGTAATCATCAGGGTTAATGTAGTGAGAGTCCGGAAGCTTCATGGCACTAATTAGGTCTTTTCTAAACACCTGAGGCAACAAGAATAAAACAAAAAAGGGACATTCAATGAAAGTCCAGGTTGTGGCATATTTTCAAGCAAACACGTCCAAAGTGATTTGCTTGGGTAATGTGTGAGGATAGTTTTATTAAATTTTTTCAACCTTACTTTTCCTGATCTCGACTTTTAATGGATTAGATACTAATATTAGAGCACAACCAAGGTTAGGACTATTTCCCATCTGGGAAACTATAGACTCTAGTGGTTTATGGAGTAGTGGTTCAGGACAGAACATGATGCAGCCAGAAGAACAGGCACTTCCAAATGTACTAACTGCCCTCTTCCACACAAGGTCTCTGCAGAGGTGGACTTCAAGTATTTTGGGTTACTGATCAAGAAAGTGCGCAGGGAGGATTTGGAGACTGACCTAGAAATTAGATAATTGGTAGCACTTTTGTAAGCATACCATTGAACTTTATGAATTAATCACAAATTTTTAAAATACCCAAATTTACTTCTCCTTTCTCATATATGGTCACAAGTTTTGGATAGCATTTATAAACTAAATCAACATGGCTGCTTTGCTGAAAACTAAGACTTTTCTATCAAACTTAAAACTATCCAGTGATTTTAAAACATAAAAGTAACTATAGAAGGGTAGAAAGGAAATGTAGACTACCTAATTGTCATGTCTACAAGAAAAGTTTGCAAGCACTCAATAGGGAAATTAAGAAAACTAAGACAATCTTATTTCTAACTTTTCATAAGCATAACCCCTAGACATCTTTACTCCACTACTTACAGATTCATTAATCCTTCCATTTTAGCTTCTTGAGAAGTTCTTTCAAAGAAGAACTTTATTGAGTCTGCAGTCTTTATCAGTAATACTGTAATATTATTGGGATCTGTGACAACATTTTGAAGTTTCAATCTTATCGACCAGTTCACCCCAAAAATCATTCATCTAAGGCTGGGATAGGCAATGGAGGCCCACAGTAGTAGCAAGTTTTTGTTCCAACCTAGTTTCTTAATGAGAAGTCAATTATTGCTAATTAAGCACTTATTGCTCAAGTGATATTTTACTGCTTCATTTTAGTGGTCTCACTTGTTAAGGTTGCCCACCCTTAATTGCTTATTTCAGTCTTAAACAGCTGCAGTCAGTGTTTTCTACAGTTCCTTGTTAGTAATAACATGTAAATGACAAAGGAGCCAGCAGTTTTCCATCTAACTTGTTTTTATTTATACTTGTGTGGATTCAGAGAAAAATGACAGACTGAAAATTATACTTTTTAGGCTTCAAATCATTTTGATTTCATTAGAAGGGAAAAATCTATGATATAAGAACTTTATATTACAGACTAACATACCATAAAATTAAACAAGGTCTGAGACTGACAGCCACTGACTTCTAATTAAACAACTGGGTTGGAATGAAAACCTATAGCTGCTGTGGCCCTCCAGAACCAAATTGTCTCCTCCTGACCTAAGGATGTCTCAATTTTTTAATAAGAAATTCTTCACTTCTGTTTCAACAAATGTTCTTGATATTATAAAGCAATAATTTCTGTTGGGAATCTTCCCTATTTCTATGAAAACTATTGTTAAGCCTTTACAGAGGAAAAGCAGCCTTGAATAACTAAGTCTATTTCAAACCTCCCTTTTTTGGTTAAACAACTGAAAAAGCAGTGCCTATTCAGGCAAATACAGTATTAGTGGAAAATATCTGCTAGGATTTAGAAGTTATAGCATTGAAAGGTTATATTAGCACTGAAATGACTCAATGACACAAAATTAGCTTTTGCCGATTCATATTCAGCCATGAACTATGCTGCTTTGGTAGTCCTGCTTTTAGTGCTGGTCAAACCCCATATGTAGCCCTAGATGGTGGAGGGTACGCCCCTATTGGCGTCCTACATGACATCAGATTTATTAAAGTAATACAGAGCTTTGTTACAGAGTGTTGTCGAAACGGAATACCTTACATAAAATTATAGACTGAAAAGAAAAAAAAACAAAAACTGTGTGGACATTTTCTGCTTTTAAATCAAAAAGTCCATGTGCTTCAATCTAACTTTTCAGCTTGCAGTAGGTCAGATATTAGCAATATTCTTAATCATATCTTTAGTACGAGAATTTTGCACAAGAATCATGATTAGTTATATATGAAATAACAGGTACAACATGTCTCCTCTATAAATTTTCAGTTTATAGAAAAGCCAGTTTTCAAATATAGAGAAAGAAAAACAAAACAAAAAAAAAACTGCAGACTCAGCATTGTGAAGCCATAGAAGTCCTATTTGGCACATGTTAACAGAGATTAATGCTGTATAAAAAAAATTAACTTAGCAAAATCAGCTAAGATACATACCAGATCTGTGCAGAAACAAGGGAAGGGCTGATCCATTTGAAGTTTAAAATATGCCATTAATTACTCAGTTTCAAGTCATTTATTAATAGGAACATTAATCCAATTCACACTCAGCAACTAAATATAAAATATTATTGTAAATTTGTAATTGCCAGAAAGTGAAACATAATAAGCAAGCTGTGGCATGATTAACATCGACAAAACATAACAACTGATAATTTAAGACATTTTTTTTCTCTCTTTTATTTAAAAAAATCAAAAAGGTAATAATCTAAAAAATAAGTTATAGAATAAGATATCAGAGCAAAGAAAGCAGAATGTAAAGTTTACCCCACTCAGTTAACAAGTTACTATTAATACGGTTCCTGAAAGCTAAAAAACGCGACCTACCAAAAACACTTTATCAGGCATTCATTAGTGTTGTTAAGATACTGGTATATGTTTTAGCTAAAATAATAATGTTCCCTTCTATAGTATCTGTAAATCAATCTGTATTTATCAAAGACACCCCCACCCAGTATGAAATTTTTGAAAACTGTTTAAAATCTTTCCCTAAATCTGAGCCTCCAGAGGTTCTGTTAATGAACCGCTGGCTATTCATTTAATCTTCAGTTGCATCTAAAAATTAATCAAAAAGAAAAGGCCTGAAAATGAGGCACCCTTTACATGGACAATATAGTGTTCTATATCTCAGACCTAATCTCATAATTGCCATTTAGTCTACAAAGCACATTTTATACAAATTCTAGGTTCAAAATTAAATTACCATATCTACTTGCAGATAAGACAAGAATTTTACAGTGGAGAAATTACTCAAAACAGACCAAAAAAACGGTGTTCCGTGGACCTGAGCTCAATATATATATTTTTTTAATATTATTCACTTCAAGTGTATGAAAAGGCCCTAAATCCCTATATGAAAGTAATAATAAACACCTCATGCTTCCCTATAGAATAATTTGGAACTTCCCCAGGCAAATTAATGTATACCATGATTGATGAAAAATAATTTCAACTTGGAAAATGCCAAATGTACAGTGCACCCGGAAAGTATTCACAGCGCATCACTTTTTCCACATTTTGTTATGTTACAGCCTTATTCCAAAATGGATTAAATTCATTTTTTTCCTCAGAATTCTACACACAACACCCCATAATGACAACGTGAAAAAAGTTTACTTGAGGTTTTTGCAAATTTATTAAAAATAAAAAAAAATGAGAAATCACATGTACATAAGTATTCACAGCCTTTGCTCAATACTTTGTCGATGCACCTTTGGCAGCAATTACAGCCTCAAGTCTTTTTGAATATAATGCCACAAGCTTGGCACACCTATCCTTGGCCAGTTTCGCCCATTCCTCTTTGCAGCACCTCTCAAGCTCCATCAGGTTGAATGGGAAGCATCTGTGCACAGCCATTTTAAGATCTCTCCAGAGATGTTCAATCGGATTCAAGTCTGGGCTCTAGCTGGGCCACTCAAGGACATTCACAGAGTTGTCCTGAAGCAACTCATTTCATATCTTGGCTGTGTTCTTAGGGTCGTTGTCCTGCTGAAAGATGAACCGTGGCCCCAGTCTGAGGTCAAGTGCGCTCTGGAGCAGGTTTTATTCCAGGATTGTCTCTGTACATTGCTGCAGTCATCTTTCCCTTTATCCTGATTAGTCTCCCAGTCCCTGCCGCTGAAAAACATCCCCACAGTATGATGCTGCCACCACCATGCCTCACTGCAGGGATGGTATTTGCCTGGTGATGAGCGGTGCCTGTTTTCTCCAAACGTGATGCCTGGCATTCACACCAAAGGGTTCAATCTTTGTCTCATCAGACCAGAGAATTTTCTCTCTCATGGTTTGAGAGGCAAACTCCAGGCGGGCTGCCATGTGCCTTTTACTAAGGAGTGGCTTCCGTCTGGCCGCTCTACCATACAGGCCTGATTGGTGGATTGCTGCAGAGATGGTTGTCCTTCTGGAAGGTTCTTCTCTCTCCAGAGAGGACCTCTGGAGCCCTGACAGAGTGACCATCGGGTTCTTGGTCACCTCCCTGACTAAGGCCCTTCTCCCCTGATCGCTCAGTTTAGATGGCCGGCCAGCTCTAGGAAGAGTCCTGGTGGTTTTGAACTTCTTCCACTTACGGATGATGGAGGCCACTGTGCTCATTGGGACCTTCAAAGCAGCAGAAATTTTTCTGTAACCTTCCCCAGATTTGTGCCTCGAGACAATCCTGTCTTGGAGGTCTACAGACAATTCCTTAGACTTCATGCTTGGTTTGTGCTCCAAGTTGAACTGTCAAACTGTGGGACCTTATATAGAAAGGTGTGTGCCTTTCCAAATCATGTCCAATCAACTGAATTTACCACAGGTGGAATCCAATTAAGCTGCAGAAACATCTCAAGGATGATCAGGGGAAACAGGATGCACCTGAGCTTAATTTTGAGCTTCATGGCAAAGGCTGTGAATACTTATGTACATGCGCTTTCTCAATTTTTTTATTTTTAATAAATTTGCAAAAACCTCAAGTAAACTTTTTTCACGTAGTCATTATGGGGTGTTGTGTGTAGAATTCTGAGGAAAAAAATGAACTTAATCCATTTTGGAATAAGGCTGTAACATAACAAAATGTGGAAAAAGTGATGCGCTGTGAATACTTTCCAGATGCACTGTATCCTTTAAGTAGTTTTTTGAGTTTATATATTAAAGTGCGATAATTTTATAACATTTACATGCATTAAACAAGCTACATAGAAACATTAACCAAATCTATTCCTTACCTCAGCTGGTTTCTTTGGCTCTTTGATCGATGTACCCGTTTTGCCAACATATTTACCAGATGAGAAGGATGTGGAAGGGCCTACAAATGTAGAAGAAGAATTACTTTAAAAGGCAAGAAGAACAGTAAGATAGCTTACAGCATTTTATCTATTCATTTTACACACTCACTTCTTTTGGAATGCTGTTATTTCACAAACTAGGCTCATCACTTTCTGTTATGGCAATAATATATATCAGGGGTCTCCAAAACGTTACTCGCAAGCTACCGGTAGCTCACAACCCCTTTCCAAGTAGCTCACCAAAGGGTTAATGATAATGAATCCTACATAAATTTGAAAACTTGATTAGTCAAATTAGGACTGGGCGATCTTTCCAAAAAATCATATCATGATCCTTGTAACACAAAAATCACAATCCATAATCTGAATTGCAATTTATCTTTTCAATGTGGCATACACTTAAAAGAATATCCAGAATCAAACTCATCAAGACCTAAGTAACACTATATTTTAAATATCAAACAAAGTTGAATTCAATTGTTCTCTCATTCGCTAGCTAAGGTACATGCCCCGAGGCTGGCGAGTGAGTGAGGAAGGCCCCTCCCTTCGGCCTGCTGTGTGTTTCTCAGATTTGCACAAATAAATCGGTACTGCAAGCGAACTATGATACGTAGTGAAATGAAAGAAGTCGCAAAATCAACTAGGAATGTTCAAGCAAATTATAGAAAAAAACCTGATCTAAATCCGTTAAGTAGTTCTATCGTAAAAAGCGGACAGACATACAGACATTTTATATAATATATATTAGTAAACCTTCAAAATAATGCGCAGTTAAAGTCTCAACAGAATTTTCAGCATTTCTGGGGCTTAGTAGAGCCAGATAACTAAGAATCTTCACCAAGCAGCTCTGAAAATATCTGCTTTGTTTGGGTCTACATATCTCTGTGAGTCCAACTTTTCAGAACAAGACTGACAGATGAACATTTAAATGAGAGTGAACCTAAGTGGCTACACTCCACCATACACCTCTCAAGTTGACTGCATGCAATGCCAGTCATCTGACTAACTAAAAAAAACACATCACACATGCAACTGGACATATGAACACTCTTGTGAGTGAAACTGTGACATGTAACAAAATGACAAATAAGTAATATTTGTGTATTTGTAATTGCATTGTTTTGTTTCGACAGCACTCATGTTTTAATTCCAATAGTGTGAGATACACTAGAAATGCATACAGACATACAAAATGGACTTGCAGTTGAAATAAATATTTTTTGTGAAGTTTTAATGCAAAATGTGAGTTGTGGACACCAACATTTTGTAAAATGTTCAGGCAAAACAAGCTTATTCAGTTTGTTTGAGTTGAAGTAAGCTATGAGAATAAACGTTAGAAAACATGAGTAGCTCTTGGTCATTTTGTAAAAGTAGCTCTCAGGAGAAAAAAGGTTGGAGACCCCTGCTATATATATATATATATATATATATATTTAAAAACTTACTCAAAACTCAAGCAAAAATGGACAAACCCCCCCACCCAAAAAACCCAAAAGGTGCCACATATGTCTAGTATCACTGGACTGCAAAAAACTTGACTACCACTATGTGCCAGGAGCTACGTTGTTAAGTGATCACAAAAATGCAACTGTGGTAACTGTGATTATTGTGCCATGTAGTACATCATCACTAATTTGTTCTTATTCTATGTTATGTAGGAAATATTAAATATTAAAAAATAGTTATGGTTATTTGTGGCTTTATTTATACATTCTGTACAGTATGTATAGATGTTGGGTCCAGTGGTGTAGCAAAGGATTGTGCAGATTGTGCAAAGCACAAGGGCCTGCGAGCTTGGAAGGCCCACTCGAGGCTGTATAGATTTTTTTTTTTAATTTTTAATTACTTAACTGAAACAGCGGTTTCACAGTCTCGACAGGGACATTCGGTCGGGAGGCAGCTGTCATCATGAAAAGTAAAAAAACTAATAATGATAACATAAAATAAATTTGTCCACTGGTCTATGCTATAAATTTGTTTTCTGTGTGATTTCAATAATTTTTATCATTTTTGTAGTAAAAAAATTGACCCATTTCCTCAACTCAGACTACACTATCCCTCACAAACTGGGTCTATGCATGCAATTGTCAGGTGCCTGTTGCTGTCTTTCTGTATGTCACCAATATAATGTTTGCAGACATGTTTATTATACTCCCTGACTTTCCACAGTCTGGCTAACATCTTTAATGAATAGGTGTGACAGATTTAGTCTTGCTGATCGGACATAGAGTAAAACCTCTGTGAAAAGGCACAAGGTGAGGCAGACTGTACCGTGCTGCACTAGAGGGGGCGGATGTGACCCCAACAGGTGCTTGTTGCTGCTGTTCTTCTACGCATACGCTCTAGGCGCCAATAAGTTAGCGATATCAGAAAGTCAAGTGCACTGCAGCGGTTTGTTTATTTTTATTCCGACTCACTGACAAAATATAAGATTAACATTTTTAAAACTAAAGGAAAATAAGGAGGACTTTTACAAGTGACTGAGATTTTTGTGGAGAATGATAGGTGTATGCTCTTCATTTATAAATAAAGGTAAGACCATAAACCATTGTCAATTTTATAAAAAAATGGGATCAGACTAAGAAAAAAAAAATCAAATATTTAAATTTTGACCTTAAATAAAATATTCTTTTGTTTTTCTTATCCTTTTGTTGAACAGTGTATTTAAATTGATTAAAGCATCAGAATTAAAAGCTTTTAAAAACAACTAAATATTTCAATTAAGGTCAAAATTTAAATCCCATTTTTTTTGTACACCACTCAATACTTTCATTTGTATTGAATGAATAAGAATTGTGGAATTGCAACGGCAAATTTAAAACACATGGAGAGTGTAGAGCGAATGTTCTCTCGCTGCTCTAAATGCAACATTCTTTCTTAGCCAAATATGTACCTTACCTATGTGTGTGTAAAGAATTCTGAGGAGATATGAAACATAACCAGTAGTCAATGTGCATGCTGCCAAATGAATAGGAATAAGCTACTCCTTTGGGTTCATATATTTGTAAATCTGACTGAAGGAGTCAGTCCCTCGCCAGCCACGAACCTCACCGCACGTCAGAGTCTCGATGCAGTGGCTTCAACTTTCAATGTCTTGTTACCATAAACTCTGAAATTAATGGCTGAGGACAGATTGTATGCTGCTGCCAATCTTCTCTCAGTTGAACACTATACTGTTGCACAGACATTTCACCTGCGTTTTCCACTGAATTATTGTCATTTTGTGCATGTTTTAAATCTATCCTGTCAACCAAGTAGACTGTTGCTGATAGATCACTGTGCATGTTGTCTACTTCCAGTGACGCTTGTACAGCTTACATGTTACTGCTGTCGTACCAGTGACTGTCACTGCGTGTGAACGATCATTCTCCAGGTTAAAACTCATCAAAAATGACCTCAAACACCACGTAGCAAGACAAGCTTAGTGGCTTGATTGTACTTTCAATTGAAAACGAGCATGCCAGACAATTTGAGTTGTCAAACATTTTTAGGCTTTTGCGCAACAGAAGGCACACAAGCAAGTTTTTTAAGGTACCTGCGGTGGCAACCCCTGACGGGAGCAGCCGAAATATGATTTGTGACTTGTCAGTCAGTTCCATTTTTGTAAGCTTTAACAGTTTAACATATCTATAATCTGTTTTTTGTGTACCTTAGTATGGCTTACTGTGCATTAGTGTAATTGCCATGAGGATTTGTGAGCGTGGCCACATTATGATGTCCATTTTCTCAGAACTTGTGTAAAACGGGTTCATTGTGTACTAGTATCCTGTCAGCATGTCTTGTTTTAATTTGCTACAATTGTTTCATTTTATAGCACAGAACAGTTTCTACCTTCTAGCTTACATTTTAATCATCTTCCTTCACAAAGTTGTCTTGGAAACGTAAGCGGGTCCACATTTTACATATATTTATGTATGACTACTACTACCCGCACCTCCCACATTCCATTCTCACAATTTATTTATTTTTATTATGGTGGCTGTAATAAAGCGATTTAAATTTGGAGAGCCGGTTTGTTTGTCACCAACGTGACACCAATGCCCAGCCGGCCCCTAGGAACTAGTTGCGACATAATTTACCAACAGTTATGCTAGACAGGAGAGGCCCACCTCAGGGTGCTGCAAAGGGTCTTTCAGCAAGTTAGCTACGCCACCGGTCGGGTCACCAAAGACCCGAGGTATATGTATATAATAGTGTTTCCGGGAAGTGCCATTTAGAACTGGATTAAGAAAACTCCAAAAACCTGCAACCAGTGCCCCAAATGAAAGAGCATGTAGCACAGGTAGAAACATTAAGTGGCATAGCGTCACTCAAGCCCAACAGTCTAGATAAGCTGGTCTTTCTATCCCCAAATCTGTGACAGTTCTCAGAATACTGAGTTAATAAAAGTAACATGATCTCTATGTCTGCACTACAAGTAGTACTAAAGTATCTGTTTGAGTGAGGAGTTTTTGGTGGTTGGTCCAGAAAAAAATAGTTATGTTATTTCACAAAGATTGTTTATAGTTTATAATACATAAATAAAAGCAAATTCTCTTTCTGGAAATTGTTTATTTGTCTGGTTAAATTTTGAAATACAGTGTAAAGTTTCCAATACACCTTTTGTACTGGTGCTCTATAGGCAAAGTTGTATTATCTTTATTAACATATATTTAAATATCCAAACAGTAAACATCATAATATCATGATATACTGGATAACTAGGTTCACCCGCCTTTTAAGACGACCGACTTTTACCCTCAATTTGTGTGCGCTCCATGTGTACATCAGGCATGTAAGTGTAGGGAATGAGAACATCAAAGTGCCCATTCGTAACATCTCCAGAAAACCTATGTTTTTTTATCCCCTTGAGTGCCTGTCCAAACTTGGAATGTAGGACTCCATAATAATATACTTGAAACTCATAGGGGAACAACTCTCCCTCTGCCATTAGCTCAGAAATGGTACCATAAGTTTGAGACTTTGACATTTCAGTGAGATACTGAAGCTCATTTGTATAAGAGATTCCTGACGGCATCATTGTAAATGGCTAAAAACCTTGACCAATTACTTAAAACATGTCGTACAATGTCAGACCGAATCTGTACCGCTAAAGACGGAGTTTCATGCACTAAATAAGCTACAGATGAGAATAAGCAAGCACCATCTCCCCTGATATTTACTACGCGGTGAGGCATTTGTACTCCATCAACATTAATTATTTCCAGAGACATAATTTTGTCTATTTTTCCAGCGCATTGTGCACAAAAGCAAGGGAACGATGGGAGCACCAGACCTCTGCTCACATCGCATCGCTTCGTACTGCAAGCCGCAAGTATTAAGTCTGTGATAAGCGGAATACTGCTACGCTTTGCACTCACAGGACGGAAGGACAATCTCGACTGCTTTTATATAGTAGGATTATCGTGATATTGCATTTTGTCAATATTGCCCAGCACTAGTATCAACTCAAAACAATAGATGCTTAATGTGCGCAGAGAAGTACAAGCAGGCTAAGACAACTGTTGCCCTTTTACTCCACAGGAGATTTATTTCTTCAGCTCACCTTAGGACATCTGCATTATGGTATGACAGGTGTACCACACAGTCGAACTCCCCAGCACAGATTGCACTGTACCCGAGGGTACTTGACTCTAGAAGCGAGAGCCCCACAGGGTAGGGGGATGCTGGGTGAATGATCGGAAGACCGTGTAAATCACATGAAATGTTTTTGTGCATTGCTTCTTGAAATATCATTCAAAAGGTGCAGTTTTGGCATTGAGTCTTTATAATGGACAGTAGACAATTGTGAAAATTGCGAGACCTGAAAGTGATACAGCTTGTTCTACAGTATCAATCTGTTGTTATAACATTGTGGCTTATCATCATATTACCATTAATGTAATGTGATGGTTATTGTTATGCAGAGTGGTTTGTCGTGGTGAAATGGACTTTTGTCACAAACATAATGTATTAAAGGTGTACTTTAATTTATGTTGTTCTGAAATGTTTCTTGTTGTTTGCAATCACCAGGTATGAGTTAATACTGTATTTAGGTTTAATTTAGGTTGGTTGAGACTACCTTGTTTTTCATACAAGTTTAACATTGTTCCAAAAGAAACCACTAATTAATATAAACAAAAATCATTAATGCAGACATATGTTGTAGCCTGCAGGGACTACTAGAATCATCATATTGGTCTGACTGAATGAATCAAATTAAAAATGAAGCATTTATAAAGTGCTTTAGAAGAGATTTCATAATACGGAGATACAGTGAAACCTTAATTATTGGTTAGTCGATTAACCATCAGTGCCAAAAAAAAAAAAAAACAACATTGCACATACCAATGCCTACTTACTACTGCACTACTTATTAAGTCAAGCTTCAAACAGCTAAGATCCAAAATGTACTTTGCTTTATGCGTTTTCCCCTACATTAACATAAAATGAATGGAGCTTATGTACATCATCCAATATTGTGTGTGTACTACTAACCACCAAACATTTACATTTAAATATGGTAGTGGAGGAGAAGCACCAAACATATGAATGAATACAAGTTAGACAATAAAATTATGTTTAATAAATTAATTTCAGCAGCTGAAAATGTAACTGAATCATTTAGACCACTCACCATTAAAAGCTCTAATAGAGAACTGATTAAAACTAAGTTTGCTCAGTAAATTTAGGATGTAAAAAAATGAGATTTTTTTTTAAAATAGTGCTACTTGGTACTCACTTTCATTGTCGGAACTGTCACTGCTGGTTATTGTCCTTAGACGTTTCATCCTTGTACATCCTAAAAATATTTTTACAATAGATTAAAATCATAAAGTACACTTTACACAGATATACAACATTTTCAGTTTGCTTGACTTAAAAAATATTATATTAAAAAAGACTGACTTAAAAACACAAACAATAAAGATGAAAAAATACTCTCAATTGGTTTGATAACCCTAATTAGGCTAGTTAGTCATTTAACAACAAAGTGAAAAACCACCACAATCCCATTATGTATAGTACGTACAAGCATAGAAACATGCACAAGTAACTAACTTTAACCGCAAAATGAACCCGAGTGAAAGGAGACATACTCACTTTAAGGAAAAGGATAAACTTGTAAACTAATATTCGATATCACATTTTACATTTTTTTAGGATGAAGTTGGAGGTGTGACTATTAACTAAAAGTCTAACACTGGTTGTTTCCAAATGATAGACTGAGAAATGATGAGCAAATCATCCGAGGATGATATTGAGAGACTAGGTCACTGCACCACAGACAGTGTGGTACCCTCACAAATGGTGTGTTGCTTTCCAAACAAGTCCTGGATTACTAAAGAGTAAGAGGCTCAAGAGTCTCCTGAATGAGAAGAGAGCATTCAAATCTGATAACAAAGAGACTCTGAGGGGTGTCCAGCAAGTGCTCAAGTAAAAAGCTACAGTAAGTGAAAAAGGGGAGCTAGAATAGAATACAAACTTACTCAAAATAACAGGAAAGGTGAGCCGTGCATAATCACTAGACTCAAGCAGTCTAGGGTCCAAGTGTCAGAATGGGGCAAAGTTAATACCCTGAACTAATTTTTGATAGATTTTTCCCTCCCACTGTACCCCAACCCCCCCCCTAACCCCCCATCAACATCTACAACCACTCCATCTGCAGTGTCCAGTAATGAATCTGTCTTTCATCATTAGTATGGGCAGTTCATAACTTATGGCTAAGTGAGGAGACAACTGAAAAGGCTAGAAAAACGAAAAACTGTGGGACAAGATGGAGTCCGTTCTCAAGCTCTTAAAAGGCTGTTTTGACCAAGTTTGTGGTAGCCTCTTTTACCTGTTCAGTCTGTCATTAAGGCTGCAAATATAACACTGCAATGGAAACTATCCTGCATTGCTCCAGTTTTTGAATTCACCAGAGCTCATAAAACCATATAGCTATCCCTGTAAAAGGGTGAGCTCATAGATATGCCAGGATATGCCTATGGTGTCCTGGATAATGTACTGCAAGGGACATGCAGTTTGTGAGACTCAAGGACTGTGTATCTCATTACAGATATGAGCAAAACTGAAGCACCTTCCTCCTTCTCTTCACTCTGTACACCTCAGACTACAAATACAACACTAAGTCATTTCATTTGCAGAAATTATCTGATGATTCTGCACTGTATTGAGATGGGGGATGAGACCAAGGATATGAATCAGATTGAGAACTTGGTTTCTTGGTGTAGAAAGAACTATGCGCAACTTAACATCAGCAAAACCGATTATTCAGAGTTGATGTAGAGATGGTGCACTGCTACAAGTACTTTGGGTTCCACAATATTGACAGGCTGGACTGGTCTTTTAAAACAGAGGAACTATATAAGAAAGGGCAGAGCAGACTTTTTTCTTCATGACATACTCCCTTCACATATTTTACAACTCTATAAAGGTCTGTGTGCCTTATTTAAGCTGTGGTGAGCTGGACCAGTAACATCACTTCAACAGAGGCTCACTGAATCAATAAGCTAATTAAAAGGGCAGGCACAGGCAGTGGAAGAGAGAATGAAGACAAAAGTATGACCCATTATGAACAATGCTGCACAGTTTCAGCCAAAGAACTATTTAGCAGAAATGTGTCAAATACTGCAACACACTTGTATAATGCCTTACTGACACTGTAATTGCAAAGTCAGAAGTTTTTTCTTTTTAGTAATTATGATCTTTATTTGGTTGTTGTCATAAATAAATAAAATAAATAAATACATACATTTTATATTAATGAGCTTAAGTAAAATAAACAAAATTCCCCATTTTTACAATTATAATAAGCAAAAAACAATATCTTTCAATAAAATAATTGTTCCTACACAAAGGACAATGCAAAGAAAAACAAATTACAGACTTTAAAATTACCTCTGCACTAATTCTTTAGCCATTATCACTTTGAAAACACCACAGCCACCTATAGCATATTCCCTGTTGTTAGGAGAAAAGCCATCTGAGCTGCTACTAATGTATAAGGGTGTCTTACAGTATATTGCATACCACTTCCTTTTTTCCCCAGTGTATTTTTTTCCTCCCTCTTTTATTCCGCCCACATAAATCACATTAAGAAACTTTCTTATTTTCACCTCCGTAACATATCCCGTGTTCACTCCTTCCTCTCCTTCTCTAATGCAGAGAAACTTGTCCATGCTTTTATCACATCCCGCATCAATTATTGTAATTCCCTACTGGCAGGTGCCCCTTCTAATCTTATATCACAGCTACAGCTTATTCAAAACTCAGCTGCAAGAGTCCTTACTCGAACCAGCAGCAGCGAGCACATCATACCCATCCTGCTCCGTCTTCACTGGCTCCCTGTGTCTTACAGAATCGAATATAAAATCCTACCAATAACATACAAAGCCTTAAATAACCTCGCGCTAAACTACATCAGTGACCTTCTCCATCACTATGTGCCTGCCCATCCACTAAGGTCCTCTGATTCTGGCAATCTTGTTGTGCCCCACACTAATCTACACTCCATGGGTGACAGGGCCTTCAGCTGTATAGCGCCCAGACTCTGGAATGACCTACTGAAATTAATCAGGTCAGCTGACTCCATGAATTCTTTTAAAAAACAACTCAAAACTCATCTGTTCAGGAAGGCTTATAGCTCTACTTGACTTTATTACCCTTCTCTCAGTTTACTTCTCTGTCAAGATGCTCATGTAAAATGTATGTGTGTGCGCAAGACCATCAATTATGTTGTCTGTTAGGCTTTTTCTCTGAATTCACTGTCGTATTCTTCTTTATTTATTAATCTGGTTTGTACAACGCTATATACTGTATACCCTGCCGTTCTCTCTTATATTCTGTAAGTGCCTTGAGCATGGAAAAAGGCGCTATATAAATAAAATGTATTATTATTATTATTATTATTATAAGTCACATTATAGTTTAGTAAATCATATGCTGGTTAGTTTGTAAATTAGAGGTCAGGTGGGGTGTATCTATCCCTGAGGAAATTGGATATAGTACAGACAATCTATTTTGACAAGACAGATGTTTTTCACAACATACAGGGATACTTTTATGATTAAAGTTTTCAGGCAGAGCTTCCCATTATTAGAACGATTACCTGACCAATAAATAACATCATGGTATCCAAAAATCACACATGGAGCTACTGGCATAAAAGACATGCTGCCAGAGGTTGACAGGAATGGAGAGACACTTTCATCTGAAAAAATCCACCTGGCTGGAAACTAAGAATTGTGTTTAACACTAAATTTGAATGATAAAAAATGAATGTGTAGGGTATCTCAAAAACCCATACTGTCAAATATTTTTAATTGCATTTTTATACCCCAATTTAGATTTGTTCATCAACAAAAACTGCATATCAGGGATCATAACTTCTTACACCCATGGAGGCTTCATATGTCAGACAATACTCTTTTCTGTCAAAGAATCAGTTATTCACAAATCAACTTTTTGTTTTTGTGACAATTATTTGTATTCTGTCAAAAACTCATAAAATGATGTTTTCTCTGACCATGTTACTCTTAATACTCTGAATTAGAATATGAGAGTTCACCCAATGATGTAATACTCCTTAACTATGTTACTTATTTCTAAGTCTCTACATACACCGGCGTATAACTAAGTTAAGCACCAAACCATTGAACTCCTCAAGAAAATGAAGTTGCCACAGGCCGATGTCCTATTCATAGAAGAATTGTACAAGCCACTGAGGATCTTCAAAATATTTAAAAAGTGGGAAATCTGCAGATTTAGATAGCCATACAACAGAATTTTATAAAAAGCTATTTGTTACAAAGGTCTCGGTCGATGAAAATAATAGGTATTGCACTTTTAACAAAGGAACCGTTCTTAATTTTTTTGTACATTCCTATGATGAAGCCAGAAGCAATTCCTCAAAAACAGAAACTCTTTGCTTAATTGAGTTTGGATTTTATATACTGTACTCTGTATTTGAATTGAAGTCTCTGAGGCAAAGTTTTTTTTTTTTTTTTGTTTAAATCAAAATTCAGTTGTTTTACTGCACTTTTAAAAGAGAGCAACAAGTCAAGTTAAGCTGGGGAGCATGCACTGGTACAATGCGTTGCAGCACCCACCACACGTTTAAACAGCTCGGGATCCCAGTTGGCAACCCCCAAAGCATACACGCGGTCCAGTCCCACCCTCCGGAAATGACCTTCTATCTGCCGTAGTCAGGTGTTACGTGGGTGACCCCTTGGCCTAGTCTAGCCACTCAGGTCCCCAACAATGAGGATCCTACGTGCTGGATCACCCTCGGGGAATTGCGCCACATGGCCGTAGTGCCGTAATTGACGCTCCCTCACAATGCAGGTAATGTGCCTCATTTGGGACTCCATGAGCCAAACCAAAATGGTACCCAAGGATTTTCCGGAGAGACACAGTACCAAAGCAGTCCAATCTTCGTCTCAGGTCACTGGATAGCGTCCATGTCTCGCAACCATATAGCAAGACAGGAAGCACCAGGATTCTGAAGACTTGGACCTTCATCCTTTTGCATAGATATCTGGACGGCCACACACCCCTTTCCAGATACCTCATGACCCCCCCCAAGCCCCCCTGCTCTCCCAATCCATCTACTGACTTCATAGGAAGAGTCACCAGAGACATCAATGTCACTGCCAAGGTAAGTAAACTTCTCAACAAGGTTGACACTCTCTCTGCAGACAGATACACTGCTGATGACTGTGCCTAAGAGGTCATTAAAGGCCTGAACCTTGGTTTTTATCCGGGACACTCAAGACTCTCTTGAAAGCCCCGATCAGAGCCTCCATTGACTCTGCGAAGATCACAGCATCATCATCAAAGTCAAGAGCAGTCAATCTTTTTTCACCAACAGATGCCTCACAGCTGCTTGAGCCCATGACCTTGCCCAACACCCAGTCCATACAAGCATTGAACAGAGTAGGAGCAGGAACACACCCCTGACAAACCCCAGAATCAACTGGGAAAAACACAGAGGTTCTACCTCCACTCTGCACAGCACTCATGGAGAGCAACCACAAACAAAAAACAAACACCACCACATTTCTAGCACAGGCCAACCTTACTACTGAATAATAATGTAAATGTTGACAGGTTTTTAACAATAAAAAGACGAATACATCTTTATAATGTCACAAGATGAAACTGGATTTATTAAAAGCACACATCAAACCTACAATGATTATTTAATGTAGTATATACTCTTTCAGTAACAAGAACAAAAGATCCTGCTATTTTCCAATGAACAAAGGTTTATAAATATGTAAATGGGAGATATTTCTTTATTGTTCTATACAAATTTATTTTCAGACACAATATATATTCTTGGATCAAATAATTATATTCTATTCCAGAAGCCACTGATCAAATAAATATAAGCTCCAAAGATTTCATATTAGAATTAGAAACCAGACAGAGACCCAATTTTAAGACACTGCTTTCTGCAGTTGCTATGAAAATACACAAAGACAGGGGACTGAACAAGAATGAACTTTTTATTCAGTTGGTATACTACTTTTCATCAAAAGGACCAATCACATCATTGCCATCTGAGGTAAATCTGAATACCTTCATTCCTACACCAGAGAGGTTAGTAGTAATTCCAGCAATAGTTGTTTTAGACTCAATTGATCCTGTTCAAGCTATACCAGGTTGTTGGTCTGCTATTCTCAGATTCTGTGCAACGGTTCACATGTAATTATTTTCTTTTACAACACAAACTGCTTACATCTGTTTCATAGCTTTTTCAAGTATTCATGTTTGTTTAGTGATAGCTGAACGGCTTAAAACAATCAGAAGAACAATAAGCAAACCCAGGACTAAACGTTTACAATAATCGTGTGTGCAAAGGCAATGGAACAGGAAATTGTTAATAGAACAGGTGGTTGCAAGCAAAGTATTGTTCTCAGGGCTTAGTTAAATTTTAGAAATAAAACATAGGTTTCCCCCGAGGGTTAGAGAAAATATATATTTGATAAAAGTGAATGCTGAAAATGCAATACAACAGGTTATATAAGCAGTAAGAAATTGAATATATGGACTTCATAGTAATTCTGGAGAAACGTACAAAATACTCCATTAAGACAATCATACAAACATAGTATACTATGTAAAGGGACAAAGTATTTTTGATTGTCTTCCAATGTGCAATATGAACTTAAAATTAAACTTTTTAGAAAGAAAAAAAAAAAAAAAAACACTGAACATATGAGATTAAACTGCAACTAATGCAGTAACACTCTTGCTGTATTTAACACTCAACACACATAAAATTGCTAATGTAATTATAAAAGATGAAACTAAGAGAGGATGAGTGGAGAATGGTATCTGTCATCTTGCTAGATTAGATACTTTCTCTGTTCTGAATGGTCTTCTACTTTTATTCTACCTGACATTAATTGTACTCCGTGTGCCTTCATGTAAAGGTACCATCATTTGTTTAGAACTTTTTCAACTTTTTTCATTAGTTTCACTTTTATTTCAGAACTTCTGTAAAAACAATATTTGTAATCTTGCGAGTCCCAATATGCTGAATCTTTTTAATGAGGTCAGGATAGGTTTCTCTGTTTGGAATTTCAGCACAGACAAAACGATCTACATCATCAGCAGTCAATAATTTTTTTTTACAAAGTAAAAAAGTAAGTAGAGTTCTGCATTGGACTCCTGTCTGTAAAGTCGTGCTATTTTCCTCTACATTTCCAAAAGTACATGGGGTTACAAAGGTGATACCCCAGCTTTTGTCTAGGTTTTTGTACAAGGGCTAGACAGAACGATTTTGACTCCTGGGGTAAAGTTAGCTTTTAAAATAAGCAGACAAATAAATATATATACATTGTGGCATGCGGTTGGGGGTGGCACCCAGCCGGGACGCCCAGGAGGAGAGCTTGTGCCTCATCCAGACAACGAGGGGGCGACTGCCCTGGTTCCTTTGGGGGCCACGGGTACAGAGCTAGGGGAGCTCAACCCTATAGGGGCCCGTGGTCACCGCCAGGGGGCGCCCCAGTGCCTGGAGAGCCCTGGACCTCAGCACTTCTGCCACACCCGGAAGTGCTAGGGGGAAGAAGACTGGAGTCGGGCGGAGGTGGACCTAAGTCTTGGAGGCGAGGAGTGGAGGCGGCCTGAAGGAAGCAGGCACTGGAAGGAGAGACCTGGACTTTGGGGGATTGGTGCTGGAGGCATTGGGTTTGTGCACTGAACTGTAAATATTGTACATAATAAACGTGTGTTGGGTGACGTAACAATGTCCGTCTGTCTGTGTCCGGGCTGCTTCTCACAACATTAACAAAGTAACTAATAAATGCATGTGCAGTAAACTCCATTTTTGAAATTCTCAAGATTCTTTATTTGTCACATGCATAGTTATACAGGACAACACGCAGTGAAATGCATCCTGATCCGCTTATATAAAACTGTGAAAAGTTAGAAGAATATCAGTTAGATTAACAAAAAGTCATAGATTGAAAGATAACAGTATAGTAGAACATAATAAGTAAAATTATGTGAATAAAGTAGAATTATTTAAGTGTTAAAGTGCAATAGTGTAGTAATTATTGTGCAAAACCTAAGTTAAGACTGGTGCATAATTAAATGAGGCAGTTTGTTTGTTTGTGCCAATGCGATCTTTACTTTCTTTTTTTTTTAATATTTTTTAATTTCCCTACTTTCATATCCTTTAACTTTCTCCACATGTGTATAGCGCCAACGTTTTATTTTTTTGAGCATTTCTAATTTCACTGGTTTCATAGTCTCTAACCTGCTCTGCATGTGCTTAGCGCCAACGTCTGTAAACGTCTTTATGAAGTTCTACTTTGTCTTTTACTCATTGTCTTTTAATTCTGAGCCGGATTGGATGTGCTTTTTTTTCCAATTCTACTTGTTCCGGGCTGATAATTACTTTCCTTATTTTCTGAATTTACACCTCGATTATTCTTTTTTGCTCTTTCTTTTCTCCGAGCTGCTTTCTTCTTCGCTTAGATGCCGACATTTCATTTATAACGTACTCCTACGTACATAATCCTTCACAAGACTGCCTATTGTCCTATTTGATAGATTGTAATTAGGGCGTGTCTTTGGTCTCGCGGGTAGATTGTAAGTAGGGCATGTCTTTGGTCTCGCGGGTGTTTAAAATGTCTTCCGAGAAGATCACGTATCGTAGACTTGCTTTTCCATTCTAGGATTTTTTTATATATAGAGAGATTTCAATTTCCACTCATATTTGGCCAAAAAAAATAAAAAAAAAAAAACCACAAAGGAAAAATTGCACCAGTAGAACAACAAAAATGTATATATTATATAAAATATGCTATGAAAATACTTTTTCTAATCTACACTATCATGTTTCTTCATGTCAGTATACTTTTCTGCAGCTTTAGGGCAGTGAAAAGCAGTAAGCCTGAATGTTGTTAATTTAAGAATTTTGAGATATTTGTTAAAATATAGAAGGGATCCTCTGATTGATCGGCTGTCAATCGGAAAAATCGGAAAAAAAAAAAACGATCAGTGATCGGTTAATTGACAAAAGCTGATCTTTTTGTGCAGGTTGACAAATGGCAAGATAAGTCATTTGAATTCAGACATTTAGTTTGTTCTTTAATTTAAAATGGACACCGTTTCAGTTTTATGTGCAGCAGCTTATATTTTTAATTTGAAGATAGACAAATTTGAAATTGTTGCTTAGTAAACAATAGTCATGTTAGCTTAACAGCAAAATGTATGTATCTCTTACTTACAAATCTGTTGAGCATGTTAGTCTTGTGTCTCCTTGATAAACAATTCATGATCATTTGATACATTTGTACCTTTTTAAAGATTTGTATTGTGTGTATTACTTGTTGCGGTGTGTCATATAGCAGAAGTTTTGGAGAGAAACAAGTACTACATAATTGAAGTGGTAATCCATATTTCTAACAATGGATTTCTAACCGATACACTGAAGGAAAAAAAAACCCATACACATTTATAAATATATTAAATGTATATTTTAACAGAAAAAAATAGGGCTAGGTATTCACAATGTCCAGATTCAATTCAATATGGATTTTATCTTGACTAAGTTAGCATGCACGTATATATTTGATGTGCTGCCTTTTTTTTTTTTATATAAAATTACGTAACCATACATTGAGAACGTTAACATAATGTAAGAAATTTTAAGAACACTTTATTTGAATAGTGGCAATATAGTGACTTTATTACATATGCATAAACACGGAATGACATTTAAGAAGAAATACTTGATTAGTAATGAACACTTAACATGAGTATTTGGAAGATGTGGAACAAAATATCAATGCTCTTTATGTATATATATACATTTTATATATATAAAAAAAAACAAGAAAAAAAAAAGCCTACTTTTTGACAACACTGCACTCATTCAAAATTCACCATAATTTAACTAATGTATGAGTCTACACATATTATGAGTGGGGAGCTCCTTGTTTTAATACAATGCAATGGCTCCTGCTTTATAAAACATCAATATCATCTTAGAAAGAATATTATAAAGTATAATAATAAATATTGCTGCTTAAATAAAATGTTGAATAACCTATTTGTGGGTTATTAATCTCCATGTAGACACCCTTCAACTAAATCGTTATCCAAATTTATTCCCCTAGTGGACATTTATAATAGTCCTGAATTAGTGGAAATTAAACATGCAGCAGGAAGACTCGTGTCTTTCTATAATTCTACAGATTAGACCTATTTTTAATTGCTCACTTGCAGCAGTCATGTTAATTAATCTTGACTATGTATCCTTACATTCCGAAGACAAAAAGGAAGCATTTTAAAAAGAGGATCTATAGCTGATGCTTATTGACAGCAGCACTGAATGAATGGAACATAAAAGAAAAATAACCAGCCATCGTGACTGATAACACCAATATTACAGAGCAACTTCAAGTCAGTTTTGCACACACTTTCACTTTTGTATCATAGCCTGCTCTGAAAATTCCAACAATTGCCCGCTTGCACATTGTAAACTTCATCCACCATAGCAGTACAGCTACCCATGTCCTTATAGAAAAGCAACATTTATTGGACTTGTGATTGATGCATTCAAGCAAAAGAACAGCACATTGGAATTGCTAAAAAGGTTTTTGGAACAACAGTGAGTCATCTCATCAGTTCGGCAAATAGGCAGCGAGGCTGCACCTGGTGTGATTGGCAAGCAGCTAGTTTTTCTGCAACACATCTGCCACAGGTGCCCAGTCATTTTTAATATGCGACTTGTCACATAGGAATCTACTGCCCTAGATGTTCAGCTGTTGCAAGTTAGAGCTACTCTCTCTCTGCTGGCCTGAGAGACATGGCGATGTTTTGCTTAAGATTTTCATAAGGCCTAGGTACAATAACTTCACTCAATTGCTTTCTGGTTGGTATATCATACTGCAGTTTAAAAACCTGTATAATTTGTTGAAAGCCATGACTTTCAACAACAGTGTAGGGTCTCTTATTCACAGATAAAAACTGCTATAAATTCTGTTATGTTTTGGCCATGAGGCGAATTAAATAGAAGCTTGGAGCTACCAGCTGTCACCAGTGTATATTATTTAAGGTTTTCCTTGTTTTTGGATGTTGACTGAGATTGTGTTTATGGGTGACGTCAGGATAAATGATTTCTCTAATCTGTTGTGTTACAACAATAATTAATGTCCAAGTTGCACAGCTAAAATAGAGCTTTATTTTTATCCAGTTGATCTTTACTGATGCACCGTTTGAATCTGTAGTAAGTGCGCACATCTGATTTATGTGTTAAATGCTTATTTCAGTTAAAGAGGACACACAATTTTATGCAAAATAGTAAAGTGCTTTTTCTGTAGAAAGCCTTAACAGGCAACATCTACTGGATCAGACACCAAAAATGAAGAAGCAAAAATCTACATAAAGTAACTGAGCAGGACAGAGATTCGCAAGATCGACTTGAAATTTTAAGAATCAACATTAAATCATTTAAACGAAAAATAGATTCAGAAAATTTATATTTTTACCCAGGCCTAGCAAAAAAGCTGTAGTGCAATTAATGATTAAAAACTCTAAGTACATATGTATTTACAGTGATCCCTCGCTATATCGCGCTTTGCCTTTCGCGGCTTCATTCTATCGCGGATTTTATATGTAAGCATATTTAAATATATATCGCAGATTTTTTGCTGGTTCGCGGATTTCTGCGGACAATGGGTCTTTTAATTTCTGGTACATGCTTCCTCAGTTGGTTTGCCCAGTTGATTTCATACAAGGGACGCTATTGGCAGATGGCTGAGAAGCTACCCAACTTACTTTCTCTCTCTCTCTCTCTCTCTTGCGCTGACTTTCTCTGATCCTGACGTAGGGGGTGTGAGCAGGGGGGCTGTTCGCACACCTAGACGATACGGACGCTCGTCTAAAAATGCTGAAAGATTATCTTCACGTTGCTACCTTCTGTGTGCAGCTGCTTCGTGAAGCGACATGCTGCACGGTGCTTCGCATACTTAAAAGCTCAAAGGGCACATATTGATTTTTGACTTTTGTTTTTCTCTCTCTCTCTCTCTTGATTTGTTTGCTTTCCTCTGTTTCTTTTGAAGAGGAAGATATGTTTGCATTCTTTTAATTGTGAGACAGAACTGTCATCTCTGTCTTGTCATGCAGCACAGTTTAAACTTTTGAAAAAGAGACAAATGTTTGTTTGCAGTGTTTGAATAACGTTCCTGTCTCTCTACAACCTCCTGTGTTTCTGCGCAAATCTGTGACCCAAGCATGACAATATAAAAATAACCATATAAACATATGGTTTCTACTTTGCGGATTTTCTTATTTCGCGGGTGGCTCTGGAACGCAACCCCCACGATGGAGGAGGGATCACTGTATATTTAAGCAGTGTTTAATTACCAATATCAATTTATTCTGTGAGAATCTATATATATAATTCACTAAGCCGGAAGACAAGTAGCCAACCATGGAAAGTACGCCGGAAGGGGCGTGGATTCACTAAGCCGCCGACAAGTAAGACACCCGTGGCGCACGCAGGAAGGAGCCACGCCCACCAACTCTAAGACCATTGGATGCGACGACAACTCGCAGAGCCACGCCCACCAACTCGGACGCGACGACACAGAAAAAACGGCGTCATTTATATTCGTCTGTCGTAGAGGCCACATGCACCTCCGAGCCACGTTGACTGTTCATAGAGGCATGTTTCTCGCGGAGGTGAATCGCCATATGCAGCGTGTAAAACGGTTTGCGAGGGGTATCCCATGGGATCCTTAAAACAATCCTTTACAACTGAGGTTAAAACACAATGAAGTAAGCAGTCTTTAAAAACCAATACGCCCTGTGCCTCTGTTTCATTAGCGTCGGCGGTCCTCCAATTGTAAGTCACGGACAATTGTATGTTTCCCTCTCAAAACACAATGAAGGAAGCAGTCTTTAAAAATCAATAAGCCCTGTGCCTCTGTTTCATTAGCGTCTCACCTGCTTCATCCAATGGTCTTAAAGTTGGTGGCCAGGGCTCCGTGAGTTGCTCTTGCGAGCGGGCACATGACCAGGGGGTGTGTAAGCTTAGAAAACGAGGGTGGAGGACCAGGTAAAAAGAGGCATGTTTGTCGCGGAACTGAATCGCTGAATGACCGTGCGACGACGGTCGGCTGGCAAAAACTGGCCGACAAATTAAACGCGTATGCATTGTACTTACTGAAAGCAGCGTTACGGATTTTGCAAATGTTCATTTTTTTTCCCTCCTTTAAGACAACTGTGTCTTTCTGGAAGTGTTCAGCAATCAATATATTATTTTTGCGGCGTTTGCCTGAAGGACCACGTGCAGCGAGCGAGCGAGAGAGAGAGCGACAGCGTGTGACACACACATACAGGCACGAGAGAACGCGCTGGACACATAGGAATAATAATACTTCGTTACATTGATATAGCGGTGTTCTCAGTATTCAAAGCGCTATCCACACAGGAAGGAACCGGGAAGCGAACACACAATCTTCCAGAGTCTCCTTACTGCAAACCAGCAACACTACTACAGCCCCACAAGGCAGTTAAAAAATACACCGGGCTTGAATTTCTTTTCACTTCTGTGCATAGCATAGCATGTTACTTTTCTTGGTGGCTTATTACATTACGGATGTTTCACATGAACATTGTTTCCCCTGTGCTTAAAAAAGACATTAAAAAAGTGTTTCTCAACTACGCCATGGTCTTAATGTGGGTGGGCGGGTCTCCGTGAGTTGCTCTTGCAAGCGGGCACATGACCAGGGGGTGTGTAAGCTTAGAGAACGAAGGTGGACGGGGGAGGACCACGTAAGAAGAGGCATGTTTGTCTCGGAACTGAATCGCTGAATGACCGTGCGACGGCGGTCGGCTGGCAAAAACTGGTCGACAAATTAAACGCGAGTGCATTGTACTTACTGAAAGCACCGTTACGGATTTTGCAAATGTTCATTTTTTTCTCTCCTTTTAGACAACTGTCTTTCCGGAAGTGTTCAGCTATCAATATATTATTTTTGCGGCGTTTGCCTACAGGACCATGTGCAGCGAGAGCGTGTAACACACACACACACACACACACACACACATACAGACGAGAGCGCGCTGGACACATAGCAATAATAATACTTTGTTACATTGATATAGCGGTGTTCTCAGTATTCAAAGCACTATCCACACAGGAAGGAACCGGGAAGCCAACACACAATCTTCCAGAGTCTCCTTACCGCAAAGCAGCAACATACTACAGCCCCACAAGGCAGTTAAAAAAATACACGGGGCTCGAATTTGTTTTCACTTTTGTAGATAGCATTGTTGCAATTTTACTTTTCTTGGTGGCTTATTACATTACGGATGTTTCACATGTTCATTGGTTCCCCTGTGCTTAAAAGACATTAAAAAAGTGTTTCTCAACTGTGACTACAAGTACTGACAACTGTGTCGTTCAGGAAGTGGTCACCCATCAATACATAATTATGCGTTGGCTAGTAAATATATAATTGGTGAAAACAACTTCTTTTTAATTAGCCTTGCTTCAGATAGATACATCGCAGAAAAGAAAAAAAAATATGACAGCTTTGTAATTATAATGAGCATTTTATTTTCTTTTATGCCATAGGAATTATTGATACATATTTCTGTACATAATTTATTAAAGTATGCATTTTAAGGAAATTTTATTTATATTAGCACTTTATGGTCACCGAGAAATAAGCCTACAGAATTTCATTTTGTTAATAAAAAATAAACAGTTCACTCTTTCTCATCACAGACAACAATGGCCAAGACTGGCCACCTGAGCGTCTGTACATCTCAGCAATGGCTGAGGCTGGCTACCTCAGTGTCAATACCTCAGCAAGGGCCAGAAGTTGCTCCATTCACAAGCCACATTCTTGTTAGGTGACCCGAATCTCTACCCTTGAAAAGACTATTTTCAAACTACCTTGGTAAAGGTCAAAAGCTGTGCTATCCCAGGATTTCCCAGGTAAGTTACCTTTAAAAGGCCTTCACAAACCTAACAGAATGAGCACAGCTCACAATTGAACAAATGTGCAAGACAAACTCCAAAAAGGCCAGAGGTTCTCCTGTCAAGTTACCTTTATCCTTCAGTTTTCCTTGTCTCTACCTTTGAAAATGCTCAACAAATAATGAATCACTCCGACAGGCAGAGGGGGGCAGATGATATCAGTAAACAAGGCACAGTGAGGTAACATTTAAAGTAGTGATAAGCAGTACATCAGCAGAAACAAATCAATAGCGATTTGTCAACCAGGGAGAAAATTTCAGATATTTTTACTGTGGTAAAACTGTGGGGATGGAAAAAGAAGACAAAGAAAGAACACTGGGCTTTGGGTCAGCTCATGGAACCAGGGGATAGTGTGGTTTGTGAACTGCAGTCTCACTTTCCTCCAGACAACTATAAGATACAGAAAAAAATATCACTTATCATATTTTCAGTACATGTAATGAAGACCGCATGCTATTTTGAAAGTCTGTTCCAGATATTTATTTTATTGATTTTATTAAAATCAAATAACATTCCATATACAACTCAAGTTTTACAAAAAAAAAAAAAAAAGTTTGAAACAAATCAACCCCCACCCCTGACAGACATTTCAGTAAGCTTAAAAAAAACGTATATACTGTATAAACTCACCTAAAACTGCACTGCAATGTTTTTACATACTTGACTTGACTTGACATACTTGACAACCGCATCAATATGGTGAAAGTAGAACATTCAAGGTGGCACATTGTGGACAGAGTAAGCTGCATATACAAAACACAGAGGTGGGTCATTAGCAATGCTTACACAGACCAGACAATGAATGGAAATGTGAGAACAATGTGCTTTCTTTGTGAACATGGAAGGAGTGATGGAATATGGTACTTGGACACGAATGGGGTGCCTTTTAGAGAGAAAAAAAAAAAAACTAAGTACAGGCATATTGAAATGTTGGTACATGTATTAAACCACATTCTCACGCATGGTTTTACTGCAGATGCATACACAAGCAAAGAATGTCAACCGCTCATTTTAACTTTTGCATACTGGGTATGCTGTCTGTGCATTGCAATATTTTGACATGCCTTGGAATAGAAGGAAAACAGCCAGCATCAATTTCACGTGTGTTGTACTCGTCAGGGCTGCACTTTGTACACACAGCACACTCCATCCACAATATGCCACATCACATGTTCTCCTTTCCATTAATCAAACTGGTATTGGCAGAGTACTTCATATACTGACAACTTTGCTGCTCTCAGACACATGACACAGTTTGATATTGGCTGCATATTTTGTATTCCAAGTTGGGTGAAAACAGTACACGAGGCACTGCTGCCAGACAGGTTTCATTCTAAAACAGCACTTATCTTATTTGGCAAATGTGCTCTCCGATGGATTTGTTTAATTGCAGTTTACATGACTGTTCAAATAGAATAAAAAAAAAATCTTTGATCTCAAAATCTCCTTTGCCACTCCAGTAATCGTACTGATATGAATTAAATCAGAAAGACTTAATTTGAATATGAAATAACTTTGCTTATGGTGCCCACCCCTAATTCAGACTTATGTTTATTTGCAGAGAAACCAGGTATTAAATAATAGATGTCAAAAGTAGTAGAAAACTTACAACCTGAACAACTGATATCAATATTAGTAA
This sequence comes from Erpetoichthys calabaricus, assembly GCF_900747795.2. Classification (NCBI taxonomy): domain Eukaryota; kingdom Metazoa; phylum Chordata; class Cladistia; order Polypteriformes; family Polypteridae; genus Erpetoichthys; species Erpetoichthys calabaricus. The sequence continues at coordinate 181,225,757 of NC_041397.2, forward strand.
AACCAAACTTCACTTCAGTATAACTGAGAGGGAGGTGTGCATGTAATTCTTAATTCAACTGAGCTGTTCTTTATAAGAATGTGCCATTATGTAGCCTTCCAAATTCTCTTCTTGGGGCACTTTATTTTAATTTTGTTGATGGTGCTCTATTGTTATCATCTCAGAGAAGGTATCAGTGTATCTTCAGAATTACCTATGCCCTCTTTCTCTCTCTCTCTCATATCAAATGCTTTGTTTTAAAGCTGCATGTCATCCTTCAATTAACACAAAATACATAAATAAAAAATATATATATTTTCACACACTAATTCAATTAATTGATATTACCAGTTAATCACTGCTTAAATGTAAATATACATGCACTTATTACTAATTGCACTACAGCTTTTTTGCTGTTAAAATACACATTTACAATATTTAAACAGGCACTTTATTTTTTAAGAGTATAACAATCCAGCCAATCCTAATTCTTCAGGTGTAATTATATACAGTATATGGATATGCAGTACTTACTTCTTACCAAAATCTATACTGTATGACATGAAAAAAACAGTCAAACCCCTTAAAATAAAAATAAAAAAAACTCATCAACATATCAAATATTACAAGATGTTAAGCAAAAAGACAAGGCTAACAAGAGTAACAAGTAAAACAGACAAATTTTGCTTTTAAGCCAACAAGCCTATTGTTTACTAAGAAACAATTTCAAAATCTTCTTTGTGTTTTCTTTTTCCAATTGAAAATGTTAGCTTCTCTACTTAGACAAGCTCACTCAACATCCAAACTCAGCTAAGCAGTGCGCATTTTAAATAAAGGACAAATTAAACAGGTCTCAAATCATTAAAGTAGTGTTTCGTGCAGCTGGTCTAATTGCACAAAATGAATTCTTCCATCCATCCATTATCCAACCCGCTGAATCCAAACCCAGGGTCACAGGGGTCTGCTGGAGCCAACCCCAGCCAACACAGGGCACAAGGCAGGAACCAATCCCTGGCAGGGTGCCAACCCACCGCAGAAAATGAATTCTTCACCTTCTCAATTCAATTCAACACCTCATTCTTTTATGTAAAGGCTGATATTCCAATCTTCTCCATCTCTGGTAAAATCTAACTTAGTGCTCTCTGTTTACAGGCCATTCACAGCTTTAAAAAAAAAAACAAAAAAAAAAAACACACACACACTTCCCTAGCTCAACTATGATACTAAATTACCATAAAGTGTAGACAATCAGGGACTGAAACAAAAATCATTTTTTGTGATCAGCCAATTTACTGATCTTTTGTAGTGAAAATCAGCCAAATTCAATTATTGGCCAATCAACTGGAGCATCACTAAAATAAAGTTAAGAATGTATGTCTGTCAGTCTGGGCATCACTTCAGAACAGCTTAACCGATTCACAGGAAATTGGGTTTGTACATTTGTCTTGGTCTGCATCACCGTTGACGCTATTATTTTCTGACTATTGTATGTTGGGGCTGTCAGTAGCTGCTTCAATGAGTAATCTTGCAATTTACAAAAAAACATCTTAAAGTGGTTTTGTAACACATTTTTAAAATTAGGATTGCCAAGAAGTCAGTGTCAGGTTGATATTTGTTGTTGTGACCTTTATCTTTACATAAGCAGAAAAAAAAAAAAAAAAAAAAAAACTTAATTTGACAATTTTATTAATTCCCAAAGGGAAATTGTCTTTTTGCATGACTTGCATGGTTTTTCAGAGTCTAAGATTTATATAATGATAAAACAGCAACAAATGAAAAGTACAACTTTTTGCTATATTTTATTTCATTGTCATAGTAATCAGTCCAAATGGCTGCATAAGTTAAGTGCAAAGTGATTTTTTTCCCCAAATTTGCAGTCATCCCTACGAAAATTCAGAACATTTATCTTTTGTGCTCTTAAATTTATTTCTATCACAAAGTAAAAAATGTACAAATATAAGCAACTTATTTCATTACTTTTATTCACTGTCATTGTCAGAGATGGGAAAAAATAAATAAATAAAACTTACTATGAGTTTAGGCTTACCCATCAACAACTGCTACAAAAAATGAAAAAGTTAAAATTTTAATTGTAAATAACCTTTCTTCTGTCTAAGCCAGTGATACTGAATGAACAGCTTAACATCTAAAATATTAATTCAAAGAGAGAAAGGAATTTTGTGTTTTTCACTTTTAACTGCTCCCTTGCACCATCCCAGTGTGAATTTTTAATCCATGTAGGAATCCATATACTTCTATTCCTATGAGATTGCCAAGGCGACCCTTTCAATCATGAATATCAATGAGTAGCTGTACAGAAAACAGGCCAATGTTCTGAAAATCTGTGTGAAACAGTTTTACTAATAATAACCCTTGTTATGACAGCTAGTTTACTCAGATGCTTTTTTCCCAGTTCTACTCTCATTTAATAAAACTAAAATAAAGTTTGGTTAGAACTTTGGACTGCTCCATCACAAAAATACAGAGTAAATCTGAACTAAGCTACCACTCCCCTGCCCCCTTTCTATGCCTCTTCTTTGCACTTTCTGAAGAGCAATCTTTCATGACTGCTTATGTGAAATGGGACTTTCACTTTACAGCTAGATGTTACATGAAACAACCTTCCTTTCATACTTCTGTTCAAGTGCACAGTGAAAAATGCACTTCATTTCAACAGCTTTCACTAAGCTCCTTGAAATATTTTAAATGGGAAAACATAGGAAAAAGGAAAAAAAACAGATAAACACCTCAACATGAACAAAGATTAATTTTAAAGGTTGGTCCTGTCAGACATGTAGCAGTTTATTAATTATGAATACTTAATATTATGTACATATGGTATAAATTAGACAATCTAAAGAATCTAAAGTGTATGGATTACATTTTTAAAATAAATTTTCCTTTTGTTATGCCTTCAGAGTCTCTTTCAGAATGCAATACTGTTCCAGTGGCCGCCTAAAGTACAATAACAAACCTCTGAATATTACTTTACTGTATCAACTCAAAAGACATAGTACATTTAAATGGTGAAATATGTTTATACATTACATGACTGAGGAAAAATGTTAAAAAAATCTTGCTTTGCTGTTATCAGTTCTGGTGCAGTGAACTTATGCCAAATAACACAAGGTCAACAGATTATACAGATAATAAAATAAAGCTAAGGTGTCTGTTAAAGTATGCAGAAGATCCAAAATATATTACTACAGCAGACACCTTAATGTTAACAAAACAAACAAAAAAAAATCACTATAGAGCTGGACATGATTTATACTTGACTAGACACAAACAAACACTGTTGCACTGTTAAGTGTCTAAATATTAGCCTTGCATACTAAAATATGCCAATTGCAAACTTCTGGCATTTTAGTTTAAAGTACATATCCTCATCAACATGGACAACAAAAACCTCAAAGTATCATACTATCACATAATTTCTAATGCTAGAGAACAATAAAGAAACAAAACATATTTCAAGGTGCATTTTTGCCCCCAGTGGCTTATATCCTAGAGCATTTCATAAGCAGTTAGGTGTATTTTGCTAAATATAGGGGAAGCAAACATTTTACCTTATCAAAATAATGGGTAATGACTCATTTAGTCTCATCAAAAGCAGAAAAAAATATTAGTCTAGTGAATATATTTCTTTCGTGTTTATATATGGAACATAGCAAAACATAAGCAATATATCACTCTGAACAAAACAAATGTTTCCTGTAAGTTTGTGTGATAGTTTAATTTAAATAGGGGAAGGTTTGATGTATTTCTTTATAGGCATAACAAAAGCATTACAAAAGTGAAAGCTTTTATTGTACTCTGTTAGGGATGCTCCAATCAGGTTTATTAAGGCTGATACCGATCACCGATTTCATGTTACTTGATCAGCCAATCCAGATGTTAATTCCTTTAAAAAACTTTTTCCACTAATATCCTGCATAACCAGACAAGTATAAGTCTGATGACCTATATTAAATTGTATTTTTATATTTAAACTACAGACCACAGGTGTTAAAGATTAATTTTTTATAAAAAAAAATTAAGTTCTATAAGCTTATTGTTCAGTGATCATAAAATACTAAAATAAAATTTCCGTAAAATACATGCTTTAACTAAAAATATGTAGAAAAGTATTTATCCATAATACTTATGGCATAAAAGAAAATAAAATGCTTTTCTTAATTACAAGCTGTCATATTGTTTAGTTTTTTTCTATAATGTACCTATCTGAAACAAGGCTTGTTTTTTTTTTTTTTATATATAAAAGTAGTTTTCACCATTTCTCTAACAACAAATACACATATTCTCACAATCAGTTAATTGATATTGGCAATTAAACACTGCTTAAATGTAAATATACATTTATTAATATGTTTCAAATGATGTTAAAATATACAATTACTATATTTACAGTATGCAGGTGTGTATCAAATAGACATTCTTAATTCTTGAAGTATATTTAAAAATATGGATAATAATTTTAATTATGCAGTACTTGTTTCATACCAAAAGTTATGCTGTATGACACAGAGCAACAAATAATCAGTACAAATCAAAAAAAAAAAAAAAAAAATCTGTTTACTAAGCAACAATTTCAAATTGATCTTTTTTTTTCTTTTTCCAATTAAAAGTGCCTTTCATTCACTGATAAAACAAGCTTCCAAAAATAATAATAATAAAAAAAAAAAAAACTGCAGGAAATTTGCTACAAAAATATTGGGCTTTGTGATCAGCCTTTTTTTACCAATCACCGATCAAGTCTTTTTTTAAGTGAAAAATCAGCCAGTTTCGTTCGGTGGCCAAATCGATCAGTGCATAGGGGGAAATCATCACGACACAATAAACACAAGTAAATTATCTTTATTACTGTGAGCAAGCCTGTTGTAACATTTAGCCATGATGAGCCAGTCTATTAGAGAAATAAATTAACCAATCATAAACGATTATTAAAGAACCCTAGGGGTATCATTTATAGTACCATGCGTAGAATTCACACTAAAGCATGGCATACAGACAAAACTGGAAATTTGCTTACACACAGAAAAATTCAGTTGCATGCACTTTCCTTTTATAAATCAAAATCAACATGAATTTTAACGCACATACAAACGCCTACAGCCCCACCCTGACTCCTCCCTGAATTTCACATATTTGAATATGAAAATCAATATAAAATCGCCCCTTCCATTCCGTGTTTTGTTAAAAGACAATGGCAAAAGTACGTGGAAAAAAATTTCACCGAATGTGAATTGAAGGCAAGGAAAAAACGTACTATTTGTTGGCTTGAGCAGTGGTATTAGCAGCAAAAGAAAACTGAAGGAGTAATACAGCATGGCGGAGACACTCGAAAGTTCAAACTCAGAAAGTCACACAATGCCTGAAACAAAAAAAGAAGTGGTCAGATATCAAAGTCAACGTGAAAAGGTGAGTCGCAGCCTGTTTATTCTATTTCAGACAGTATTATACAAGCTGACCCTCACGCCAAGGATGTGACTCCTAGTGGCGATGGTGCTGCTGTGCCCGGCACATCTTCGGGCTCTGGCTGCGCAAACACGTCTGCCTCGGAAAGCACTGGGCAATTATCTGGCTGTGTGCTGACAGACGCTGCTGGAGTCGCAAAATGCAATAGTGGCCAATGAACTAGGGAATATAAGGGCTGTACTATGTGATTCTTAAATGAACTGGTTAATAAAATAAATTCTGCATCTGGTTATCTGTTTGTACATTTTGCTAATTATATTCAAGAAAAGTTGTAACACTGTCCAATTTAGCTGGTCATTTGGTGGGTTAGCTTCATCATACCACATTTCTTCAGCTATAGGCAAGCCGCGATTGTGTGCCACATTATGCAGCATGCTACACACTTGCACAATGAAACACACTTTCTGTGGACTGTAGAGCTGCACATTAAAACAGTCAAAATGATTTCTATTTACATAAGCAAATTAATCCTCTGAAGGTGCCTTTATAGTGTAGCATTGGCACAGAGCGCCACAACGGATAAATTCTCTGCTCTTTACAACGCGCCCACTGAGGTGACTCTCCATCCTTAAAAGGACTGCTTGTCTTTTTTTCAATGAATGTGGTAAACACCTGCGACTGTGCTGAGTTGCTGTTTTCATAGGCTCTTCTGGTATAGATGATGTAATGCAAGTGCATTCCTTTGGAGATTTATCCCTTACCAGTACTTATGACTTCTTGTTAATACTGTAAAGGAAAGCTCAGAATGTTTTGCAGTACATTCAAGGTATTTTATTTGCACCAAATTAACATAAATTTTTTAGTGGATGCCTGTTGTGCTGGTGGTGATGTATCATCATCATCTGCTTATTGCTTTTCAATTGCTATTATAATTAGAATTATTCTAACTTGCTGCTTGCGGCAGGTTTCATGGTCAATAGTCACAGGGTTGGGCAATATGCGTAATTTAAATTTTGGGGAGTAATTTTAAGAGAACATGCTTTAAAATAAGTATGAGACTTGGATAGCAAGATTGTAACAGCTAGACTTGAATAACTGGTTTTTATTAACTTTTGATTTGCTATTGTGATCCTTCAGTAGTTTTGAAATTTCACATTGAACTGAAGCAGAAGTCAAAAACGATTTTTTTTTTTTTTTTTAAAGTGAAGAACTAAAACAATACTGAAACTTTTTTCTTGTTCAGATCACTGTAATAGAATCTACAGTTGTCTTCCTAAATGCCATCTACATAATAATTCATTACATTTATATAGCACTTTTCTCAGTACTCAAAGCGCTATCCACACAGGGAGGAACCAGGAAGCGAACCCACAATCTTCCACAGTCTCCTTACTGCAAAGCAGCAGCACTACCACTGCGCCACCTGTGAGGCATAAACTTTAGATGCCTCATAATACAGCAGTTCATTATTCTCACACATGCACGATCACATGAGAGTGAGAGAGAGTGCATTATTCCTGCCCCAGTATAATCTAGTTTGCACTGGCTCCTTATTGTTCAATGAAAGCAGACTAAAATTTTTGTAATGCTAACTTTTAAAGTTTTGCTAATTTACTTTCTTTATACTTTACACTTTGTTTATGCCCCTTTTATTTATTCCCTCCTGATGGTACAAAAGACACATTCCTTTGTTTTACTCCAAAACTTTGAAATTATTTGCTACTTTCAACTACACGAACTCAATCACTTGATTTCTTTAAATCTGGAATAAAGGCCTGCTTATTGGATCATGCATTTAACTGATCTTTCTAATGCATTTATGTGTATGTTTACACATGTGCTCATATATAACTATTTCAGGCTTCATCTTCTGCTCATTCTTGTTCTATGGCTATTATATTTCTTAGTTATCACCACAAATTTATGGATTTTAAAGGAACATACTTCTTATTTTATGTATTATCAAGGCAAATTGTCTTAAATACTTTACCATTTAAAATTCTTGAATCCTAAGTGTTTCTCGTTTGTTAAGTGGTACAGCTTTAATGTGTTTGTACTGCTCTATGTAGTAATACACATTTTTTTTCCCTTTAAATTCTCATGACTGTAGCACTTCACCAAGGGCCCATGCATGCATACTGTACCCATTTCATCCTGCACACTGTGCAAACAGTAAATAGACAGGATTGCTGACCAGTGAATGAGGAGAAGAAGCAGATTTTCAATGCAAAAGCTCTAGAAATTGGAACCATTCATTACACCTAAAATTGCCAGTTTAAATTATTATTACTCATATGGATCAATTCCAGCAATTCTAAAATCTAAGTCTTCTTTAGATAAACAAACTGCTCTTAGAAAATTTTCTTCTGCTGTTTTTTTCCTGTTCTTTGTATCATTTAGGAGGGAAAATGAGAAGCAAATTCACTAGAATTACGAAATTCTGTTTTTTTTTCCTTCGACACACTTCAGTTATATTTAATCAACTAGCAATCTGTAGAGTTTAGAGACAGAGTCAGAAACTAAATATACAAGAATGAAGTAGAATGCAATCATTCTAGTTGTGTGGCAGACTAGGGCAGTAGCACCGTTCAAGTCAAGCATATCTTGGTTTAAAACACAGAATAGTGAGGCTACCAGTCTTCAATGATGAGTCATTAATATCTACAGATACAGGATTAAATGAATTTTTTTTTTTTTTTTTTTTTTAATATAAAGGCACATTTTACATAAAAACACTATGAACTTCACCTCAGTATGCTACATGGAGTAAAAGAGTATCCTGTAAATTCAACTTGGACGAATAATGTAACTCTTATCTTTAAAGAAAGTGTGCAAACTGTAAACCACAGAGTCCATAAATCAGTCGCTTTAACAATGGTATTTACTCTAAGGAAACCTCAAACAATGACTTTTGAGCCATTCATATTTTACAAATTGGTGAGATGCAACATATAAAAGTTCCAGCTTTGCTGACATTGGAAATTATACTTAATTTTGCCAGAGATTGCTAAAGATGTCTGATGAAAATGCATTTTCATGTTAAAATGAGCAATAAAATCAAGCACGGCATTAACAAATTTCTCAAATAAAGCATTTTTCTTTCCTCTGAAAAAAATTGTTGCCCTATATATGCTAAAGTGATTGTTCACAGGGCTGACATCACAAAATCCTAAAAAAAATAAAAGTGAAAAAGTATTTGTAATTAATAAACCAAGCACATCCTCCAATTTGTTACTTGCATGTTTGGGTAATTAATAAAACACACCTCATAATAAAAACCCTCTTTCAAAAAAAGAAGACTCTTTTGCCCATTCTAGTTTGTTAGTCTGTAAATACACAGAATTACTGTTCAGGGCAAAGTATGACCTCTCCCAGTGAGAGCAGGAGCTCTTATTCAGTCCTAAAGTAAGGCTTTCACTTCACATCAGTGAGCCTGTTGTGAGGAGCAATAGTCAACTACTCAGCTGCACAGGGATTTGCAGCTCCCCTCAGAAGCATCAATAGTCTGCCTCAAAAAGCAGTGCAAAGGATGTTGGGTGGAAACTGGATATACAGGGCAGCTTCAAGGAAAGTGTCTTCCATGCACAAACCTCCAACAGTTAGCAAAACAAAGCATTATAAAGCAGTCTTATTACCTACTTGTAAATCCAGATAACGTGGCACTTAGCTTTAAGTAACCAAATGTGAAATTATTAGGCTAAGCACTAGGGTTAGAAAAAGAAAAAATAATTTTCTACTTTTCAAACAGTCTCTAAAGGAAAACATGTTTCAGTGTTGATGAATCTTACCATGGAATAACTGTCTGTACATACAACACCACGTAGAGAAAGTATTTAAACATATTGCAGCATTATCAGTATAGTACACGATAACTTTGTAGGACACACCAAATATGGGGGGGGGGGGGGGGGGAATCTAAACGGCTCTTTTTTTGCTATTTCCTAGTTTCACACAGAAAGGTTTATGAACAAGCATTCAATATATAATTGCAATTGGCACGATTCTGGCACTTCCTTGTTAAAAGTACTGTAGAAGGAAAAAATTTGTGAGGCAGTTGTCCACTTAATTGTGTGTGGCATTATGGCGAGTTTGCATTGACACTGTTCCTGGAAAAGTGCAGAACTTGGAACAAGGGTAAAAGAGGGTGTGTTTGGGGCACTCCTTGGGTTAAGTTACTGCTTACATAAGTATTTCTTATGATTACATTTTGATTATATGCAATAAGGGTTTAATCACAAAAATATTAAAATGCACAGGTTTATAATAGATAGTACTGTATACATACTATAATAATAGGCAATACTTCTCAATCTTTCCACAACTCAAACAACTGCAGGCTAAGTCTAAGGACAACTCCAGATTAGTCTGGTGTCAAGATGTGGACATCAAAGATGCCGAGAGTTGGAGTTACATCTCATCCAGGATTGAGACTTGCATCCTTCCATCACTGCTTACAAGTTCCAAGTAAATAATTAACAAACCAAACTTATGGTAATAATGAGCTGTTATGCGAGTATGAGGGCGGGAAGGCATAGTGAACTAGTAATAATAGAAAATAGTCATGTAAAACACAATCACACATGCCTTTTACCGATATGAGCTAAGGTTATAATTTATATATGAGGAAAACACTTAAACGTTCACTCTTAAATAAGTACATATATAAAGATCGTAGAGAATATGTGGTGGATGCAGTTTTTCATTATAACAAGTCTCTCTATGTGAGGCACAGTAGTGTTTATTAACTAAAACGATAGGCTATGCTAAAATTACAAATTTCTCTAAAACTAAATATTTCCCAAACAAGAAATTTACCTCTGAAAGACAGAAAGATGTAAATCTTGCAGACTGTTATGTTGTAGTATATGTAAAAATAAACAATGATACAAAATGAAGCCTCATAGTGTTACACTAACACAGTTCTTTTAACACTACATGTTGAGTCCAAATTCACCAAAAGGGAACAAGGCTCAAATTAAGCAGGAATTATTCCACTTTCTTTAGCTTTCAAGTTATCGTACAGTTGGGTCTTTTATTGCCTCATAGCAAATTATTTTCTTCTTGAATGACAAAAAAAATCCCAAAATCATAATTATCAACTGTTAACACACTCCATGAAAAGTCACTCCTACAGCAATAAGAGTTATCCAGTAATTTAACATTTTAAAAGTAAACAAAACCAAAGGATGTTATTTTATATACTCCTTTGCATACCTATGAAACCGAGTGATTTTCCAAAAGAAACGTTTAAGTCTCCCAAAACTGCTTTAATGAAAACTATCCATTAAAACTGTGTGTTACTTGTCACGTCACACACTCAAAATCACAAAGTGACAGCCTGCACATATTGCATTTAGTGCAGATCTTTAATAGATAACATATAGATTGTATTTTAATGAATTGAAAAAGTTAAAAAAAGCAATATAAAGAAAAATAAATAAATAGTAATCAAGTCCACTAAGAACCAGCACACACAAATCACTACAAAGTTAAGACACAGATAGAATGAGTCAAACAAGAAAAAACAAAAGCAACACAGCGGGCAAAAGGAAGAGGAGAGTTGTACAATGTGGAAGGCAAATTAATTAGTGCGGTTAGTGCATGAGTTAACAAGGATTATAGCTAAAAAGTCACAAACATTTTTGTGTAACAAAGCTACAGCATGACAACAAACTTATTGAAATATACTACACTGTATTCATTCTCATACTATCACCCCTTTTCACACATGACACAAAAAGCAGTGGAACTGCATAATTTTTGATAAGAAAAAAAACAACAGGCAGGGTGTGAATAAAATAACAAGCATATCCTATTAATAAATAGGTCAGAAAATAAATGGCCCAAGATAGAGAGGACAAAAATCATGAACACAAGAAATAGCTGATAAACTAAAACACACATTTTATTTGCCTATTTTGTAAACAAGCATAATCCAAGTCTAGTTTCATGGGAGGCTGAAGACTATTCTGGCTGCATTTGCTGAATGGAAGAAACCAGCCCTGCACAAGTCCTTTACAGGGCATGCTCTCATATACACACTCATACATACTGGGCTAATTAAGAATCACCACTTAGTGTACATATTTTTAGGATTTGGAAGAAACACCTAGAGTGCTTCCAAAAATAAAATAAAATTACATGTAGGCATGAGGTAGAACACCCCAAAACAACATAGCTGTGAAACAGAGTTCTAAGCCCTGTGCATAATTCATAAGAAAACTGTTTTAATAAAATTATGTTAACCCATACAGAACTAAATTCTATATTCATTGCAATAGTGAACATCGCTACTTCGGAAACTAGTGAAGTCATTGATTTTCTACTGCACTTTCAAGCAAAATGGTGGTGAACAGTTTATAAGTACTAACAACAAGTAGCCTCAAGACCCTTCTTTCAATTCCATCTATGGCACTGTGTAGAGTCTACATACTGTATTCTCCCAACATGTGAGTGCAGTCATACATATTAAAGTAAACTAACTTGGCATGGTAAGGTTGTGGGAAGGAGTGTGCCCAGTAAGGGACTGGTCACCTGTTCTGTTGTGCTCAATGCTGCAGGAATGAGTTTTGGCCTGTCACAATTCTATTAACATAAGTTTTGGTATGGCTTTCTATACACACTTGTGTGGGCCAAATATTGTGAGAAGCTAAATCCCAAAGCATTTTCAGAGGGTGCAAAGCAGGAAGCAACCCTGGACAGGATGGCGGCTCATCACATACCATGGACACACAACACCAATTTAAAGTCTAATAATAAGCCCTCAAAATCGTCTGTTGTAGTAGTGCTGTGAAAAAAATTTATAATTACATTCTTTAAGGGGCAAATATGTTGGAAAGCAATAAGCTGTTGGACTAAACTTTCTACAGCTATTACACTTCTCTCCATGTGTCAAAGCAGAATGAAAATGAAGACGAAAAGTAGATGCTTCAACAAAACTGACAAGATAATTTTCCCCTTTAGTGGCATGGGGACACTTGCTGAGGATTACTTTTACCAGTTTCTCAACACCATCGCAGCCCAAGATCGCAATGCTTGCATTCGATAAGATCTTCAAGATTCTTCCAATCAGTCCTACATCACTCTCAGTAGCTTCCTTCTTACCCTCCCACCCACTTCCATACATCCTTTGATCGCCCAATCAACGGCCCGCAACTGTCTTCATTTAACTACTGTCTACTCATTTTAGCTATGTTATTATACCACAGGTACTGCTGTGGTGTTGGCCACGGAAATTACAAACATATGGGTAAATATCACCGATTAACATGCTAATATTCAAGAAGTAAAACTGCCTGCACTATAATTGCACCTTTCACCATTTACCCAACCAGCATGTCTCACGCGTCTTGCTGCTACTCGGCACCCTATCCGTACTCCCGGCCTTCCCCGATCTCCAAAGGGCCTTGGCGCCAAACTCCGGGCGCTGAAGCATGCTGCTAAGAAGAGCTCACGCCAGTCGTAAAGAGAGAGCAGAAAGGCACTTCCTTCCTAACACGTCCGCACCATGAGCAACAGTCCGCTTTTAGTTTGTCGGTTTTCCGGCGCTAGGTTTTGTTACAATAGTCAACCCTTACTACGCTCGGACACAGAGGTTCACAAAAATGGTCCATGCACATAGAATGGAGGCCCCGCGCCCAACCCAAGCAGGCACCCTTTCACTCAGGCACACTATACACACGCGCACGCGCCAGGGCACAGCAGACCTATTGTCCACGAGAAGACAGCGCCTTTACCTTCAAACTATATACAACAACGGATTCGGCAGCTCAACGCGCAGTGTTCCGTTGACGGGACGGGCACAGGCATCAGTCGCTCCCTTTCATTCTTTCTCTCTTCATTGCAAAGCTCACTAGCTGGCGCGGATCCTTTCAGAAGCAGCACAACAGCCCTATTGTAACACAACCTGCACCGCGGGATCCTAGACTCCTCCTCTTTCATTAGCCGCTGCCCGCCAAACAAACTTTATTTAAAAAGCCACGCTGTGAGCGCGTAGCCTGTCAGCTGTGAGCGCAGAACGGGGAACCCTCCTGTTTTGTTTAGAAGCTACCTCAACGGAGTACGTAAGAAAATAATACTGTAATAAGCATTATGAAACATGTTAAATGTCCCGCTCATAAGTATGTTATTTTTTAATACTAACAGTAAATATTTGTACTTAAATAAAAAGTATGTGGCGGGGTTAGGGGCCATGTATGAAGTGAATTGGAATCGGAATTAGAATAGCATCCAGTTCAAGAATAGCATCCAGTTCAAGAAGAAAAGAATTGGAATGAAAGAAATCTGAATTTAATTCCAAAAAATTAGACACGATTCTATTTCTGAGAGAGTTAGTTTTGATTTGTTAAATATTATACTGTACACCAATTATCTTTCCCATAAAGCTTCTTCTCACCTGGACAAAGCTGACAGCACTGTGAGAGTTATGTTTTTTGATTTTTTTTTTCAGCGTCTTCAATACAATCCAGTCTTCCTTGTTAAAGGGTAAGCTCAGAAATATGCTGGTGGGTGAGCTTATGGTGCTTTGAAAAATAAACTACCTGTCCAGAAGACTTCAGTTGAGAGACTTGGGGATTCTGTTTCTAATATAGATGTGAGTGTAACACTGGAGCACTACAAGGTACAGTCCTGTCTCTTTTTCTCTTCTCTCTGTACACCTCAGACTATAAATATGACAGAAGGTCTTGTCACTTGCAGAAATTATCCGATGATTCTGCACTTATGTGGTGTATTGATAATTAATGCAGAAAGATGCAACTTAATATCAACAAATTCAAGTGACTGGTGATTGACTTTTGCCTTACAAAAGGGCCTCTAGGCCCGGTCACTACACAGGGAGTGGATATGGAGGTGGTGCACTGCTACAGGTACTTGGGGTTCCATATCAGTGGCAGACTGGTCTCTTAACACAAAGGGACTATCTGATTTGCTTTCTGTATACAATAGGTTTAATTTAGCCAAAGAGATTATGTGAAAGGAAAGCCACCAATGTTTAACAGGTTTTAAAGTTAATGATGCAGTTTTGTTTTTGGTTTACTAAACAGCTATTTCTGGTTGGACATGGCAAGAGAACTTTGGAAAAATGTGGAAGAAAAGACTGGTGAACATTTGTTGTAAATCTGGAGATGTTTTACTTAACAGGTATTGTTTGGAATCATTGTATGATTCTTTACTTCTCAGTGGGCTTTAAAAAATGGAAGCATGAAATACAACAGTGAAAAAGCTAGAATGTGAGTGGAGTATTACTGTGAAAAAAAAAATTACTTTGCGTTTCACTGTGAGGACACAACAGATTTAATTGCATGAAGAATGTTATGGTTAAAAGAGAATAAAATGTAATTTTTCTTGGCAAAATGCAAGTAGTTAGGCATGATAGAAATATGGCCTGATGTGAAACCATCCTTTCATTAATGACTGAGCTAATATCACGGTATGAGGGTATGTCTCTTTATCACAACTGGGAAGCATGCCAGGACTGAAGAAAAAAAATACCGTTTCTGAAAAAAAACTCGGTAGGACAACAGCCTGACATAAAGATGAGAAATTCCTGTCTATAATTCCAAGAATCTGTGGCACAAGTAGAAATTTGCAATCCGTAAACAATGCCCAAATTAGGTGAAAAGATTAGCTAAGAGAAATGGCCAAAACACCACTCAAAACAGTGTGCAGGTTTCATAGACATACAATAAAATATCTTCCCCAAATATTAATATAAAGTGCTGAAATATTTATGCATTTGGCAATTTTCTATCTTTCATTTTTCTTAAACTGATCATATATTATCAAACACATTATTCTTTTGTTTTCATATTTAACACTTGACTTGTGTTTTAACAAAAATACTACCCAAACAATATTGTGCATAAATGTCACTTATATTTCAGCAACATTTTGACTTATCATTTACTACTTTCTTTGGATGTCAGTGTATTACCAAACTCAGTTTGTAGAGTATTTTACATAATTTGTATTTTTGCGTATAATAAACTATTGTACCTGCATTATCTGAGTTAATGGATGCTTTCTTTTTAATAATTTTTTCCATCGTCATAGTGTGATTTCACATGTCTCAGACACTTGCACCACCTTAAAAAAAGTCTGTGTATCTGTGTGTCCATCCGGTTGCTATGTGTCTGTCATTCCAACAGATGGTGCAAAACAAACATTTGTAGTAATGCACATTTGTAGTAATGCATTTTATTACTATGGTGTGCTATCTGCTGGAATGACAAATGAAATGCATGTCTAAGTTATATGCCATGTTGTATGGGATTCATAAAAGCAGTGTTAATGTTAGTGATGTGCCATCTGTTGGAATGACAAATGCAATGCATTTTATTACTACACTAGTCATTTAGCCCGGTACAATAGTGGGCGCTAGAACAGTAGTGCATAAACATTAGTAGGAACAGTCTATATTAAATGGCAAGGGACTTTGACCTCATTCTTTTTGTTGGTCATATTTTTCTTTTTTTCAGAATTTCTTTTGTTGATATTTACTTGCTGAGCTGACCGTTCTTCGTGGGCTGCCGCTGTGTATTGTGTGTCTTTAATTTTCTGTGACAGTAATACTGTCTTGTACATCCGCTGGCTTGTACATCCGTAATATACCTTTAATTTTCTCTGGCAGTAATACAGGCGTGCGTGTCGGTAATATGCCTTTAATCTCCTCTGACAGTAATACTGGCTTGTATGTGGCTGTAATATGCGTCACTGTATTGTGTACCTTTAATTTCCTCTCGCAGTAATACTGGTTTGTATTTCCATAAAACGCCTCTAACTTTCTCTGACAGTAATATCGCGCGTCGCACCGTGCCCAGCGCATGCGCACTTCACCAGAAGACACACACACACACGGACACCTGGACACACACAGGGATTTTATTAAAGAGGATGCACTACAAAAATACATTCCATTAGATGATGCACTGCAAGCAATAATGCAGCGGTCTACAGTAATCCCTACTCCATCACGGGGGTTGCGTTCCAGAACCCCCCGCGAAAGGTGAAAATCCGCGAAGTAGAAACCATATGTTTATATGGTTATTTTTATATTGTCATGCTTGGGTCACAGATTTGCACAGAAACACAGGAAGTTGTAGAGAGACAGGAACTTTATTCAAACACTGCAAACAAACATTTGTCTCTTTTTCAAAAGTTTAAACTGTGCTCCATGACAAGACAGAGATGACAGTTCCGTCTCACAATTAAAAGAATGCAAACATATCTTCCTCTTCAAAGGAGTGCGCACCAGGAGCAGATAATGTCAGAGAGAGACAGAAAAGCAAACAAATCAATAGGGCTGTTTGGCTTTTAAGTATGCGAAGCACCGCGGCACAAAGCTGTTGAAGGCGGCAGCTCACACCCCCTCTGCCAGTAGCAGAGAAAGAGAGAGAGAGACAGATAAAAACAAACAATCAAAAATCAATACATGCCCTTCGTGCTTTTAAGTATGCGAAGCACCGTGCAGCATGTCGCTTCACGAAGCAGCTGCACAGAAGGGAGCAACGTGAAGATAATCTTTCAGCATTTTTAGACGAGCGTCCGTATCGTCTAGGTGTGCGAACAGCCCCCCTGCTCAATCCCCCTACGTCAGGATCAGAGAATGTCAACGCAAGAGAGAGAGAGAGAAAAAAGTAAGTTGGGTAGCTTCTCAGCCATCTGCCAGTAGCATCCCTTGTATGAAATCAACTGGGCAAACCAACTGAGGAAGCATGTACCAGAAATTAAAAGACCCATTGTCCGCAGAAATCCACGAACCAGCAAAAAATCCACGATATATATTTAAATATGCTTACATATAAAATCCGCAATAGAGTGAAGCCGCAAAAGGCGAAGCGCGATATAGCGAGGGATTACTGTATATTGATTACTGAACTTTCAACCCATCCTTGACATGTAGCACAGCTAGTTTTTAAATCAAGGCATAATTAATAATTTTATGAAAACCATGACTCCTTGAGCAGTTTATTAGTGCAGTCAATATGGTATGAATTTAAACATGAAACAAAAGCTGTGAAAATCGCCAAATACATCTATACAGGCTATAATAGTCTTAAAGTGTTAATTACTAAAGGTGTTGATTGGAATCATAGTCACAACCCACCTAGAGAATTTTGTTGTAGCAGTTAGTAGTATAGTCATGTGTAGAATATAGTGTAATTCTTACTTGCATGTCCAAGTGACATTCCACATTGTCATGGAATAACATGTTTATGTATTTTATTTTTAATTATGTTTTTGTATTATTGTTTTTCATATTTTTATGTTATTTTTGTTGATTTCACTTACTATTGGTTCAATTTGTACTGTGTATTTAAATGTGTTTATGTTCCTTGTTCCTTGTGGATGGAACCACAGGAGGCAGGGCCACCCTAATATCACAATTCCTGAGTCTTCTCTCTGGCTGTATTTGTGGGTTGAGAAGATCATTTGTTTGTAGTGGAGTTTGATGCAAGTATTGTATTCTGTTGGGATTTACTGGGTTTTTTTTAATTTATTTTTTTTGGACTAGTTTTTGCTTTGCTCTTGGATTATTCTTATGAATTGTGGTTTGGACTAGTTTGTTGTGGATTAATTTTTTGCCCTCGTCTTGCTCTGTTAAGAATTTTGGCCTTATCTTCTTTAAATCCTTATACATAAAGATGCTTTGTTTCTCCTTTTTATAAAAGTTGAGGGTTTATGGTCATTCCACCTCTTGTATGGCTTTTGTTATATTATTTGAGACATTTAAGTGTATTTTTAAGACTTTTTGAGCCTGTGGAGCTGGAATTAACCCCACTGTAGTGTGTATTTTTTCCAAGCAGGCACATGAGTCTCGGGCAGTGAAACCTTTTGCATGCCTCACACCACTTTCATTATGTGGAAGAGTGCACATTATAACACACTTTGCCACTCTCTGGCACCAAGGTAAGCAAAAATCCAATAAACCGCATAACTTCAGTTTATTTAATAGAATACAAAAACCAGGTTGATGCATTAACCTGTTTCCATACCACTTGCACAGTTATCTTTCCGGGTTCTGAAACATCTTGGAAGAAACCTTGAAAAACTGCAATCATGGAGAAAGAATTGTGGTGGTCAAAGATTAAAGCCAAAGGCAACAATGTATTGAACACATATTATTATTCCTTACCAGTTGATGTTGATTTTAGTGGGAGGGATTTATCTGTTGAATTATAAAAGTAGTAATCTCTAAAAGGATTTCATTCATAAATTTAATTGCGAAAAGATGTGATAAGTTACTTCCAGATTTTTTTTTTTGTTATAAATATTCTTCCAAAATGCAGACTATACACTTCATGAAACCTGGAGCTTTGTGATTTGAAATGGGTGCTTTTGAAACATTTTAAATCCTTTGTAATAAACTGCAAGAGGAGATGTGGTGTTTTTTTTTTGTTTGTTTTTTTATAAATACTGTATAACTATTAAATGCAGTTTTACTTAACAAAGCATGTGTCTGGAGCAGATGATGGCAGGCCAGTAATGTGAACAAATATATTTCACTTCAAAAGCAAAAATAAAACTTTAGTTTATGTAATACCTTTTGCAGTGGACTTAATTTCACTAATTTTTACCAGACAATTTACAATATTGGAATTTCATGAACTTTTAAATATTAGATCATTCATTAATTTTTTTAACTTGCTTATTTAAGTACCAAGTCATGCTGAATTTGGAGACAGTCTCACCATCATTAGGCATAAATAACCGACCCAGAGTATGGACACAATTTCATCACTAGGCATGCTTTTTATAGCTTCAGGCCAATGTAAATTTACCAGTAAGCCCAACCTACACATGTCTGCAATGTGGCAAAAACTGGAGCACCCAGAGAAAAAACACATACATAAAGAAAGCAGTATGTAGGCAGAACTGAGTCAACTATCTCAACGCAAGACTAGAGCTGCAATGCAGCAGCACTAACCACTATGTCACCCAAGAATCAAACAGTTTATTGATACAGAGGGTTATATAATATATTGTATGAGACAGCTTTTCATTTTAAATGCTTTATGTATGGGTCAAAATGCATTTTAATAGGCTGCTTACACAGTTGTGCATATTTAACAGTAGTTAACTGATTATTTCTGTTCTGTGAGTATGTGACAGTGTGGGTTCACTCCATAGTCCCTGGCAGCTTGAACCAGAAACCGTTGATAACTTGTCTGAGGTTGAGCCAGGCAAATAGGACACACACAGTCAGCAAGAGGTGGTTTAAAGTGCATCAGTGCTTTATTTACAAACAAAGCACAGTGCTCCAAGTAAATTCAATAAATAAATAATCCATAAATAAAACATGAAATATGGAGATTTAAAAAAATCCAAATAAATAATCCAGTAAATAGCAGTAAAACCAAGGTTATAAACAAGCCAAAAACTATTTTATTTCTCTTCCAGTGCTTCTCTCACTTTCACTCTTCTCCCTCCTCTCACCCAGCTCCTGGTGAGATCAGCAGAGGCAAGGTCCCAGCAACAGCACCCCACAAATAGCTCTTCTCCTGACTACCTCCGTCGGCATCTGCCAGAACACCCAGGGCAAGACTCCCACATCCTGCTGCCGCCATCAGCATCTGCAGGACTTCATGGAGCACATGATTGCTCCTGCTCCCAGCTGTCCACATCTGGATCGCCTCACACTCCGCTCTTTCACAGGGATTTCCCTGACTGCTTTGCTGCTTTTTCACTGAACTGGCTGTCGAGTGGTTCTTCACTCACCACCTCAACCTTACTTCCTCCCTACCTTTCATTTCTCTGTCCTCCTTTGTTTTCTGCACAGGCTTCTCTTATACATCTCGGGATGTAGGTGCACTGACACTAATTACAGACTCCATGGCCCCTTGCTAATGAGGCAGTTGATTGAACTACGTACGTCTGAACATGAATGTATGCTCAACTAATCACACCAATTCACACTTAGCAATTAAACTTAAATGGTAATCTCCCTACACTGGTCGTTTTTTTTTTTTTTTGTTTTGTAGTCCCAATCCTTTGGATTCATCAGATGTTAGCATAGTTGGAGAATATTCTGTTAGGCTATTTGGAGAATATTTTGTCTCTAAAGTTGATTACAGAAACTCAGGAAAGTAAATATATTGTAAAATTATCAAAAACAGACAAAAAAGAGTTAGGGCTCCAGGGGATACCTGGCTTAATGTCTGAGCAAGAAATATGGTAAAAACAAAAGGAAAAAGTATGTGCTGACTCCAGAATCAGTTAGTATGACACCCCGAGATTTTTTAAGCTTCTGAAGGAAGAGGTGCATCTTCACACAAAAGCTGCTCACAAATGAATGAGGACTTTTAGTGAACCTCAAGGTTTAAGTACCCATGGAAGTGGAAGAGTCAGGGTTAGTGAGACAGGAACTGGAAGTGAGGTTGGTTGTTATACAGAGTGTTCTCCTCCATTCTAAAGGGAATGGAAATAAAGTTAGTAGTTTTGTCACATTCCTATTAGTCCCCCATGTCCCCTTCTACCTATACCCAGGAAACATTCCTGATGCTTTGTGTGTGTGTGTGTGTGTGTGTGTGTGAGAGAGAGAGGGAGGGAGAGAGACAGGGCCCCTCCCCTTTTATTCAGTTTCTGAGGCAGGAACAATAGGATAGTGCGTCTGCGTTAGTGTGGAGTAGACCCTTGTCCATGGACTTCCCAGTGACTATACTTTGAGCTACTTTTTGTATGAAAATGTGCTATATAAATTAATGTTGTTGTATAACCCTGCAGGTTAAGGAACCAGTGAGTCATCCGAGGATTGCTATCCTTATAAGCTGTCATCCATTGGAGGGGGCTGTACTTCCTGATGAGGATAAACTCTTGATTCAACAGATAACACTTTAGCTTTAAGTTGGCCCATTTGATAGAAAGAACCTCCTGCTGAACCCCATCATACCTTGTGACGTGTGAGTCCCAGTCTTGCACCCTAAAACACAAGGCTGAGTCTCCGTACTTTAGCAAAACCAACTTTATTCAGCTTGAAACAGGAACAGCATGGTTATTTATTGTAGCGGGATCTACCACTCTCCTATACACAGACACAGCAATCAGGCAGAGTCGTGGCCAGGTTAGTGGCCAAGTAATACTGTTACCTGCATTTATAATGTTCCTTGCATCACCCATTGACGAGCTGCTGCAACTCTGGGAGCCTGCGGTCGCCCTGGTAACGAATTGCTGTCTTCCAAGGCCGTGGCGATTGCGCTTCGGGATGCTTTTTGGCGTGTCGTCCCGTTGGGGGGAGTCCCAAAAGAGTTTAGAAACCTTAAAATCTGGATTGCCAGTCCAGCAATTTCCAGCTCAGGTACAAAACAGGATGCTTCACACCATTTACTCAACACAGCACAAAGGCCGGTGTCAGAGGTGCTCATCTGGAGTAGGAAAGGAAGATGGAAGCAAGCCAATAAGCAATCAACATATTCAGAAGAGTTCGGGCCAAGGTTATTATAGTTAACGAAAACTAAAATCAAAGCTGAAACTATTATTAAAAAAACATTTTTGTAAACTGAAATAAAATAATTAACAAAACCAAAATAAAAAACTAAAACTAAACAAAACTATTAAAGTAGCTGGAAAGACTAACTGAAATAAAATAATAATTTACTAAAATATTTTTAGTTTTCGTTTTTGAATGAATATTCTTGCCATTAGTCTTTAACCCTTGTAAGTTTTCTCTAAAACAGAAAGTCATCCACCACGAGCCGCCCGCACATATTCATCCAGTGAACGGCGGCTGGTGATGGAGAGCGGCTGTTCACACAGCATTTGCAGTGACAGAGCAAGCTGAGTGTGGGTGCGTAAAGCGTGAGAAATAGAAAGCGATTTGCGTGCCACCTTTCTTTGTGCTTGTTGTATATCAAGATGTAATTTAAATGGCTGAAATCAAAATTTGCTGGTCAACAAAACGTTTACCATATGGACAAAAAAATCACGAGTGAGTAATGTTTCAGTTTATTTATCTGGTGTCTGGTTTTTGTTGACAGCAATTCACCTGCCACTTCGCACAGGAGAAATCGTTTTTACTTCCTCATATACGAAGTACTGGAGGTGGGGCTCAATGGCGAGCGCCTGGTGGCCGGGCCTGCACCCATGGGGCTCGGCCGGGCACAGCCCGAAGAGGCAACGTGGGTCCCCCTTCCCATGGGCTCACCACCTATGGGAGGGGCCAAGGAGGTCGGGTGCAGTGTGAGTTAGGTGGTGGCCGAAGGTGGGGACCTTGGCGGTCCGATCCTCGGCTACAGAAGCTGGCTCTTGGGACGTGGAATGTCACCTCTCTGAAGGGGAAGGAGCCTGAGCTAGTGCGCGAAGTTGAGAGGTTCGGCTAGATATAGTCGGACTCACCTCGACGCACAGCTTGGACTCTGGAACCAATCTCCTTGAGAGGGGCTGGACTCTGTACCACTCTGGAGTTGCCCCCGGTGAGAGGCGCAGAGCGGGTGTGGGTATACTTATTGCCCCCCAACTTGGAGCCTGTACATTGGGGTTTACCCCGGTGGATGAGAGGGTAGCCTCCCTTCGCCTTTGGGTGGGGGGACGGGTCCTAACTGTTGTTTGTGCGTATGCACCGAACAGTAGTTCAGAGTACCCACCCTTTTTGGAGTCCCTGGAGGGGGTGCTAGAGGGCATACCTTCTAGGGACTCCCTCGTTCTGCTGGGAGACTTCAATGCTCACGTGGGCAATGACAGTGAGACCTGGAAGGGCGTGATTGGAAGGAATGGCCCCCCCCCGATCTGAACCCGAGCGGTGTTTTGTCATTGGACTTCTGTGCTTGTCACGGATTGTCCATAACGAACACCATGTTCAAGCATAGGGGTGTTCATATGTGCACTTGGCACCAGGACACCCTAGGCCTCAGTTCGATGATCGACTTTGTGGTCGTGTCGTCGGACTTGCGGCCACATGTCTTGGACGCTCGGGTGAAGAGAGGGGCGGAGCTATCAACTGATCACCACCTGGTGGTGAGTTGGCTTCGATGGTGGGGGAGGATGCCGGTCAGGCGTGGTAGGCCCAAACGTGTTGTGAGGGTCTGCTGGGAACGTCTGACAGAGCCCCCTGTCAGAAGTAGCTTCAACTCCCACCTCCGGCAGAACTTCGACCACATCCCGAGGGAGGTGGGGGACATTGAATCCGAATGGGCCATGTTCCGTGCCTCTATTGTTGAGGCAGCTGACCGGAGCTGTGGCCGTAAGGTGGTCGGTGCCTGTCGTGGCGGCAATCCCCGAACCCGTTGGTGGACACCGGCGGTGAAGGATGCCGTCAAGCTGAAGAAGGAGTCCTACAGGACCCTTTTGTCCTGTGGGACCCTGGAGGCAGCTGATAGGTACCGGCAGGCCAAGCGGAATGCGGCTTTGGTGGTTGCTGAGGCAAAAACTCGGGCGTGGGAGGAGTTTGGGGAGGCTGTGGAGAACGACTTTCGGACGGCTTCGAGGAGATTCTGGTCCACCATCCGGCATCTCAGGAAGGGGAAGCAGTGCAGTGTCAACACTGTATATGGTGGGGATGGTGCGCTGCTGACCTCGACTCGGGACGTTGTGGGTCGGTGGGGGGAGTACTTCGAAGACCTCCTCAATCCCATTAACATGCCTTCCAATGAGGAAGCAGAGCCTGGGGACTCAGAGGTGGGCTCCCCCATCTCTGGGACTGAGGTCACCGAGGTGGTCAAAAAACTTCTTGGTGGCAGGGCCCTGGGGGTGGATGAGATACACCCGGAGTTCCTCAAGGCTCTGGATGTTGTAGGACTGTCTTGGTTGACACGCCTCTGCAACATCGCATGGACATCAGGGACAGTGCCTCTGGATTGGCAGACCGGGGTGGTAGTCCCCCTCTTTAAGAAGGGGGATCAGAGGGTGTGTTCCAACTACAGAGGGATTACACTCCTCAGCCTCCCTGGAAAAGTCTATTCAGGGGTCCTGGAGAGGAAGGTCCGTCGGATAGTCGAGCCTCGGATTCAGGAGGAACAGTGTGGTTTTCGTCCTGGTCGCGGAACAGTGGACCAGCTCTATACCCTTAGCAGGGTCCTGGAGGGTGCATGGGAGTTTGCCCAACCAGTCTACATGTGTTTTGTGGACTTGGAAAAGGTATTCGACCGTGTCCCTCGGGGAATCCTGTGGGGGGTACTCCGAGAGTATGGGGTACCGGCCCCCCTGATAAGGGCTGTTCGGTCCCTGTACGATCGGTGCCAGATCTTGGTCCGCATTGCTGGCAGTAAGTCGAACCCGTTTCCAGTGAGAGTTGGACTCTGCCAGGGCTGCCCTTTGTCACCGATTCTGTTCATAACTTTTATGGACAGAATTTCTAGGCGCAGCCAGGGCGTTGAGGGGGTCCGGTTTGGTGGGCTCAGGATTGGGTCACTGCTTTTTGCAGATGATGTTGTCCTGTTTGCTTCATCAGGCCGTGATCTTCAGCTCTCTCTGGATCGGTTCGCAGCCGAGTGTGAAGCGGCTGGGATGAGAATCAGCACCTCCAAATCCGAGACCATGGTCCTCAGCCTAAAAGGGTGGAGTGCCCTCTCAGGGTTGGTAGCGAGATCCTGCCCCAAGTGGAGGAGTTCAAGTATCTCGGGGTCTTGTTCACGAGTGAGGGAAGAATGGAGCGTGAGATCGACAGGCGGATCGGTGCGGCATCCGCAGTAATGCGGGCGCTGCATCGGTCTGTCGTGGTGAAAAAGGAGCTGAGCCGCAAGGCGAAGCTCTCAATTTACCAGTCGATCTATGTTCCTACCCTCACCTATGGTCATGAGCTATGGGTAGTGACCGAAAGAACGAGATCGCGAATACAAGCGGCTGAAATGAGTTTTCCTCCGCAGGGTGTCTGGGCTTTCCCTTAAAGATAGGGTGAGAAGCTCAGTCATCCGGGAGGGGCTCAGAGTAGAGCCGCTGCTCCTCCGCATCAAGAGGAGTCAGATGAGGTGGCTCGGGCATCTGATCAGGATGCCTCCTGGACGACTCCCTGGTGAGGTGTTCTGGGCACGTCTAACCGGGAGGAGGCCCCGGGGAAGACCCAGGGCACGTTGGAGGGACTATGTCTCTCGACTGGCCTGGGAACACCTTGGGATTCTCCCGGAAGAGCTAGAAGAAGTGGCCGGGGAGAGGGAAGTCTGGGCATCTCTGCTCAAGCTGCTGCCCCCGCGACCTGATCTCGGATAAGCGGGAGACAATGGATGGATGGATGGATGGATATACGAAGTATAGAGAAGGTATAGTAATCATGAAAAAATTTGATCACGATATTTTGATGAATCTTGATATTATAGACTAACCAGTGTCCAACAATACTGTTTTTTGGAATTGCATGTGTGTGCGCGCACACGTGTATGTGTGTGTCTGTGTGTAAACAAGATAACTAAAAAACACAACTAGAAAGATGGATGAAATTCGGCATGTGGTTGTTACACCACAATTATAGATCTGTATTAACTTTTGGGCCAAATCCATCACCCAGAAGTGGTACTTTACCTGAACACATACTCGATTTTTTTTTTTTTATTTATTTATACAGATGCAGAGTCCGATTTATTCAACTTTACTTTTATAATAATTGTTCAATATATTATTAATTTGATTTGTTGTTGATGGTTCCTTAATGTACATAATATAAAAATATAATCATTGTCTTGCGGTTTACTCCTCAAATATCTAACCCCATATCTGAGTATACAAGAAAGTCGAGGGGAGAGCACTCCTGGTTTTTGAAGATAAAACGGCACTGATCGAGAGACTGACTAGGTCATCATACAAGATCAGCATATTGTTGCTGACTAGTCACTTTTGCTTTAAAAACATCGTTTAACAACGAAATGATACAAAGGTAGAGAGTCTGACAAGTGATGGAAAAACTAAACATACTAATGGGTTTTTGTATTTATTCCATATTTATTAATTTATCTTTTTTAGTTCATATTCACAACTCAAAATACCTGATATTGTGAAAGTAATCCATGAGCAGAATTATATCTATACTAATAAAAGACAAAGCCCTCACTCACTCACTCACTCATCACTAATTCTCCAACTTCCCGTGTAGGTGGAAGGCTGAAATTTGGCAGGCTCATTCCTTACAGCTTACTTACAAAAGTTAGGCAGGTTTCATTTCGAAATTCAAAGCGTAACAGTCATAACTGGAACCTATTTTTTGTCCATATACTGTAATGGACTGTAGCTCGCTGGCCGTGGGAGGCGGGGTTGTGTATCGCGTCATCACACATCACACATAATCACGTGAACTGACTGTGAAGGAGAAAGGACGGCCTTATATGGCGTTTGTTTATAAAACAGCGGACAGGTTGTGTAAAGGCAGCTTCACAAAAAAACAGATCCTTAACAAATTGTTATTGGTATATTTTCCCTCAATTTAAAAAAGTTTTCTTTTATTCTTAATTAAAATTTAAAAGCAATACTTCACCGCTGCGAAGCCCCTCTAGCGCTGACGTCCGAGGTTCGATTCCCGTAAGGGAGTGCAGTGAGTGTGTACGCCTGATGAGCCAAGAATTAGGGCGAAACACGTGTCGCGTACTCTTTGCATTATTTGACAGTAAACTATTTTCAACCATTCTATGATCTGCTTCTCACAACTGAAGGCACCGTGGCTGATGTTAGCTGACTTGCTGGCCAACCATAAGTGTTACCTGGTAGGTAACCACCCATACAATCAGATTGTGATTCAGACTACGAATGGCGTGAAAATAAATATATATATATATATGTATATGTAGATATGTGTGTATATATATATATATATATATATATGTGTGTGTAGATATATACAAGTAGATATGTGTGTGTAGATTATATATAATGTGTATATGTATGTATATGTATATATATGTATATGTATATATTGTGACAGATTGAGGGTCTCCGTGACCCCTTGAACCCTCAGACTAGACGTCAGACACCAGGTAAAAGCCCAAATAATGATTTATTAATAATAATAATTGTGCACAAAGCACCCTCCTCTCCACAATACTCAATAATAATAACAACAATAATCCTCCACACTCCCAGACGCGTTGCCACCCTTCCTCCCAGCTCAGCTCCGTGTACTGGGCTTCCCAGAGTCCTTTTATACACCCTGACCCGGAGGTGTTCCCATTCAACAGTCCACAGTTCCTTTTCCCTTCCGGGTCAGGGTAAACAGTCCTTTTCTTCAACCCGGGAGCACATCGTTTCTTCCTGTCACATGACCGTGACGTACTCCCGGGTTATAGGGCACATGCGAGCCTACGAGCCCCCCTACAGCGACACCTGGTGGCCCCCAAGGTATCCAGCAGGGCTGTGTATAAAAACTACATAGTCCATGAGGCCCTGCTGGAACTCGGGGCATGTCCACGCTGCTGGGAGAGCTCCTCCTGGCGGCCTGGGGGTGAGGGCCGGAGTAGAAAGCCGGAAATCCTTCACAATACCCCCCCCCCCTTAGCGAAGCCAACTGGGGCGAAGCGACCAGCCCCGCGAGGGACGTCCTCCTCCAGGAGGACGCGTTAGCCGAACCTTGGCGACGTTGTCTAGGCTCCCCAGCGAACCTTGGGGGAACGGTGTATCTTCTGTCCCACCGCTCCCCTGTCCTCTGGGGACAACTTCGCCACAAATGGCCTGGCCGACGGCAGTTGTAGCACCGACGCTGCCCTCCTGGTAGTCTCTCTTCCCGAGACCTGAAACAGCTCCACCCTCTCCTCCGCTAAGGAGGGTTTTTCGGCCGCTTTGCTGCTCTCTGCCCGTTTCTTTACTTTGTCAGGAGACCCGCTTTTTATTTCGGGGATCTCCTGCTTACTCTGGGGCTTATGCACAGCGTGAGGCTGTCTATGGAGAAGAGAGAGCATCTTTGCTGTTTGCACGCCTGTTGTCCTATGTATTATAGGAGGCGGCTACTCATCCGGGCCGCTCCCCGGCCCCGTCTCGAACGGCCTTCTGCACCGGTCCGCCCCCACGAGGAAGGCGGCCTCCGGCTATCCCTTATCACTTTATCAGGAGACTCCCGTTTCTCTTTTAGGATCTCCTTTTTAATCTGGGGCTTGTCCGCAGTTTGGATCTCTTTATTAACAGAAAAGAGTCCTTTTACTGTCTGAACGCCCTTTGACTTTACATTAACCCGAGGCGGCGTCTTCAGCACCTTATCGCCCCGAGAGACAGTACCTTCCAACTTGATTGGCGCTTCCTCCGCCCCTTCTGTCCTTATCCCACACTCTCTTGTAGGGCTCGCAGTGGTTTGGCTCCCACTACTTATCAAATGCGGGCCCGTTTCAGACTGCGTCCCTATTTTATTATATACGGTACCGGCATTTCCTACTTGTACCGCCAAATCATATAACACGGGACGCTCCCGACCTAGTCGCCGCAGGTATTCCTCCACCTTTCTAAAAGGCGCCTCGGCCACTGCTCCCAGATACCCAACGATCTTCTTTATCGTCGCCACAACCTGTAAGAAACTGTGCACAGGCTGAAGCAACTTCTCCAGCTCATGCACGTCCAAAAAGTTATTTAATTCAGCCGGAGGTATGCTCAGGAGATCACTAGCCTTACCCTCCAGCTGGGAGCCAATGAGCACGTCCGCTGTCGGCACGTGCTCTGACGGGATTCGCGGAGGCTTCTGGGATTTGGAGTTTTCTTCGTCCGAGGGCCAGGTTGCCTTCTTTGGCAAACTGCCGTCTGTCTTTAATAATTTGTCGACAGATCGAACAGCTACATCCCAGCCCTCCTTACCTTCTTGCGGGTTGAGCGGTGCTTCGCTCTCCTCCCCCTTCCTTTTCGGAAAAACCAAGTCCGTCTTTTCCGGGTTGAAGACGTAAACAGCTGGACACGGACCTTCTCCTTCGGGGTGGGTCACGTGTCCGTTGCCAGCACCCGACATGCGGAAGTCTTTCTTGCTCGACTGCTCCACTGATGTGAGTGCACTACTGCCTTCTGCATTCTCTCCTGCCTCCCGCAGAACCTCCAGATGGACCCCTGGGAGGTATGCGCACGGGACAAAATGCGTTATTTTAAATAAGTTTTCAAATTCGCTCCCGGCACATACCTCATTTCCATCGTCCTCTTCCGGATGCTTCTCCCGAAGCACGTAGCCACTCCGTGGCTCATCTTGAGCGCAGGCAATGTTGAACCTTAGACCTCCACTGTTGCTGGCGCTCTGCTTTGTCTTCTTCTTTCCCATGCCGTCCTTGGTAAAGGTGAGGTTTGGCGATTTTTCTGCGTGTCTGGACGCTGCCTTCTCCGGGTTCTCTGCCCACAGTAATATTTATTTATGTACAGGTCCTCTGCCAAAATCGACGGCCAGAGAATCCTGCCGAGACTGCGCCAACTGTGACAGATTGAGGGTCTCCGTGACCACTTGAACCCTCAGACTAGACATCAGACACCTGGTAAAAGTCCAAATAATGATTTATTAATAATAATAATTGTGCACAAAGCACCCTCCTCTCCACAATACTCAATAATAATAACAACAATAACAATAATCCTCCACACTCCCAGACGCGTTGCCACCCTTCCTCCCAGCTCAGCTCCGTGTACTGGGCTTCCCAGAGTCCTTTTATACACCCTGACCCGGAGGTGTTCCCATTCAACAGTCCACAGTTCCTTTTCCCTTCCAGGTCAGGGTAAACAGTCCTTTTCTTCAACCCGGGAGCACATCGTTTCTTCCTGTCACGTGACCGTGACGTACTCCCGGGTTATAGGGCACATGCGAGCCTATGAGCCCCCCTACAGCGACGCCTGGTGGCCCCCAAGGTATCCAGCAGGGCTGTGTATAAAAACTACATAGTCCATGAGGCCCTGCTGGAACTCGGGGCATGTCCACGCTGCTGGGAGAGCTCCTCCTGGCGGCCTGGGGGTGAGGGCCGGAGTAGAAAGCCGGCAATCCTTCACAATATATATATATATATATATATATGTGCATATGTATATATATGTGTAGATATGTATATATTTATATGTAGATGTGTAAAATTACCTGCTCTTGCTCTGCTCATTATGGGTTTACTGTCCTTTATGGTGGTCTATTCATGACTCACCACCCCAAACCTTGACACTACATGCACGTTGTTCTTTGTTTCCCTCAATACAGCTAGGTGGGGTCTGCACACTCATTCAAGTGTAAGAGCCCTGTTCTTCCTAAGCCCCTGTGATTTTCATGAGAAAATATTTTAAAAATTATAAAATTGTGTAAAATTGTTCATATTCAGTGTCTAGTTTTATTTATGCTTGTTTTTATCAGACAAAAACAAAACCAGATAGTAAACCAAGCAGTGTAGTAAGCTTCCACTAACATTAAACTCCTATCCAAATCTGTTAAGTATACAGTTATGTCTGATTGTGACACAAAACTAACTCCGTAGGCGCTCCATGCCATAATTACTAAAACTGAAACTAATTATATATATATAAAAAATAGAAATGTCTTTGTGAAATAAAAACTAAACTAAAACTAAAAATACACAAAGAAGGAAAACTAAAACTAAACTGAATTTTCAAGTAAGGTCAGAAAAAAATGTAGAAATAAAAACTAACCTAAAAAGGCAAAAATATAATAACCTTGGTTCGGGCATTTATAAGGTCCACAAATGCAGCCTCTACTTTAGCATTCAATACCACATTAGCAGGAGCAATTTTGTGAATTAGGTCCATTTAAGGTGAAGCCCTCTTGGAAAAACAGGGAACAAACCTCCAATAGTGTCCTGCAAGACTTGGGAAAACTTCCTGTTTGCCTTTTCATATGTGGCTGGGGCCATCTCTGGATGGAATCTATTTTGGTCTATTATGGCTTGACTTGATCCTGTCCTACTACATAGCCTAAATATTTGGCTTCCATAATGCCAAAATAGCATTTTTTGTTTGGATTTTTATGCAGGTCTGAATCTAGGAAGGATTTCACTAGAGTCAAAACCTACTGTAAATATTCCTCTCATGTGCTGGAAAAGGTGACAATATCATCAAGATAGACAGCACTACAGTATTGGTATTATGAGGCTTGAGCAGTTTTCTCCAGAAAGATTACTGGAGATGCATGTAGACCAATGGGAATAACATAGTATTGCCAATGAAATCTAGGGGTGCTGCATGGTGTTGTTTCCTTTGATTTAAAGGGTTAGAGGAATCTAATGCCCTTTGATTATATCACACCGGAATATATAAGCAAGTGTTCATGATGTAATTGGTGGTGCCTCTTGGGATGTGTTCTGTAGCATCTTATTATCACACCACAAAGACTCTAAAATGTTAGTGTGACCCACTTAAAGATAAAACAGAAAAAAATTTAATCTTGCACCAGGGAGGAAATAAAATTAACACACATACTGTACATTAAAATAAATCTTAAAAATTCATCTTTCAAAATATCACAAACTGAAAAAATTGTCCAGGGCAAAAAAATTAACCAACCAGAACACAGTGCTTTTACAATTCTTAATACAGATTCCATTATTACTGTACAATAACGTTTATTTATATAACACTTTTTTTTTTGTTACTTTTATTGCCTAAACTTAATTGTATTTCCTTTCTTGTAACTTAGTCTTTGATGTCTTGTAAAGCACTTTGCTTCATTGTTTATATGAAAATGTAAGGTCAGATGGCTGTGGGGACAGAAAAAACAACAAAAGAAAAACTCCAGTTAGGCTGGAGAAAAAAAAATCTGCAGAGGTTCCAAGGCCAAAAGAACTCCCAGCCCCCACTTCTACATTCTACCTAACATAAATGTTCATAAATCAGTCCTCTTTGTTTTCAGACTTCACATGATAGGATTTGATGAAGTTGGTCTCATGGACAGTTGAGGCAGCCGCCCTTCATTCCAGCATCACAGGTGGCTGCATGGTGCCTTGGTCAGGTGGTGGTGGCGGCATAGATCGACACCACAGAAGAACCAGAAAAGACAGCAGAGAAAAGTAGGGATTATTAAAGATTGCAGATCCCTGAAGAATGTGATAATTCTATGGCTATATAGAATATTAGGAGTACGACACGTAGCTACTGCTGGGATGCCTCCATAATGGAAGGATGGGGGGAAAGAGCTTGCACAGGGCAATACCTCCCCCAGGATGACAGAGGGCAGGAGCTTGCTCGAGTGCCACAGGTTTGGAGCAGGGAAGCTCAACCCTGTTGGGGTCCGTGGCCACCACCAGAGGGGTGCATGGAGAACAGCTTAGCCCTCCGCTGCAAGGTTACCACCACACCGGGAAGTGCAGCCAGAAGAAGATTGTGGAACACCTGGAGCACTTCCAGGTGCTGTATAAAAGGTGCCAACTGCCACAACTTGAGGAGCTAGAGTTGGGAGGAGATGGATGAAGCCTGCAGAAGGAGGAGTGGAGAATTGAGAGAAAGCGTAAGTAAAAGGACTGGGTATTTAATATTTGGTGCTTTGTACCGTGTGCTACTGTGGGGAGCGAGACAAAAGCGTTTCCCACAACTCAATAAAAGTATGTTGTGTGCTGGACTTGGCCTCTGTGTCTGTTGGGTCCGGGGTTTGGGGAGCTGTATGCCCCTTGGTTACCACACTACGAAAAGCCAAATTAAAATAATGGGTTTTTAGCAGCTTTTTAAAATCTATCACCATATTAGCCTGGCAGATTTCTATTGGTAAAGTATTCCAGATAATAGGTGCATAACAGCAAACAGGATCCTCACCATTTCTTTTAAGCTTGGCTCTTGGAATTATAAGCAGACCTCCATTCAAAGACCTAAGGTTATGACTTGGAGTGCAGAGGAACAGGCATTCCAAAATCTAGGACAAAGCAAGATTGTTTAAGGCTTTATGAATGATTAGTGGTATTTTAAAATCAATTCTGAATGAAACAGATAACCAATGTAATAACACAAAAACTAGTGAGATCTGCTGAAATTTTCTTTTTCTAGTTAAGATTCTGGTTGCTGAATTCTGCAGTAACTGCAACCAATTGATGTCTTAGGTAGTCCCGTTTTGAGTGCATTACACTATTCTAGTCATCTAAAGCTGTGTGTCATCTGCATAGCTGTGGTTGCTAACCTTGTACTTTGAAATAATCTGCCCTAAAGGAAGCATGAAGATTGGACCTAGAATAGGTCCTTGTGGTACACCATATTCAACTTCATGGGGCATTGAAGTACAATCACCCAACTAACAAAGAATTTTCTCCCTGTTAAGTAAGACTGAAACCAATTTAAAATGCTGCTGGTGAAGCCCATGTATTGTCTAAGGGGATTTATCAGAATACTGAGGTCTATGATGTCAAATGCTGCACTCAAGTCTAAGAGAACAAGAATAAGATATACAGCCTCTGACCACATTAACCCACTAATCATTTACTACTTTAACCTGTTCAGTTTTTGTTTTGTTTTTCATTTTGAAATATGTCTCGATCCACCATATTAATTCCCTTCATAATTTTAAACACTTTAGTCATGGTTTCTTCTTTTGCTTAAACTGAAAAGGCTCAGTTCTTTTAATCTTTCCTCATAATTTATCCCCTGTAGGTCTGATCCTACTTGCTCTGCTATGGACTTTTTCTAGTGCTGCTATGTCTTGTTTGTAACCTGGAGACTAAAACTGCACATAGCACTCCAGATGAGGCCTCACTGGTGATTTATAAAGCTTGAGCATAACTTCACACATCGTGTTATATAACCTAACATTCTGTTAGCCTTCTTAATGGCTTCTGGACACTGTCTGGCCGTTGATAGTGTCAAGTCCACTGTGACTCCTAAATCCTTCTCATAAGGTGTACTTTCGATTTTCAGACCTCCCATTGTGTATTCAAACTTAACATTTTTACTTCCTACATGTACTACTTTACATTTACTTGCATTAAATTTCATCCGCTACAAATCTGCTCAAGCCTGTATGCTGTCCAAGTCCCTCTGTAATGATTCAAAGGATTCTAGATTATCTGCCAATCCACCTATCTTGGTACCATCTGCAAAATTAAGCAGCTTTTTCCTTAAATAGCAGCGGCCCTAGCACTAACTCCTGATGGACACTACTGATCATCAGTTAATTCTGATAGGGTTCCTCGCACCATAACCCTCTGCTTCCTGTGTCTGAGCGAGTTCTTCACCCATCTACACACTTGTATCCAGCAGAGAGTGGATAATTTCCTTGCTATAGCATTTCTAAAAATTTCACGTGTAATACTATTTTACCTGCAAGCTTCATGTCTAACTTTTGAATATAATCCCCTATTACTATCTGGGGTGTCCCCCACCCTTGGGATTGGCCTCACATTACTAGTCACATGACACACAAAGAAGCACATACTTTGGGCATCTGCTACCTCAAACCCTGAACAAGATTCTTTAATCTTCTTCAGACCCCTTTATCTGTCCACCAAAAAACTCTTCTTTTATTTATAACAAGATTTTATCCAAATTCGTTCCTAAGTAGCTTACTTGGCTAAGGTAGAAATATTCTATTTCATTAAAACAAGGCAACATTCAGCACACTGGAGAAAGCAACTTTTCACAAATGACAGCAACCACTGTCTCTTAACAGCAGCCTCCAATCTTTGCATTCAGTTGTACATACTTAGCAATTGCTTCATTCTTTCATACATTATCAAATACTATCATACATTTTAAATAAAATATTCTCATATTCACTTAAATTGCTTTTACAATTGCACTTTATTTACAGAGATCTCTATCACTTGCACTATACACTCAGTCGAGGTTGTGGTTTTTTTTTTTTTTTTTTTTTTTACATAACCTTTCACCATTTATCACACTCCTTGCCGTTCACACTTATATTTACTTATCAGGATAAAACAGCCACTTGGGAAACAGGCTAGTGTTACCTTTGGCAAATTGGGAACACATCCAGCTCAGCTTCATATGGTGCTGGTCTCCAGATCAAGGAGACTCTGTGGCGAACCTAGTCAGTGGCAATCAAGGAAAAAACTTCCTCAGAGATCCGATTCTGCATCAGCAGGGATTATATCCAACCATCAGGAAACCATACGGAACAATACCACAACAGGAAAGCATTCCCAGAAAAAGCTACGCAGTCATAGAGAATATACTAACTCAACAAGGAAAACATATAAGCTTAAACCTTTACTTCCCATTGCAGGCCAAGAGCGCCACCATATGCTCCACACACACAAATCAGACACATTCTGATTTTTTGCAATAAGTTGTCTCCCTTATCTTTTATTATTATCAAAAGGGCATTTTTCCTTAAACTTGATCAGAGTTTAAAGGAAAGATGTTTTGCATGTTTACAATCATTGTTTGCATGCTAGTTAAGACATCTTCATTTTAGACTTAGCCAATGGATACCTTCCTAAAGTATAGCCAGTACTTATAGGAAGGTAACTCAGAGACATGCTTCTCATTGCAAATTATAAAACCAATAATTACTTTTTGTTCTTTTTTCCAGTTTAAGTCAGAGCGCTTTATATTTTAGCATTATTTGTGTAAACAATCTGCTGGTTCCTTTTTTTACAATTGCTTATAAAGAGAGTGTTAATACAAGCTTGTAATTTAAGCAGTACTTACCAGATAACTTAAATAGCTTCTTAGTTTCTGTTTGTTTTTGATTTCCTTGAGGATGGCATATTAACATTTTAACACACATTTCATGGCACATATTTGGTTGGAGGAGCGATGTCATGGGTTAACCTTTTTTTCCTTTATACCCTGCTCGCAGCACCGTTTTGTATCCAGCAGACAGTGCTCTGCAGTGATGCAGAATTGACTAGAACCCAAATACTATACCTTTGTACCCAGGCAGAAAATAAATTAGAAGAGAGAAAAATATGGTTACAAAAAGAGACATATGTATTTAACTTGCTTTAACAGGTAACTTTCATTCCCAGAAATATAATGCATAACCCTGTATACATACATATTTAGGCTGGAGAGAAGCATTGGAATATCTCAGCTAAGTGGGAGAATGCTGACAAAATCAGAGGTTCCATCCAGTAGTTAGGAAGGTCCGTGGTATAGTGATGCCTTCTGGATCTTCGTCATTATAAACACTCACATAATTACATATTCATAGAATTCATGTCAGAACTGGCTGGTTATTAATACCTTCAGAAACACTGGGTTCTGTAATCATATTGGTTAAGCAGACATCAGCATTTCCCAAAACAACCTGCTTGTGTCCTATACATGTTTTCTGCCGATGTCCCTAACCTGACTTACAGCTGTCATTTGTCAATCTCCTTGGCTGTCCTCTCCCGCTCTCCTCACCTGAATTGCATGGATTTGTGAAATACATTGGCACAAATAATCTTCTTCCTACGACACCCCACCCTGAACTCCCACTTCTTTTAGTATGATGCCCAACCTCTCATGTGGCACCTTATCAAATGCTTACTGAAAGTCCAGGTAAATAATAATATATGCTCCACTTTGATCATATCCTTTTGTTGCTTCTTCATAGAATTCCAACATTTTGGTAAAACATGACCTCCCTCACTGAACTGATGCTGATTGTTCACTAAAACTCATGTTCTCACCATGTGTTTCTCAATCATACTGTATCCTTAATAATTACTTCCGTTAATTTCCCTTTGATGCACATTAAGCTTACTGGTCTGTAGTTGCTTGGATCTGCCTGATCACCCTTTTTATGTAATGAGATAATATTTACCATTTTCTATGTCCTTCAGAATTTCCTCCGTGCGCGGTGACTTCATAAAAATAGGAGTCAAGGAATTATATACAGTATGTACTCGCTAACCTCCTTGAGAACTCAATGATAAATATTATCTGGTCCTGGTGATTTGTTTGATTTCAGCCTATTTAATTTACTAAAATACTTCTACTTGAATATAAGGCCTTAAACAATCTCACCCCTACCTACATCTCAGAATGCCTGTTTCCTTATGTACCAAAATGCAGTCTTAGATCTGCAAATTCTGGTTTGCTCATTATTCCTAGATCTAAGCATAAAAGAACTAGTAAGGCAGTTTTCTGTTCTAATGCACATAAAATTTAGAAAAATTTACCATTCGAAATACACCAGGCTAAATCTGTGGAAGATTTAAAAAAAACTTAAACTTCTCAGTCTAATATAGTGATCTGTTTATACATTTAGTTCCTTGATGTGTTAATAAGTACCCAGCATTAATCTGTTGCTTTTTTATGTTTTTGTCTCCCATCCTGTGTGGTGGTGCTATGCGCCACCACACTTGCTCAGAGTGATCTATTCTGCAGTCACCTGGAGTATGGGAGGAAACAAGGAGGCATTAGAAAACTTATTATCCATAGTGCTAACTGCGCCCAGTGGAAGGAGAGCAACCAGCTGGCCTAGGTCATTCTGATTTTCATGATGCAGAAAGTGATTACCATCAGACCTAACTATTTGATTTGATCATTTCTGTCTTCTGACCATGGCACTCCAGAGGTTTATTCTTCTTCTGTGGCCCATCGTAGGAATTTTTTGTTTCCCTCTCCTCCGTGTGAGCTGGTCAAACAATCACAATTGGGAATCAAGAACTTCGTCTATATCCTAAATCAACGGAAATAGCTATGGACTGTTTTATTTGTTTTTTTTAATAGTATTAAT
Organism: Erpetoichthys calabaricus; assembly: GCF_900747795.2. NCBI lineage: Eukaryota > Metazoa > Chordata > Cladistia > Polypteriformes > Polypteridae > Erpetoichthys > Erpetoichthys calabaricus. Next base: position 181,263,618 of record NC_041397.2, read on the forward strand.
TAATGATAATAAGTAAATGTGGTATATCTTTGTTTTTGTTGATCAATCTGTCGAAAGTACCTTGGGTAGCATGTAAATGCATAATAAGGTGCTATATAAATAAAGTTATTATTATTAATATGAGTAATACTTCTCCCTCTACAATTTCCAAATCACTCAATACCTATTTAGTTTTCCCTTTTAACTGTGGGGGGTTATCTACTTCCTCACACGTGAAGACGTCAGAAAAATGAGAGTTTAGAGCATCTGCTATTTCTTTGTATTTTTTAATTCCCCTTTAATATTTCTGATGCACTTCACCTCCTCCTTGACTGTTCTTTTACTGCTAAAATACTGAAAGAATCCCTTTGGGTCATCTTTTGCCTTACCTGCTATATTCCTCTCTAAATGCCTTTTAGCCTCCCTAACACCTTTCTTAATGGTTGCCTTGATGTTCATATACACCCTATTATTCAAATTGGAGTATGTCACACATGTACGAGTAGGAGGCATCTAAAGGGTTTGAGTAATTGTAATTCTACACCAGATCAGGGGGTGGCGAGGTGCGTTGACTGTCTCTCTCAGTTCCTTGCAGACCATTCTTGGGAAATTCCACCAGTTTCTGGTGCCTCTGAAGACGTCACTTCCGGTCCCAGCGCTTGTGATGATGGCACGCCCGGTCCCAAAGACGTCACTTCCTCCACCGGCATTTAAAGCCGCCATCTTACCTCCTCATAGTCACTTCTGTCTTGGACTCAAACCAGTGAACATCTCTGTGGAATAATATACAGGTGGCTGCCCCAAATCTTCATGATATCTGTGTCTCATCATTATCACAAGGTATTAGTCTTATACACCTTATACAGCTGTTTGTTTCCTTTACTGCTCTTTTTTAACTCTTTATTAACCCACTGCTGAGTTTTTTTTTTAAAGTTTTATACTAATTCCAAATTTAGGTATGTAGCTGTCCTGCATGTTAACTCATCCTACAGTCATGGAGAAATACAATTCTAAACTTCAAGCACACAATTCTTACCAGTTATGATTGCATTTATGAAAATACATACATTTTTGGGGTTCTTGTTTGTCCATTCTTTATAATCTTATATTTCTTTAACTGTGCATTGAACCGATAACTCAGCTTTCACCTAATCATTAAATTGAGCATTCTATAATGACTATATAATAATGACAGGAGTACGCCACTAATTATACACAAAGGTGGAAAACGATATGAATTACTTTAATTTTTGGAAATACCCACTTTGTAATTATATCATTTGTTCTATGATGATAATCCTTGGCATTTTTCTGAAAATGTATTCATTTTTTTTTTAAGCTCAAAGATGCTTATGAAATTTGCTTCAAAATATTTTTACAGTTAAGTCAAGTGTTATGTAAAAACACAAGCAGAAGGATAAATAGAAGAGTAGGGTAAATTGTGTCATAAAGTGTAAGCTTTATGATAAATTTGTTCATTAAAAATAATACCTGGGTAATTCCATGTGTGTTTTTGTAGTCAGTAATAACATCTTTCTTTCTGTCATAAGTACAGTTAGGTCCATAAATATTTGGACAGAGACAACCTTTTTCTAATTTTGGTTCTGTACATTACCACAATGAATTTTAAATGAAACAACTCAGGTGCAGTTGAAGTGCAGACTTTCAGCTTTAATTCAGTGGGGTGAACAAAACGATTGCATTAAAAATGTGAGGCAACTAAAGCATTTTTTTAACACAATCCCTTCATTTCAGGGGCTGAAAAGTAATTGGACAAATTAAATAACTGGAAATAAAATGTTCATTTTCTAATACTTGGTTGAAAACCCTTTGATGGCAATGACAGCCTGAAGTCTTGAACTCATGGACATCAGCAGATGCTGGGTTTCCTCCTTTTTAATGCTCTGCCAAGCCTTTATTGCAGCGGCTTTCAGTTGCTGTTTGTTTGTGGGCCTTTCTGTCTGAAGTTTAGTCTTCAACAAGTGAATATGCATGCTCAATTGGGTTAAGATCAGGTGACTGACTTGGCCATTCAAGAATTTTCCACTTCTTTGCTTTAATAAACTCCTGGGTTGCTTTGGCTGTATGTTTTGGTTCATTGTCCATCTGTATCATGAAACGCCACCCAATCAATTTGACTGCATTTAGTTGGATTTGAGCAAACAGTATGTCTCTGAACACCTCAGAATTCATTTGGCTGCTTCTGTCCTGTGTCACATCATCAATAAACACTAGTGTCCCAGTGCCACTGGCAGCCATGCATGCCCAAGCCATCACACTGCCTCCACCGTGTTTTACAGATGATGTTGTATGCTTTGGATAATGAGCTGTTCCATGCCTTCTCCATACTTTTTTCTTGCCATCATTCTGGTAGAGGTTGAGCTTGGTTTCATCTGTCCAAAGAATGTTTTTCAGAACTGTGCTGGCTTTTTTTAGATGTTCTTTAGCAAAGTCCAATCTAGCCTTTCTATTCTTGAGGCTTATGAGTGGCTTGCACCTTGCAGTGCACCCTCTGTTTTTACATTCATGCAGTCTTCTCTTTATGGTAGACTTGGATATCGATACGCCTACCCCCTGGATAGTGTTGTTCACTTGGTTGGCTGTTGTGAAGGGGTTTGTCTTCACCATGGAAATGATTCTGCGATCATCCACCACTGTTGTCTTCCGGTGGACGTCCAGGTCTTTTTGCGTTGCTGAGTTCACCAGTGCTTGCTTTCTTTCTCAGGATGTACCAAACTGTAGATTTTTGCCACTCGTAATATTGTAGTAATTTCTCGGATGGGTTTTTTCTGTTTTCGCAGCTTAAGGATGGTTTCTTTCACCCACATGGAGAGCTCCTTTGACCGCATGTTGTCTGTTCACAGCAAAATCTTCCACATACAAGCACCACACCTCAAATCAACTCCAGGCCTTTTATCTGCTTAATTGATATGACATAACGACGGACTTGCCCACACCTGCCCCATGAAATAGCCTTTGAGTCAATTGTCCAATACTTTTGAGCCCCTGAAATGAAGGGATTGTGTTAAAAAAAATGCTTTAGTTGGCTCACGTTTTTATGCAATCGTTTTGTTCACACCCACTGAATTAAAGCTGAAAGTCTGCACTTCAAAGCTGAAAGTCTGCACTTCAACTGCATCTGAGTTGTTTCATTTAAAATTCATTGTGGTAAGTACAGAACCAAAATTAGAAAAAAGTTGTCTCTGTCCAAATATTTTGGACCTAACTGTATATATTTGATCTAGATAGTAGGAGATTTTATTATGAATATATTAATTTTTTCTGTGTTATTTTCGCGCACATAAAATCTGTTGCTGGGGGAGACGCCACACATACAATAATCAGCTGCATGCCAGCACAAATTAAAATACTTGCTAGGGAACTGCACAGTACTTGCTGGAGAGACGCAACAGGCACGATTATCAGCTGCACGCCACACATTACATCAGTTGCTGGGGAGAATCTGCTGACTGCCCACTGTTGTGACAGAAAATTAAACGCATATTACTGACATCAAAGCCAGTATTACTGCGAGAGAAAATTAAAGGCACACAATACAATGACACATACTTCAGCCACATACAAGCCAGTAAATATACAGCCATTTAATATAGACTGTTCTTACTAATGTTTATGCACTACTGTTCTAGCGCACGTTACTGTAACGGGCTTAATATCTAGTCTATCTATATGAAATGCTAATGTCTGTCCATATACTCACATGATTACACACAAACTAAGGGGGCTAGAACCTTGATCTTGGTTCTAATCCAAGGCTTACAACCTGATATGTTCTACAAATTTATAAAATTTTAGATAGGAAAATGCAATTAAAAATATTTTTATATACAAAATGCTAATGTCTGTTTGCCTCTCACATGACTACTTGTGACCTAATGAAGCTAGAACGTTGATCATGGTTTTAATAGAAAGCTTTATGAACTAAGGTCTCATTTATAAAGCTTTGAGTGTAAACTTACTGTATGCATATGCCAAAAAACAGCTGTAAAGCCTGGTGTATGCACATTTCTACACAATTTACCTTTATAAATCATAATCATTTTGTAAATGTTCATATGTGAATGTGCTTTGAACCCTGTCTGGTTGAAGCAATCATATATGGAGCATATTAATCAACCTCATATGTATGCAATCATGATGCTGCACAACTTTATTGGCTGGTAGAGGAGCCTCCTTTCTGTCACATTAAGACACTGTCATCTTCATTTGAGGGGTCTATGCTGCACTAAGCAGCTGATCATGCAAAAGCATGGGCGGCATTATAGCGCCTCTCTTTTGTGTTCCAGTGGTCAGGGAAAGGCATAAGGTACCAGCATCTGAGCAGATAGAAGCTATTACCTGGCACATATAATGGCATGATCGCTGTTACAATAAACAGTACAAGCCATATGAAAGACACTGGGTTCAGACAGTTACCTTTCCAACAAGCTTTATGTCCAAATAAATGAATCATGGGTTGACTATGGCTTCCAAGCCACAATGTTTGTCCGTCTCATCTTGGCATCACAAATGTTGTGTGTTAATGGAATGTCACTGATCACGGTTACCAAATGCAGCTTCATTCTTGCTAGGTGCCCTTATTGCAGTATGGGTGCAGTAAAGTGCTCCGATTACTTTAGGAGAGCTGGACCCTGCTGCAAATACCTTTTTTATGTTGTCAAAAATACGTTTTATGTACAGTATCTCACAAAGGTGAGTACACCCCTCACATTTTTGTAAATATTTTATCTTTTCATGGAACAACACTGAAGATATGACACTTTGATACAATGTAAAGTAGTCAGTGTACAGCTTGTATAACAGTGTAAATTTGCTGTCCCCTCAAAATAACTCAACACACAGCCATTAATGTCTAAACCGCTGGCAACAAAAGTCAGTACACCCCTAAGTGAAAAATGTCCAAATTGTGCCCAAAGTGTCAATATTTTGTTTGGCCACCATTATTTTCCAGCACTGCCTTAACTCTCTTGGGCATTAAGTTCACTAGAGCTTCATAGGTTGCCACTGGAATCCTCTTCCACTCCTCCATGACGACATCACGGAGTTGGTGGATGTTAGGGACCTTGTGCTTTTCCACCTTCCATTTGAGGATGCCCCACAGATGCTCAATAGGGTTTAGGTCTGGAGACATGCTTGGCCAGTCCAGCACCTTTACCCTCAGTTTCTTTAGCAAGGCAGTGGTCGTCTTGGAGGTGTGTTTGGGGTCATTATCATGTAGGAATACTGCCCTGCGGCCCAGTTTCCAAAGGGAGGGGATCATGCTCTGCTTCAGGTCAGAATTGCTGTAAATATACTGAAGTTCTTCTGTAAAGTTATCTTTTTATATAATACGCTACCGTGGCTGTTTGTTTGTCTGTCCAGGATTTTAAATCACCTGTAGCTCGTAAACCGTTTGACCTATTGACCTAAAATTTGGTACACCTATACTACTGTCTGCTTTCAGGGTGATGATTGACCTCCAAGGTTATTCCTCTTTTTATTTTTATTTTATTATATTGTAGAATCAACTCTCGGCAGTGGCCAGCAGGGTGGCCGTGCAGCACATGTGTACGGGCTCCGCTCTCATCCCCACTATCTTCGCCGTAACTTCCCCTACCTCTTCATATCTTAAATCATTCTTGAGGCAGATTACAGACTTAAGTGCTAGCTTAAGTGAAAAATTAAAGAAAATATACTAAGTAATTGCAACACAAACTTAATCAGTTTTAACGCGATGCCGACGAAAGAAGAGAAGAAGTAGGCTGCTAGGGTGAAGAAAAGAAGATCTGCTCAGGAAGCAGCAAGTGCATCCACCTCTGAGCAAACGAATGGTAAACGTACAGAGAAAGACGATGAAAACTAGGAATGCTCAAGTCAAGTGTATTCACTGCACAGCACCGTTACTGGTATTTTGTAAATCCTGAATTTTGCATGGAATGTTGCTTACACATATTTCGGGCCTTAGTTTGTATATATGTAATTTTTATAAATCTGACCCTGATATATTCTGTAAATTCATAAACAATACAGTATAGACCTGTATGTAGTGGCCACCGGGGGGGTACTTTACTGGTTGGCAGAAAACTTTACTGTAATTAAAGCACAGTCCCCACAAGCCCATCTATTGATAATCCCCCAGGACACATACGTGTTCAAAATTAATAATCAAGTGTAAGCTATTTTCATTTTATTTTAGGACTGTATGTTCATGTGTTTATTAGTTTGACATTACTTTTGGCTGCCATGTATTTTTGCCCAAAAAAAAAAAGAAAACTTCTTAGTGGGCTAAAGATAAAAAGAGCAGTCACAGTGAGGCGTTATCCATGCATTTTGCCATTGGTATAATGGCAGTAATGTTTCTTTATACACTTCTGCTCAGTAATTTGTGTCTGAGAGAGAATGTACAGCATTGTTCATAATGGCATTAAATTTGGGTTCACTTTTCTCCTTTGTTACTACCTCCAGGGGGTCCAGAGTGTGTCCCATCACTGAACTTGCCCTTTTAATTAGGTTCTTGATTCGGTGGGCCTGTCTTGAACTGATGTTACCAGCCCAGCATACCACAGTGTAGAAAATCGCACTGGCTATCACAGAGTTGTAGAGCTTCCCACATTAAAGGAATGTAATCTCCTTAAGAAAAATTAGCTGCTCTGCCCTTTCTTCCAAGACCAGACCAGACCAACCTGTCATTAATGTGGACCGCCCCTGCATGCACTCCGTAAATTGTACAGTAAAAGTTAACAACCACTTCCATTGTTGACTTGCAGACAATTCTCTTTGCACCAAGAAACAAAGTTCATCCTCACTCTTGCACTTTGGCTCATCTCCCTTGTCAATATACCCCATTACTACATTAGTGCATGATTACTGCAAGTGACATGACCAGGTTTTATAGTCCGAGGTGTACAGCAGGAAGAGAAAAAGTGACAGGACTCTTCCTTCTGGTGCTCCAGTGTTCTCACATCAACAACGGTCTGCCAGATAGATTCATGGAAATGCATAATGTTCAGTAGTGATTGTATGTAAATTCTGTGCCACAGGTTAAAAAGAACACAGATTCAAGGAACAATACCCAGCCATGAGGCCAGTGTGATGCAAGGACAGGGGGACATAATCTGTCAGGACTACCTGCTAAAATGATATGCTAGATGGCAGCAACCCTGGGCTAGAATTCCCACACGGACATCTGCATGGCATGCTGGGACCAGTAGTCCCATGGGGCAGCCCTGCTGGGTTCCGTTGAGGCCATCAGGGGGAGCTGCCGGGTCCAAGATAAAAGAAGCGGCTTGACATAATTCAGATAAATTGTCAGATGGAAGAAGGGCAAAGCATGCCTGGAGGGGTGGAAGGAGAGATTAAGAGAGAAGGAGAAGAATTGTGTTGTATTTGTGAGTTTCAAAGCCTTTTTGTAAGGTATTTGTAAAATAAACCTTTTTATTGTACTAGGACTTGTGTCATGGTGATTGTTTCTGAGGTTGGTGGGCTGCAACGCCTCCTACTGGTCACAGCCTCAGTGATAGTAAAATAGAGAGAGAGCAATAAAGAAAGACATTTTTATGCCCTAAAATGCCAACTAGAATATTTTAAAACTATTTTATACAAAAAATGTCAGAATTCCTGTTTTCCTCTGTGTCATCTTCCACCACACATAACTACATTACGCCAGTCCCTATAATGTTTAATAAGACTGGAGATCACACTGGTAGAGTTTCTGGACCACTCCTATATGCTTATATTGCCAAATTATGTTTGTCCCTCAGCTAACACTTAGCAATTTCCAACAATTTTGAACCACAGTTTTTCAGTCACACGTAAGGTTCCACCATAAACTCATAAAAATTACAACACAATAACTTTACTTTCTGTGTTTATTTTATAGTGTGCATAAGATGAATGCCATGCTGGGAGACCCCTTAACCCTCAACTACCAATGTTGTAATCTGATGAAGGGAGCCTGATTGATATCCTAATACTTAGAAGAGTTCATGATGCTATAGATTTTAAAAAGGGCTTCAGAGCTAGTGGCAGCCGAACAGCTCATTATAAACAATCCACCACCATACTGCAAGGTAGGTATTGTGATCTTTTCTTGTATGCTTTCCTTTTTCAGTGATAAAAAAAGTAATGACAGTGTGAGGGGCAAAGAGTTCAGTTTTACTTTCGGTTAATCATATATATGATTGCAATTCATCTCTGTAATCTTGCAAAACCTACTATGTCAGTTTGTTTCTTGTTGTCAGTTAGGACTTTATTAACCCCATTTAAACAGACATTTAGCATGCATGAACCTAAGTGATGTTTTTGAGACCTGATGACTCCAAAATGCAAACGAGATACTGCAGCTTTTCAACTATGGAGAAGTATTTTGGACACACACAAATAAGTAAATAAATAAGTACAAACTGCATGAAATGTGAGCATAGATAAATGTGTCATGAAATATGTTTTCTTATGCTTATTTATTTCCATCATATTCCTCCAAATTCATCATAAATTGCAGATTGAAATAACATTGTCCGTTTCACTCGTCAAAGTTGAGAGGGTGGGCACATACTGTGTTTTGATTGGTGATTGCTCATACCTAACTCAATCTGTCAGTGTGGGAGATGGAGGTAAATGAGACAGCACAAGAATTAGAAAAATGGCTACTACTGCCGATGAAATGGAGTCTGCAGAAGTTAGTCACGTATTTCAGAGAGAAAACAGAAGATTTATCAGAATATATTACAGTGCTGGCAGCCCTTTTGGTCGGTGATATCGATAAAATTATTTTTGAAAACAGTGAACTGGTGCAACGGACTAGGCTACACGCCATCCCATCCTTTGGCAACTTTACAGCTGTGATCAGACACATTTATTTATTTATGCTCACACTTCAGGACACATTTATTTATCTTTGCTCACATTTCATGCAGTTTTTATTTATTTGTACATTTATTTATTTAGTTCGAAATATTCCTTTATATCCAACAGCAAACTCACTGTCTATAAGAAGAAAAAAAACACTTCTGTTTTCTCCACTTTTGACGTTTTGAGTTCCTTTATTATTGCCCTCTTTCGTATACCCTGATGAAAAGCAAAAGAGAAACACCCAAAAGACAAGTAAGTTCCTTAGCATTGGTGTTAAACTTAAATAAGCAGAATGGTGGATTTCTCTTTTCTATAGGGGCTTCAAAAACAGGCACTCTTTTTTTTTGGGGGGGGGGGGGAGAGGATGCACTATTCATTTACAAACATTTGTTTTGCAGTTTCTGCCTTCAAGCAAAACCCTCCAATTTCTAATTCTTTTAAAAATAAATTACAGCAACATAATTAAACTGGATATTATACAGTTAGGTCCATAAACATTTGGACAGAGACAACTTATTTCTAATTTTGGTTCTGTACATTACCACAATGAATTTTAAATGAAACAACTCAGATGCAGTTGAAGTGCAGACTTTCACCTTTAATTCAGTGGGGTGAATAAAATGATTGCATAAAAATGTGAGGCAACTAAAGCGTTTTTTTAACACAATCCCTTCATTTCAGGGGCTCAATAGTAATTGGACAATTGACTCAAAGGCTATTTCATGGGCAGGTGTGGACAAGTCCGTCGTTATGTCATTATCAATTAAGCAGATAAAAGGCATGGAGTTGATTTGAGGTGTGGTGCTTGCGTGTGGAAGATTTTGCTGTGAACAGACAACATGCGGTCAAAGGAGCTCTCCATGCAGGTGAAAGAAGCCATCCTTAAGCTGCAAAAACAGAAAAAAAACCCATCCGAGAAATTGCTACAATATTACGAGTGGCAAAATCTACAGTTTGGTACATCCTGAGAAAGAAAGCAAGCACTGGTGAACTCAGCAACGCAAAAAGACCTGGACGTCCACGGAAGACAACAATGGTGCATGATTGCAGAATCATTTCCATGGTGAAGAGAAACCCCTTCACAACAGCCAACCAAGTGAACAACACTCTCCAGGGGTTAGGCATATTGATATCCAAGTCTACCATAAAGAGAAGACTGCATGAAAGTAAATACAGAGGGTGCACTGCAAGGTGCAAGCCACTCATAAGCCCCAAGAATAGAAAGGCTAGATTGGACTTTGCTAAAGAACATCTAAAAAAGCCAGCACAGTTCTGGAAAAACATTCTTTGGACAGATGAAACCAAGATCAACCTCTACCAGAATGATGGCAAGAAAAAAGTATGGAGAAGGCGTGGAACAGCTCATTATCCAAAGCATACCACATCATCTATAGAACATGGTGGAGGCAGTGTGATGGCTTGGGCGTGCATGGCTGCCAGTGGCACTGGGACACTAGTGTTTATTGATGATGTGACACAGGACAGAAGCAGCTGAATGAATTCTGAGGTGTTCAGAGACATACTGTCTGCTCAAATCCAGCTAAATGCAGTCAAATTGATTGGGTGGCGTTTCATGATACAGATGGACAATGACCCAAAACATACAGCCAAAGCAACCCAGGAGTTTATTAAAGCAAAGAAGTGGAAAATTCTTGAATGGCCAAGTCAGTCACCTGATCTTAACCCAATTGAGCATGCATATTCACTTGTTGAAGACTAAACTTCAGACAGAAAGGCCCACAAACAAACAGCAACTGAAAGCCGCTGCAATAAAGGCTTGGCAGAGCATTAAAAAGGAGGAAACCCAGCATCTGCTGATGTCCGTGAGTTCAAGACTTCAGGCTATCATTGCCAGCAAGGGGTTTTCAACCAAGTATTAGAAATTAACATTTTATTTCCAGTTATTTAATTTGTCCAATTACTTTTGAGCCCCTGAAATGAAGGGATTGTGTTAAAAAAAAATGCTTTAGTTGCCTCACATTTTTATGCAATCGTTTTGTTCACCCCACTGAATTAAAGCTGAAAGTCTGCACTTCAACTGCATCGGAGTTGTTTCATTTAAAATTCATTGTGGTAATGTACAGAACCAAAATAAGAAAAAAGTTGTCTCTGTCCAAATATTTATGGACCTAACTGTATATACCTTTTGGTGTTCATCTTTATTCAACGAGCCAATAATTTCAGAACCCACCATTTAATAGCAGAAAGTATCTGAGCACGCAGTAGAACAATAAAGTCTATGCACAGCAAAAAGAAATGAAGAAGGCTGAAGAGAAGAGCAGTGTAATTATCATACCCCCGTGGAAGATGCCTACCTTGTGTAACACATTAGGAAAAACAGACAATTTTCTCTTGCCTAACCCTCAGCCAATGAGTTTATGATAATTTAGACAATCACTATTTTTATTAACTCAGGTAAAATTACAATTTTCATGACTTACTTTTCAAAATAAGTTTTGATACTGCACTTTAAATATTCCTCCTGCTGTGTAAATGTAATAACATATTTTTGTCCATCACTGCCAATTTTATTTACCATTTTTCACTTTAGGTAAAAATTCATTATTATTTTTGTGTTTTGCATTGTGCTGCATACTGCAATCTCTTGCTGTGACATTTGCTGACCTGTCGTCAGTCAGTCAGTCATTGTCCAACCCGCTATATCCTAACTACAAGGTCACGGGGGTCTGCTGGAGCCAATCCCAGCCAGCCCAGGGCGCAAGGCAGCAACAAATCCTGGGCAGGGCACCAGCCCACTGCAGGACACACACACACACCAAGCGCACACTAGGGACAATTTAGGATTGCCAATCCACCTAACCTGCATGTCTTTGGACTGTGGGAGGAAACCGGAGCACCCGGAGGAAACCCACGCAGACACAAGGAGAACATGCAAACTCCACGCGGGGAGGACCCAGGAAGCAAAGCCAGGTCTCCTTACTGCGAGGCAGCAGCGCTACCCACTGTGCCACCGTGTCGCCCCTGACCTGTCATGCTACACTGAAATAATCAAGTTGAATGGTCATTAATCGGGCATCATACTATCAGACTGTCTCACAGATTGATTTTTACCTTAAATATTCCATCCATTCATCCATTTTCTAAACCCACTTATCCAGTGCAGGGTTGTAGGGAAGCTGAAGCAAGCAAGCATTGGGCAAAAGGCCATAACAATCCCTGCCCAGGGCACCAGCCTATCACAGGGTGAAGACACACACACATAAACACACAGACACTAGGAGCTCATTTAAACAATGAAATCACTCCAAACTACATGTCTTTGGACTGTGGGAGGGAACCCACACAAAAACACGGGGAGAACATGAAAATTCCATGCAGGGAGCACCCAATCTCTTTGTTGTGAGGCAGCAGTGCTACGACTGGCATGCTGCCCCTTAAATATTCAGTTTCATTTTGTTTACTTTTTAATGGGGATCATCATGCAAAAATGTGGATCTTTAGCATGTCCACATGACATTGAAATATCTCAAAGATAATTTCCATTTAATATAAAAGAATGAGACAAAGTCTCAGAAATATTTATTTTTAATCACAATATACAATGTAATCTACAAAAAATATGTAAAATATAAAACATTTAAAAACAATATATAAAGAACCTATTAGATGTTAGCTTTACTGACAAATTATTACAGCCAAGTGATAGCAGTTCACATGTTCACATTTGCTCAGCAATAAAAACAAAAATGAAAAGACCTCTTAAAAAACAAAAAACAAAACAAACTTGTTTTCTTAAAGCCAAGTTACAAAGCACAGCTGGCAGCAATCTCTATAAAAGTTAAAACACTTCTACCTGAACAAACAGCATGTTTTTTTTAAAGATATGAATCATTCTTTATATTAAATTAAACAGGCTCAGGTTAATATAGTGCAATTTACATTTACAATCCTACAGGTACTTCCAGATCTGAAACTAATAAACTCAGAAAATTAATTGGAAAGAAAAAAAAAATTACAAACAGGATTTAAGTTCTCCAGGTTAGAACATGGAATTCTCCCCAGAATGGGCATCTGCGGCAATCCAAGAAAACCTCAGACTTTCAGCTGTTCATTTTTTCCGTACTTTTACATGTTTGGCACAATCACATGATCAGCTGTGAAATTATGACCCAATGCTTAGAATAGATCATAAAAGACAAAATATACATTTATTTTCAATTAAGATAAAAAAAATTGCTACAAGGAAAATATGGAAATCAAAGCCAGCTGCTTATCGCCGTCTTAAGCATGGACTTATGTTTTTGGTCTCTAATATACCACAGAATATTAAAAACATTTGTTATTATTAAATGCTTGTCAAAGAGACATGCCCACCATCAAAACATAAATGTTCAAATATAATGTGTGTGTTATTTATCAATTGACTGAGTGCACCAATGGCATGAGTGCTATGCTGATGTAGTAAAATGAAATTAAGATAACTCTAAATTCATTAAAGAAATACATTTTCTTCTTTAAAGTACATGCACATCTTTAATCTGACATTTTTCAACACTGATGTGTAAACCTTCAGTACATTATTTGTGCCATATGTCAAAGGAAAGTCATGTGTAAGAGGATGCTTATTCCAAATACTTAGCTTTACATTGTTGGAAATAGTCATGTTTCATGTCAAACTTGATTTCAAAGTAATGGTATTAAAAATATAAATAATGCTTTCTAAGCACTGGTAACCAAGGAAAGACACAAGTGTCAATTTATCATTTATGATAAAAAACAATTTTTGGCTTACCCACTAAAATAAAAGAAAAAAATGAAAACACATTCATTGTAAAAGTCAAATATAAATAATCAAAAGTGGAAACATGATCTGTTCTGCCAAGATTGTCCAAAGTCATATACTAGTTATGCTGGTGAATTAATGCAATCATCATTAAAGAAAGATCAATGGCGATTCTCATTAAGTACATGATTTTTACTTTAAAAATCTTTTTCACAAGTAGGAAACTTACTGAGTAACTGATATCTGTTGTTCTATATAACTAATGTTCCATCAAAACTGATCAGTCTGCTAAAACATATTTTGAGATGATGCATTCTGTGTCATCCTTTTGTGTTACAGTCCCATTTGCATGTCAGCAAAATTAAAGAAGTTGTCCACGTCTTTTGCTGCTGATGCTTTGCTTTCAGACAAAAATACCTAAACAGAAAATTCATTTGTGAATTGAGGATAATACAAGTTAACAGCATACATCAATCATTTTCTTCATTACAGGACACAAAATTATAAATAACAAAATTCAAATGGCATTTTAGTCTTATAGTTATGTGATCAGTATTTTTATGCATTTTACTAGAGCTAATATTGATTTTTATTGTGCTGTATTTTCAGTAATGGGTATATTTATGAAACTTCTTTTCATTTTTAATAAAAACAATGTAAACTGATGCCATCACATAATGTAAATTTAAACCACCTTAGTATTTCTTTCATTTTACCACAATTGAAGTGAGTAAGAAAAGGAATTAGTTTTGTTTAAGTAATAACAAAACTTTGTATATTTTGTTATTCCACATATAAAGTATTTTTATGGATCAAATTCAATTATATGAAACAGTAATCCTGCTAATACAGTAGTGCAGGTATTTTATTTCAGGACATTTACTAGAGCAGCTCTGTCTGTGCACACATTAAAATAATACAAAAAGGCAGCTGCACGACAATCACATACTGTAGGTGCTTCAGGGCAGGATGACATTATTTGAAATTGGCTAAAAATGGTGCAACAGTGACAAGTACTCCAGAAAAAAGAAAACAAGGCTTACCTTGGTTCCGTTAAAAACATCATTTGCCAGACTATGACATGCTTCCACTGCCCCATCTCCATTAAATTCAAGGGCAACTACTGGGCCTGTAAATTCAGAAATAAGCTATTGCCTTCCATAATCATATGGGACACTTTTTACTAGCTTACACATTCAATAAAAAGAATAAATAAAAAGCTATTATACAGTATTAAACTGAGGAATTAAAAACATTGCACAATTATGATACAAAATCCTCTTAAAATATATTATACTAAGAAGGCATCCTGTAGAAGACTATTACAATTGGAGAAAGCAACACACTGGGTGGGAGAGACAATGCTCTGAATTAATGTAGGAACTTAGGGGTTGTTAGCAGAGTCAATCCAGGTGGACTAGAGATAAAGAAGAGACTGCCCTAGGACCTCACAGGGCAAGGAGTCCAGTAGGTGTTCAACAGAAAAGAGAGAAGCCATGGAAGGCTGCAGTGAGAACATCTCCTGTTAAGATGGAATAGGGAAATCTAGCTGGGGCCACATTTCCCATTTTTGGATGAGATGAGTAAGAACTTCAAGGAGGTTTTGGTGTTTGAGGATAATATAGTTGTTTTTGGATAGGGATCTTTTTTCTCACAATACAAACTTAAGTTACAAAAGTCAGACATTTTTACCCTTTACTTTATGTCAGTAATTGTATACATTGTAGTATTTTGAAGGTAATACAAGGAACAATTTTTTGTATTGAATATTCTCTTGTTAGCACTCCTAGCATTGTAACCTTAGAATACAATTTGGAGCTACAACAGTAGAAATGTCGCTTTTACATTTAGTCAACTTTAAATGTTTTACAACAAATATTACAGTGTAGATAAATAAATAAACCACAAACAGCCTCATCTTGGGTATGCCTGTAAGCATAAGATGGCAATTTATTTCCCAGAACCTATTGTTTCGTATATTTACACGAGGTATCAGATCACAATTTTGCCAACACATTCCACAAGAGCTTCTGTGGTCTGGGATTGTTGTTTAATGACAATGTTTGTGGTTGTTGGCATTTACTTCACTCATAAATTTAATTTGATTAATCAATTAAATAATTGTTCTTTTGTCTGTATACCATTTTGTTTTATGTTACACAATTTTTATTGTTAGTATATTCATGTTTTGTATATAAGCAATTTACGCGTAACGGTCATAACGGTCGACAACGTCCGCCATGTTAAACTTTCTTATTTATGGCCCCATCTTCACGAAATTTGGTAGGCGGCTTCCCTGTGCTCACCGAAACCGATGTACGTACTTATTTCGGTGGTATGATGCCATTGTCGGCCGCCATATTGAACTTTCCAACGGTCTTTGTTACTTACTGTATGGGCCCATCTTCAAGAAATTTGGTACGCGGGTTCCCAAACCTAACTGAATCCTACTTACGTACATATATACGTCCATAGCCTGCAGCTCGGTCGCCATGTGAGGCGGCGTTGGGTCCCCCATCCCCACGCCTCTCACGTAGTTGGCTGCCTGCCTATATAAGGCCATCCGTCGCGCCGGTCTCTTCATTCCCTTCCTTGCTTCGCCACGGTATTCACGTCTCCCTGCTGATAACTGCAGCCTTTTTATTTAATCCATGGCTTCTCCGCTGTTTTATTGTTCATTTATTATGTAGGTTATTGTGTATGTATTTTAGACTTAGTTTACATTGTTCAGGTACCCATTTCCTTTATCGTTCCAACCGTACCCCCATTAACATGTCTATCGAGGTGATCACCATCGATC
This sequence comes from Erpetoichthys calabaricus, assembly GCF_900747795.2. Lineage (NCBI taxonomy): Eukaryota > Metazoa > Chordata > Cladistia > Polypteriformes > Polypteridae > Erpetoichthys > Erpetoichthys calabaricus. The sequence continues at coordinate 181,279,991 of NC_041397.2, forward strand.
AAAGAACTGTCACTTACCAAGTGGTTTCCATGCCCGGAGATGGAGACTGCCTTTTCCATCCTCTGTGTTACATATTGCACGGCCATATCAGGCTCACTCTTGATATCCGGAGGAAGATTGTGTCTTATGTATTGAATGACTGGGACAGGCTCAAGGTGTGGACTGATGACGGTACAGGAGATAATTATACTACACACAAGGACTATAAGAGTGAAATGCTTAAGCCCTTCACCTATGGTTCTGCTTGTGAGTTGATGGCTGCCGCTGAATTGTTCGGTTGTTGCTTTCAAGTGTACCGAAATGGCCAAATATTTTACACCTTTGGACAACCGCCAATGCCTCTTAAACATCTTAGATTCATAGGTGATGATTTGAGTAGTGGACACTTTGATGTTTATGAATGTTTAAACTCTCAAAAGCTGGATACGAAGTTATCGATGAAACCCATTTCAATTCAAACGCCTCCAATTTCCAGTAAGGCTCTGCTTTGCAATGACAATTAATAAGTCTCAGGGACAGACCCTACAAAAGGTTGGCATTGATTTGAGGCAAGATTGCTTTTCACATGGCCAACTATACGTTGCATGCTCAAGAGTAAGCTCAGCGCACAGCCTGGTCATATTACAACCGGAGGGCCAAACTGACAACGTGGTATACAAAGAGATCCTTAACAAAATTATTGGTATATTTTCCCTCAGTTTAAAAAGGTTTACTTTTCTTCTTAATAAAAATTTTAAAGCAGTACTTCGCCGCTGCGAAGCACGGGTATTTTGCTAATTTTGTATATAAGCCATTCATTCTAACCCATTTCAGGTGAACATTATTTGTCATGTGACAAAATTAAACAAGTAGAACATTTTTGTTCAATATACTGCCTGAAAGTTATAATCATTCTTGTTTTATGTTGATTTTGCAATACAGCATATTAATAGATTTTAGAGACTGAAATAATTCATCTATAATTCTAAGTAAAATTAATACAAAAGATACTGTAGAACCAAATGCACATCATCCTTTTTGTCTAGCCTTTCAGTGCCACATGGTGACTTTTCTGTTAAACTAAGCTGCTCTTCCATTCTCATATAAGTAGTGCAAATGACGTTATTAATACGATATCTCAACTAGATGAAAAGAAATCTAAAACATCTAGTTGGAACAAGCTATAAATTCCAAGATGATTAATAGTCAGTCTATGAATTGACTCCTGCTGACAAAAATATGACACCAAAATGGACATCCTTCTAAAGTTTATAGGCTTAATGTGAACCCTTCTCACTCTGATGGACAGAATAATTCACCCAAAAGCAGGTACTGGCTTTGAAAAAGAAATGAACTTTGATCCAAACACTAGAAGTGTACACCTTATCTTAAAAATAAGATGCCCACATCATCTTTTGAGGAAGAAGGTGATCCACTTTATTGAGTGTAAAACTCTTGGACTTGTAGATTCTGAAATCTCTTTGACCACCCTATGCGGAGCCTACTAGCTCTAAGATCTACTCTTCCAAGCCAAGCGCGGTGTCAGTGAATGAGTCCAATCTGGGACGACTGAAAAGATGCCTTCCTTCTATAACAGAACTTCAGTGCCTAAAGAATGGCGCTAGAAAAAGTGATTCCTTTCCTTATGAAGTGGCAGAGGATACAACAAGGTGACTAACAGTGAGCTCAGGAAGACAACCACACCACTTGTGAAAGATTCTTCACTTAAACCCTGAGCCACAACTTGCAACTCCATACAACATCAAACATTCACCTTTTAAAGGCCTAGGATCGTGAAGCTGTTTACCTGTGCCAAAAGTAATTAGATCTCTAGGTAGCCAGTAAGCAGAAAATTACGACCTGCTTTCTCCTGTTTAACTGCTAATGTGTAACAAGGTAATGATGATCTAACATACAGTAAACTAGCTTTTACAAGCTTTTAAGTTAAGCCTTGAGTCACAACATTAACAGTTCTGCTATCTCTCATTCATGAATGTCTATTGGAGTAAAGATGAGCTGAACGTGATGTCAGACTAAAATACCAAAGGTGAAAAAGTAAATGAAAAACGCTTTATTATCCAGAAACTGCTGAAAAACCTCTAAATCCACCAGGAACAGCCTCTTCTGTGTTGTACGTTTGTCTGTCTTGCATCTGTTTTTTAGGTGAATATCTGGTATATAGTCTCCTATCATATACATCTTCTGTTTATCAATAAATTGTATTGTTCTGCTTATTAAAGCAGATGTGATTCTGTTACCTTGATATAAGTATAATGGCCAGGAACCCCATCTACAGAGAAAGGTAAGGAAAATAAACAGGAAGCCTCACTGATTTGTCTAATTAATTATTGGCTTTGCCAAAAAGAAAAATAAAGAAATAAATAATTGATTCATATCAGTCCTTCCAATTCCTCTTATTCTATCCAACACTGGACCTTGACTGGCACCTGGAAGTGATCTGTGATAAAATTAGCAGAAAACACATCCTTCTCATAAAAATTAATACACAGCCTAATAATGTTTTTTTCTTTTTTGTTTTTATTTGTGGGTGCACATTTCAGTTATCCCTTTTCCTTCTGCAGGTCCTTAGAATGTTATTTGGTTGCCATATAGAAAAAAACAATACCTTTCTCAATTAGGTTGGAGAATTCTTCTGCATTCTGCTGAAATACTCTGCTTGCATCTTCTGGTCGCATTGACACTTCCTTTGTTTGCACCAGTGTGAAGTTTTTCTTAATCATCTATGAAACAATGTAATTTAATATTGTGATTTTATTTTTCACCATAAACTATAAGGGGACATGCAATAAACAGCATCAGGAAGGTATAAATACAGTATATAATGTTCAACCCGCCATCAGATATGCCATCCATCCATCCATTTTCCAACCCGCTGAATCCGAACACAGGGTCACGGGGGTCTGCTGGAGCCAATCCCAGCCAACACAGGGCACAAGGCAGGGAACCAATCCTGGGCAGGGTGCCAACCCACCGCAGGACACACACAAACACACCCACACACCAAGCACACACTAGGGCCAATTTAGAATCGCCAGTCCACCTAACCTGCATGTCTTTGGACTGTGGGAGGAAACCGGAGCGCCCGGAGGAAACCCACGCAGACACGGGGAGAACATGCAAACTCCACACAGGGAGGACCCGGGAAGCGAACCCGGGTCCCCAGGTCTCCCAACTGCGAGGCAGCAGCGCTACCCACTGCGCCACCGTGCCGCCCGCCATCAGATATGTCACATCATTAACAATAAATGCACAGTGTTCCGAATGAAAATTCTTATTTAAATTGAAAATTCACACTAAATAATAATATTGGTAAAATTAATGCATGGCCTTCAAAAATTGCCAAAAAACTAGCATACAAAAATGATAGTAAGGTACGTTTGTGCACATTAAATAACCAAGTCACAGGACGCTTGAGTGATCTTGGTATATAATGTGTGATGGACAGCCGGGACGCCCCTTTGACACTAGACCCAGGGGAGCAGCCATAGGATCCAAGCCACGTCCTCCAGAACACTTGGTGGCAGCCCCCCTGGGTTGCATTGGGGCCACCGGCATGGGACTTCAGAGCTCATCCCTGTTGGGTTCCGTGGCCACTGCCAGGGGGAGCTGCAAGGCTTCCTGAGCCTATGTGGGTGGTAACGCAGCCACACCCGGAAGTGCAGCCTAATTTAGGTTAATTGCCACCTGAAGCAGTTCAGGGTGGGCTATAAAGGGAGCCACTACACAGCGCACCAGACTCAGGAGGAGGACGAGAACGAAACTTCCTGCGAGGAGTGGAGGAAGAACTTTTGTTTTGGTGTTTTGATTTTGGTGTTTGTATGCTTTTGTGGAACACGCGGAAGACGTACTCCACAGGTGAAGAAAAATAAACCTGCCTTCGTTGTCAGTCTGTGTCGGGTCGGAAGCCTATATAGCGCCTTTCAAAAATGCTAATGTAATGTAAAATTCCTAAGTCTAATATGAATTACTGTTATCAATAATTATCAAAACGTTTTTACCACAGACCAAAAATAAAGTAATCCAAATGGTACGGCTTAGAGAGTACATTTGAAATCCACCATATGCAACATGTAGAACCTCATTCCTTGCACATGGAATAATTTTTTAGGTGTTTGTGTACTGTGGATAAATTCATATATGAAAATGTCCCTAGACTATGTGATGGTGCCCCTAAATGCAAAACAAGGCAAGCTGGATTATATCCATTAATATGTACAGTATGTATATTCATCAGTAGTTTAAAGTGCAGTACAATGTCCCAGTGTACAATAATGTTACTTTCTGTGTGATTCAGGATTTGTGCACCAGGCTATAGCAGAGGCAGACATGGGACTTTGTGGAAATCCCACACAGGCAGAGTAAAACAGTGTCACTAAAATCACAGTTAGATCTTGACATGAGGAGAGACACACAAATTGCAAGAGTGCATGAGAGAATGGGAGGTGTGTATCTCCCTTTTAGCACCACAGCATACTACACTGAGACACAGTGGGAGGACTGGTAGCCATTCTTGTGCCATACAAGTAAACAAATGTCACAGTGGTTCACACTGTTTGTAGGTTTTGCATTTTATTTCCATCCTTTAATACCCTGCTACCATTTTGCATAAAGATGAATTACCATAAGATGAGGTGCAACTGTACTTTGACCACATTTAAGCTGACCATAAAAGGTAAGGTACATCACACCTTACTACATCTAGGGTAGGCTGTCCTTCCAAAATTACTAGGCACTGTTCATTGATCACTGTTCACAAACCACCACCATCCTCACACGACCAACCCTAAACCCCTATCATAAGTGGTGGTTGTCAGTTGCCACTGCCTATATAGCCACTGCATGCTGCACAATGTACCTGTACTGATACCTTGTTGAAAAAGTTTATAGGTTTTAGCAAGCATTTCACTTTGCAGTGTTTCCAGATCAGCAGATTCTGAAGATTACAAGAGTGGCAGCAATGCAGTAATGTTCCTCGTCCAATCTTTTCACACCATTGAATGTAACCACAAGTGAGCATCCATCTGATATTGCATTCACGGCTCCAGTGCAGGCTGAACATCACAGTATAATGAGCAATAATATACTCTACATGATAATCAAAAAATGAAGAAGAGTCAAAAACAACCCCCACTTTAAAGAACCCTGACTTAATTCCAAGTATGCAAACCCAACTCTGTTTCAACAAATGCTTTATTATATCTTTGAAGTTATGACATACTTTTATCTGCGAGTAATTATCCACAATGGTAATCAACAGTACTCCTCAGGAGTATCCTAATTCTTTCCTTAGTTGGAAACTAGTAGACCTGATTCATCTGATATAAATGCCAAAATCATTTGGTACATAAGAAATATTTCAAATAGTGTAACACACATTTATGCATGCCAGAAAATATATAGACTGGATATCTGTTTAAAAAAAAGTCAGAATAGCAACGTCATTTTTAAAAATGAACTTAACATGCCAAACCACCTTTCATCTACTAGGTGAAACATTTTTCTTGAACTACTCTAACAGGTACTTTAGCATGTTAATACACTGTAAGATAATTTGTTTCCGTTTTTCGGTAATGAGAATTTGCCTTCCTGTCATGTGTCTTCTGTTTGCTGTTGTTTGAGTCCTAGTGCTTCTGGCAAGTAAGTAAAACTGATCATTTGAAAATAACAAACACATGCTTGTATACAGCAGCCTTTAACATACTATTACACAAAATTTTCAATAATTTCATTCCAATTGGAAAAAGTGTAACTTTTCTCTTATATTATCTACTAGCCAGTTCAACTTCAATGTCCATAACTCATCACTGATACTTTAAAAAAGTAAAATGACAGAAATGTATGCTTTCAAAATTATTTTGCTCAGGAGCCATCAATAAAAAGTGTGCTATTTCTTAAAAAGGCATACTGTAGTCATAAGTACTAGCAATTTAGCATAACAAAGTGTAGTGCTCTAATGAAATACTTTCTCCCTCTCTGATGTTCTTTACCGCTGAAGATTTTTCACAGTGGAACATAAAATCTAATTTTAGAAAAAGGTCCCCCGAGTTTACAAGTAGCAACAATAAAATGCATGTTATGTCCAGTACCAATATTTGTAAGCATCTGCCGCCTCAAATTCAAGTTGGTACTGTATCTTTAGCAGCAAAAACTACAACCAGACATTTCCTATAATTATTGATCAGTCATAAAGTGCTGTGGAGGAACACTGGCCGAACTCTGTAGCTGAACTACTCTAATTCAATGACATATGTGGCTTTGTTAACAATAACTGCTTGTTTAAAGTCCTGCCAGCACATTTGAAAAAGGTTTAAATCTGGACTTTGAATAAACCATTCAAAATTTCTAAAACCTTATGTCATTCAGATGTATACTTGCGTGTATGTTTTGGATTAATGGTTTTGCTAAATGAGCCAACTGTTCTTCATTTTCCAATTATGGATGCATTTTGGGATTTTGAAGAATCCCTCACTACAGAATAGAATTCATGGCTCATTTACTGATGGTCAATCCACTCAAATCCTTACGTAGGAATGCACCACAAAATCATGCAACTGCCATAATTAGCGCTCACCTGGTATGAGGTTCTTATTGTGGACTTCGACATTAACTTTTCTCCAGTCACAATAAAACAAAAATCAGCCGAAAGATTACCTTTTTGAATAATTTTGCATTGAATATTGTTGCAGAACTGCTGGAGCCACCAAGCTATTGTGCCAAGGATTTCATCATTGCACAGTGGACACATGAACACTAACCTTAAATAAAGGTAAGAAAGCCAAAAGATATGTAGAGGCTGAAAAAGATGGCACATGTGGACTGACATCCCAACCAGGATTGAGCAAGGATCCTTACCCAGGCAGGAGGCCAGTGCAACAGAAGGACTGGGTGAGATGAGCAATGCTGAATACGTTCTCCCCCCAATATGCTAGATGGCTGCCTCCCTGGGTTAGGACTCCCACAGAGATGCCCTGCAGGGCATGCTGGCACCTGTAGTCATGTAAGGCAGCCCTGTTGGCCTCAGTTGTTCTGTATTCCCACAGCTAAAACAAATGTAAACCAAAATGCAATTGTGGGAGATGTTATCTTGATCATTAAGTTAGGCCACTTTTGTGAGACTCAAGACTTTACTAACAAAAAACTGGCAGGTAAAGGCAAAATGTCAGGGCACAACCAAGCAAAACAAGAGAAAGCAAGACCAGAAAAACAAAGCCAGTCAGGAGTATAAGCAGGCAAATCAAAATGAAATGGCAGGATAGGAAATTCAAAGAACCACCCAAGGAGCAAACACCGTAAGTAAAACAAAATTTGCACAAATATTACAGTAGTAAAAAGGTCTTGGGTGTGCCTATAAAAATATTGGCCTAAACGGGTACACAACTTGAAGAAATGGGACAAGGCAATGACATAATATGGCTTCTAAAACAAGACTACATAGCTCTCACTAAATGGTGTAGTATTTCCTTTCATTTTCTTTCTATTTTTTTAGTGAATCCTACAATATGTGTAGCTTGTAATACTCACACACTGAATTTGTATTACTTCTCCAATTTCAAAATATCAACCACTGAAAATAAAACTAAATAGTAAAATCTCTTAAAATTTCTCTTAAAAATGAGAAAATAAAATTATACCCTAATTATGCATTTTCAAGAAATATTACAGTCAGGCACAGAAAGGAATGGGGTGTTGGTTTTAATGTTTAATTGTTTTCAGTAGTGGTGGTGCATAAGCAGCAGTTATAAAAACAGACTGATTTATACCTTGGTTTTTAAATGAAAAAGTAAAAGTATAACGTTTCCCTTTTAAACAACAAGCATGAGCCTTCTTTCTTCCCTTCTTATGAGTCAATTCCTTTATGAAAGCTGTACACAGACCTTATTCTGTATGCTATCTATAGTTATCCTCTGCCAGTAGTGCAGTAGAGTACAGCTAGATTTATTTAACATAAAATAGACAAGTTTGAGGGTAGAGGAAGAGTACATGGCCAAAGCAGACAGACAGAAAAAAATTCTGTTAGAGTTAAAAAGCACACCACTGCTAAACTTGTATGTAAAATGAAACCACACTGCATGACCACCAGATCATATGTAGTCTAGCACGTGCAATGAAAAGCATCATGTTTTATCCTGGTCCCCAGTCCTCACTTTTGTGCTATGAAGACAATTCAGAAGTTTCCTCAATAAATAAATTATTATTAAACAACAAAAGCAGCAGGCTTGAATGGGATATCTGGTGGAATTTAGATAAAATAAAACAGGATAACTTCAGTTCCTGAAAGGTTGTGTGCCCTTTTTATATTTGCAATGAATGCAGCACCCTTATAATCCCCTTACTATCCTGGGGATTTTCACAGTGAATGCTTCTGCCTCCTTGACAGAGCCACCATTTAAATACTCTGAAAAAAGAAAATGGAAAACCAAAAAGAACAGCCTGCACAGAAGTGAAAAACAACCTTTGCTCTCTGGTGCATGGCATCTGGAAGTACAGGCACTGTGCTGCATTGCATCTTCTTTGTCACTGCAGTAAAAGGCACCAACATGATATTGATATAAGAGAAATCAAATTAATTTCTGTTAGTTGTATCCCACGTAAAGGATAGGTTCAGTATTTTTAAGTCAGTTATGGTGATATATAAACTCTCTGTAATGAGACTGTGTTCTAAAGCACTTTTATATATTTTGAAAATTACCTTGCTTGTTCCTGCACTTTAAAATGGAGCTGAATAGGCACAAGACTAAGACAAGCTTGTAACAACAAAAGTAAACTGGAAGCAATTCATTTTGTCACTGACTCTTGATATTACTTTTTTTGGGTTATGTTTCCCTTTCACTTGTCTGGTCACAGAGGCTGTCATGGTTGAAGCTTTACATTTTCCATAGGTGTACCACTAATAGCCAATAGCCTCACTGCATACTGTATATTACACTTTTTGATTGTCTTAATTGTGCATGATAACGGCAGCAAACTTGTCAGTATGCTGTGAAATCATTAATATCAGTATGCATCAGCCATCATATCATTATGACAGAAATTCAGAATGTGCCAGCACTAGAAGCACACACAAAATCAAATCATATTTTTTTTACGCTTTGCACACTCAATGGATATTTTTTATATGCAATGCAGGCACACATACTGAATCACATAAAGACACAGTGGTTTTACAGCAGAAGATAATTATATGATTGAATTAACTTCTTTCTAAATTACGCCTCATATACTTTCGATTTCATCAGTCTTTCTGGCTACAACTCCATTGTAATCTCGAATGTGCATCAGCTGTTGTCGCATATCTGTGAGTGTGCTGCCTTGAAGTGTTGTGCTCTTCCCCTGTGGCTTGCCCCATCTAATTTGTGCCATCCTTTCTTTTCTCCACATTGAAACTGGTGCAGTCTATGTGCTGACTACCCCAAGTGTATGAAAGAAAAAACTGTAATTCAACTCCCTGGTGATTTTATACATTGTCTTTACCTAACTGAAATCATAAACCACTTGGCCCATGGCATGGGCAGATTTTCTTCCATTACATTCAGAGTTGTTATATTTTACATAGTCAAAGGAGCGAGATTCATACTGAGTGGCAACATGGTGCATGTTGGTCATGTGTGGACATAGGAGTTCCATTGCATTTTGTACACAACAATAAATCTAAACTGATTACACTACATTGTCTTTTCTTATCAAAGCCTTAAATTTCTGAAAGAGCCAAAACAAGCTGCACATTGATACCAGGTTCATAAGATAATCAATGCTCAGTATTATGCACTTTCTGTGGTGTGTTGTGTGCACACGAGAAAAAAAATACTGGAGAAATGAAGAGATGATGTTATTTTAGAACAGTAGTATATATGCACTGTAAATACCATGTGTTGACTGTACAATTACTACCAAAGATTTGAAAAGCATTTTGTCATTGCATAATTGGCTATGTTCAAGCTTACATTGACTTAAAGGAATACTCCATGCAAAAATGATATCATGTTTAAATATTACTTTTTAATGATTTCTTGTATTAATGCAGAATGAAAGAAAATACTTTATCATATAAAGGAACCCAACAGACACCAATGCCAGACAACAGCTGTAGGAATTGATAAATAATAATAAGATTTATTATCTTACACCCACCCAGGGGGATGCCAAAAATGTTGGAATGAGTGTGATTTATTGGGTCCACCCAGAGGGATGCCAATAAATATTGGAAACGGACGGAAAGATATATTTCAACTCGGTTAATTAATTATCAGTTTTGCCTTCTGCAATACCGGTAATTAATCAAATAATACAGCAAGGCTGCTACTTTCTTTACTTTGCCTTTCTCTGTTGTAGGAGAGGGCCTCCGGCCTTCAGATTTATAGCATGGTAACTGAAGCACACTCATTTTCAGAAATGGAATAAAATAATTTATTGATAAGCACAAGGCTTATAGAAATATGATCATTTCATATATATGTTGACATACAAGACAGGACACAGACAGACTAAACAGACTAACATATAACATGGACAGGCTGGCTGTTTACTTGCTATTTACAGATCTAATTTATCTTGGCACAAGACACTAAGATAAATTTGATACCACGATAAAATATAATACCAAGTCTTTAAAGGTGATGTCCAATATTGTGTAGACTTGTCACTTTATTGCTGCTCTGTGTTCAAGTGGCGGATTCTACTTGAGTTGATGTGCGTGCTTTTTCTTTGTTGCATGATTATTTGTTCATGGTGTGCAGTGTTTTCCTCAGTTAGGCCATTTGCTGCATCGTCTGCAACTTCAAAGGAAAGAGCACTACCCTATCTGACACAACAGTTTAGATACTGAAGTTCCTTTCTTGAAGTTCAGATTGGCTAACTGTTTAGTTTTGGAATTTGGATCTTAGCGCTCAGGTTCAAAAAGAGAAGAGAGTTTGTCAGATTCGACTCTCCAAGGAAGAGCGGTTCATAGCTTCTCAGGTTCATAGAGCAGGTTTCAGAGGTTTTCAGTCATTTTGGACTGTGAGAGCAGAGCTGCCATTGGCGCTCCCTCAGAGTTCCCTTGAGAGAGAGAGAGAGAGAGAATAAGAATAATTCCTAGATGGGATAAGTATGACTTATTTTAAGGGATATAACTTAAATGATTGGATTAAAGTCACTTCCACTTACAAATTCTTTGCATCCCCATACGTGAGTTCTTTTGTCCATCAGAGTTGTTATTCCTTAAATTAGAGCTGTTTGTTGTTGCTTGTGTCCACTTTGTGTCTTCTGGCTCAAGAAGCCAGCAGAGGGGCCACTGGAGATACATCAATTCAACTCTGCTTTATGCCTTTGTTATCGGATAAAGTCCAGGCAGATACTAGTACAAGCTGGAGCTTAGTCAATTAGTCTGGAATGCAAGTGGGGGAAGGCGCAGCTGGATGTCAGCACAACTGTTAAATCTGGCCTGGTTTGCCACTAAAGCCTATGAGAATTGACAATGACCACTTTGTCCTACACTGTAAGCAACATGAAAAAAGTCCATTGAAAAAGAAAAATTATCATGTTACTCGTGTCTCATAATCAATATGTCCATTATGCAGCTGAATGCTCAAAACATACAAAAAGTATGCTTTATTTTGGTATAATAACATTTACATTTACTTCAGGAAAAAGCAGCATGCTTTGTAAACAGTGCAATGCATTTTCACAATCCTGTACTTCTGAATTGCAGGCAAAACGTTTGACCAATGAATGAGGGGGAAAAGCGGGTGTTCAATTCAGACACTGTGCATACACTTTCCTTCCTCGTTCACGACTGCATCTTCCAGAAGTGTTTTCTTTTTAAATGTTTTAGTAAAATATTTAAATCATTGTTAACAAACAAATGGTTGATTTTCCCTGTGGATTATGCAACACAAATAACATGAGATTACGAGTATTTTAAAGACGTTTTGATACCGTTTGATGTTGTCTTACATTGCTCACCCACTGTGAACATTGAATCATAAAGTTTCTTAACCTCCTTTCTGAATGAAAACCTGAGATAAAAAATCTTTTTTGGCTGTTACTACGTATAAAGCACATGGTAGAACTAAAATTTAAATAAAATATCATTTTTAGATGGAGTATTCCTTTAAAAGTAGTCTACCATACATAAGAGTATTTATTAACTTGTTGTGCATAAAAACACATTCATGGACATGTCTTGGTTCTTATCAACATACACAGACTTTGTCAACTAATATTACACTGCTTAAAAACACAGGTCTATAGAAAGCTGAAATAAGGGGCTTGGGTCACACAGCTGAATTACAGAATCTAGAAATGTAAATATTATATCACCATTTTAAATTTTGCTCTGCGGATATAATTAATTTAGTAGAGTACCAGTAAGTATTACATCATTATGGATCAGATAGAGTGGAGTAGAACCTGTGAGAGATGATACCGAATCCCAAGAAAGATCACAAAGGCAGCACAGCAGTCACTGTGCAAGAGTAACAAGAAGGCCTTAGAGGCTTCACGAGTGAAGAAGATAAATCCTCACGGAGGCCATGTGGTGAAACAAAGCCATTAGAGAACCATCCACACACAAATGCAGGTTCCAAAAGATTAATTAAGAATTAGGAAGGAGACAGTCATGGTTCATTTTCTCTGTAGTTGAAAGCATTAGACCCCAACAAGGAAATACTAGGGCCCTGCAAGAGGTGCCATAATATTCAGAATTTAATTAAGGTCAGGTTAAGTTGCAAAAGATAAGCTAATGTGCTGGGTAATAAATAAAGTATGATATTATAACTTATCAGTAAATGTTAATTAAGTTGCTGCTTATCTCTCTATTATAAAAAAAATCCTGGGAGGGAGACTAGGGAGACGAGACGTGATCTTCTCAGAAGACAATTTGACATCCCGCGAGAGACACTTTAACGTCACACAAAGACAATTTGACATTCCGCAAGAGACACTTTAACGTCACGCAAGACAAGGCAGTGAGACAACATTTAAAACAAGTTCACGGACATCTAACCAAGCAGTTGTTGGAATGCTAAAGGCAGACAGACATCATGTGCTCCCAGCTCTTAAAACAACGACAAGTGACAAAGAGAACATGCAGCTTGCCAGCAGCAGCAGAAGGAAACCAGCAAATGATCCAACCACTTCTTCTTAGCATGTGTTCAGCTCCCACCCCCCCACTTTTCAGAACGCGAGTGGCTGAGACGTGATGTGGCAAAAGGACAGCTGCTGTACAGCCTTTGAAATGATTGATGCAAAGTGAGACAAGCAGAAAACGCAGCTCGCCAGCAGATGATCAAACTGCAACTCCTTAGCGTGCGTTCAGCCCCCCCCCCCCTTCACAACGTGAGCGGCAGAGACACGAAGTGGCAAAAGGACAGCGGCTGTACAGGCTTTTAAATGATCGACGTGCAGCACGACAAAAAGAACACACAGCACACCAGCAGCAGCAGCAGCAGAGAGACAGCAGATGATCCTACAGCATTTCCTTAGCGTGCTTTCAACCCCCCTTCACAACATGAGCAGCGTTATACGTCCTGCGAGAAAGATTTAACCATGCCCGGGGCCGGAGATAAAGGACAAGTATTGTTTTTACAAATGTTTTAAAGTAAAAGTGAAAATAATGCATATGTAACAATTCCCATGAAAATAATCTCTTTAAATTGTATATCCGGTAAACCAAACCTGGGGATGGGCGAGTGAAGCCCCCTAGTTTTATTACATTTTTGAAAGAGTGTATAATGTAGAAAAGATAAGTGACAGAGAAGTCTTCCACAGTTGCACCATGTAAACATCATTACCACTATTAGGCTTACATTAGCAAATACATAAGGTTAAATGTTTGGATTACTGAAGAATCTTTTGAATTCACTTTAAAATGTGGATTTTGAGTAATTTTTGATTTTAATATCAATGATTTTAATGCTTGTTTCCTAAAACACCACATCAAGTTTAGAAATGATAGCTCTGTTAACATGCCCCAACCTATCTGCATAGATTAAAAGAACGGAGGTACAATCAGAGATGCTAAATTAGAAGATCACTTCTACAAGGATCTACTGACTAGTAGATGATCTTCTTCCTAACTTACATTTCCTAAAATTCCAGAATCCTTTACAATGGGGATTACTTAATATTTTTTTCTATTACTATATTTTATAGTGTATCTACCAAAAAAGTTGAAGTTTCTGCAACCTACTTGAGTTTTACTTAAGAATACATCTTACTCTACAATATGAATGCAGGTAACCTGTCATTTAACTGTAACCATTCTTCTCTTCAACAGAGGCGGCTCTTTCTTCTTTTTAAATGAACTCTTTCTTATAACTACAACTTGTGTGTTCTATGTTTCCTTAGCCTATAATGCTGGCTATACTGATGTGAAACAGTTTCTGTATGAAAGGGTCTTAGATCATTATTGTTTTCTTTAATGTAACAATAGCCATAACCAAAATGAGGAGGACTGCATTATTAAGAGATATTTTACTGCACTGTCTACTTCTACATTTCCCATTATCATTAACAATCAGCAAGAAATAAGTATTTCTGTTGTTTAAGGACAGCAATATACTGTATACAAACAAACGTGACAATTTTAATTTCAAGCTAAAGACTCCTGCTGCTATTTTAGATAAAAGAAAAAAAAATTCAAAAGAAACTGTCAAATACTGTTGTGCCATGGGAGACTCGAGCTCTTAGTAATCTACTGTACAGGTAGGTGGGTGTAAATGGAGAAAAAAACTAGCTTGCACTAGACAAGGAAATCCCTAGCACTCATATAGGTAATGCAACACTGCAATCCAATCCTAAAGACATTCCCACTTCTCCAGAATTATAAATAATAATGTAGGAAATCCAAAAACATTTTAAACGTATAACTGTCTAATAAATCCTACTCCATCTACACTATAGATCTGAAAGGTTTTGGTTGACAAGTACAGACCATTTATAACTTTTTTTATGCACAAAACTGATAATACACAAACATGTGTTGACCTTAGGAGCAGAAGTGCAATCCCCACCTACTGCTCATCAAACCAATTTTAGCTCTTTAAAAAAAAAATTCATGTAAAATCAGTACAGCTATTCCTTCTTTAATTCCAGTAGTCTCGAGGAGGTGATACTTTGTTCCAGTTTCTCCAGGACCTACAGAAAGTTTTTCTATGGTACACATGGAAGGATGTTGAGCATAGTTTGTCATTCTTTGCTCAAATGCTTTTCTTTCTCGTGGCTCTGGTCACACCTTGTGAATACTGCCGTACTACACTTAAAAGTCTTTGAGGTTTCACTCACACTGGTCCACTTCTGCTACCATAGAAATCTGTCTAATGGAAGTTTATGCTTTAGCAATTTCTTTCTTAGGCAGGATGAGCAGGTTATATTTACATCTGGCCTCTCTTACTTGTGCACCTCATTGTCTTTTAGCGACTCTGGAATCAATGCAGCCCTTTTCCTAACTGGGTTACAGACGATCTTTTTATGTTATGGTCCAGCACTCAGTTAACCTTTACAGCAGAAGGGTAGCCCATCTTTTGTTATGGCCACAGTATCTGCGGCAAAGGTTCTGCTAAGAGCAGAAGTAAAGCCAGGCAGAGAGTGGGCAGACAGTACAGAACTAGTGCTTGTACTGCATTATAAAGAAAGTATGGAATTCATCTAGGTATTGACTTAGTACTGACTATGTCATAGAGCTTTTTTTGAGTACAAAATGAGTACTATTTTCAAAGATCAGGTGGTTAATAATTTAAAACAGAAACTGGGTGGAAAGCAAAAAAACATTGCAAAATCCTTAGGTGGCTAGAAGTAAATCAGTAAGCAACTGGAACATCTTTTTATTCAAAAAGCGGGAAGAGTTTATAGGAGTGGAAAAACTCAAGACATCTGTGTCATTTGCTGGAAGATCAATCTGCGCAGAAAGAAGCATAATAATCCTTTGGGCTTGAGTCACAGTTTACATGGTAACAAGGCAACCACTACATACTCATGCTAAAAGCCAAAAAGAAAAAGATTAAGTTACTTAATCACAACATGTCACTATACCAATTTCCACTGTGAAGGGACTGACAATGGGAGTTCTGTTTTCATTTTATATTTAACCTATGTATTTACAATATTTTGCTACAGCCCTCAATTTTCCATGCAACACCCCTTGATGCTTCAAACAATTATATCAATTTTGCTTGCATCATCTTTTGTTTCACTGTATGTGAAGGAAATAATTTAAAGGAAAGGCGTTGCTTTTATAAATGTTAACAATAGTAATTTAAAGATCAGAAAATGATCATTTCTCGGTTAGGCCTAATAATACTTCCTAATGGTTACCTTGTGTCAATATTTGCAATAAGTAATGATAATGAGAAGGAAATAAAGTAGCACATCCAGGTTCTTGACATTCGGCATTTCAGTTATCTGTGAGTTAGCAATGAATAATTAAATAGGAATATTTTTGAAGCTGGGTAATGGATCACAGAAACTCACAGATGACCCGTAAGCCAAAAATAGATTAACAATACTAAAAATAATTTGTATAAATATTTATAAATATGTATATTACTTTAAATATTCATTTCAATTATATACTGTATCATTAATATAAAAAGTTATCCATCCATCCATTTTCCAACCCGCTGAATCCAAACACAGGGTCACGGGGGTCTGCTGGAGCCAATCCCAGCCAACACAGGGCACAAGGCAGGAACCAATCCTGGGCAGGGTGCCAACCCACACACCAAGCACACACTAGGGCCAATTTAGAATCGCCAGTCCACCTAACCAGCATGTCTTTGGACTGTGGGAGGAAACTGGAGCGCCTGGAGGAAACCCACGCAGACACGGGGAGAACATGCAAACTCCACGCAGGGAGGACCTGGGAGGCAAACCCAGGTCCCCAGGTCTCCCAACTGCGAGGCAGCAGCGCTACCCACTGCGCCACCGTGCCGCCATTATAAAAAGTTATTTTTGGCAAAAAAAAAAAAAAACTAAAAGAAAAACTGTGGGATCTATGCCAACTATCCCCCCCCCCCACCTTTACTGCTCCCTTAGCTATTCAACAGACATCTCCTCTCAAGTGGTTCTCACGCTGCACTCTCATGTGCTCACTCGCTCTCTGTCTCTCTCTGCCTCTATCTCTGTCACTCACTCGCTTGCCTTTAATGGAGACCCCTTTATAAAAGTGCTCTAGCCATCCTTCTCGGATCCCCTATTTTTTTTTTGCTCTATCTTATCTGCCCCTGTCCTTTTAATCACAGCTGATGCTGTACACTTACAACTCTGCTAAACAGCAATCGACTCATAAAAAAGCCTAAAAGCAATCAATAAGTTAAACCACACAAATATCCCTATGTGACACAACCCACTACAGTTAGGGAGGCACAGGTATTACTTGCGAAATTCCATATTTGCGAGAGTTAGAGGCAGAAGGCTGGGGTGACTTTACTTAATGACAAATCACAAACAATGCAATCTTTACTATATTCAATTATTTAATATTTAAAACATGTAAAGACTTTAATGCTTCAATTTGTATATAAGAACCAATGGTCACCACTGCTGTAGCAAATTCATTTTTTTTGGGGTAAATCTAACAATTTCTGACAGTGAGACAATAAGATAAAGTAAGATAAAATGTTAGAATACTGACTCTTTGACTGACATTTGATGGATGGATGATAGGTGCTGTACTTTTCAAGTACCACATTCATGCTTTACAGGTGTACTGTGACCAAAAAAAGTGAAAATTTTGTTTATACAAAAAAAAAGAACACACACATACTGTAGAAATGTGTGAGCATATCTTTTGTACCAGCGTCACTATTCCAAGGATACATATAAACAAGAACTATGTTCAACTGTGAACACATGGCAATAACGTTGAAATGCCAACATATCTGTGTGAACTTAATTTCCCAAGATCAGGCAAGATCTAAGCAAGCACAGTGGTCTAATTCACTTCCTGGACTACTTTAGCATGAAATCGTCTGCAGTACTGTGCACCAGTTTGGATAATGAAAGGCTTTAAAGTGTAATTTCAAGAGAAAAGATAGGAGAAGAAACAGACTGATCTGTCAATACAGTTTAAATGTTACTGGAATTTTTTTAAAAGAATCTACTTCTAACACTTAAAAAAAGTATTAACCATGACTATTTTTTTGTGAATATTGTTAAGTCACTTAAGAGAAGCATTACTGGCACTGTGAAGACAGTAGCCTTTTACAGAAGATTAGTATTTGTCACTGTTTTTCTTTTTGTTTCTGAACTTATTTACTAGTTAGTAGTCTTATTTTAGATTAGAATTGATCTGGCTTCTGGTATGTCACTAATAGTAGGCACCAGAAATCATACAAATGGATTTTAAAATTGCAGACAAACTGCAGTGCATGCAAACCCAGGCACTGGCTTATCTTGACTGCACTTCAAATGGCATGCAAACTTGGATGGAGTCACAAAGTGGACCTAAAGGTTACCTTATGTCTGCAAAACCTGGAAATGAAAGAGACGTTGAGGAAATAAAAGCGGGCTGTATTAAATACTCCTGCAATCAGCTACTTCCGCTGCAATGGTATATTATCCTCACAGGTGGCGCAGTGGTAGTGCTGCTGCTTTGCAGTAAGAAGATTGTGGGTTCGCTTCCCGGGTCCTCCCTGTGTGGAGAGCATTTTGAGTAGTGAGAAAAGCGCTATATAAATGTAAAGAATTATTATTATTCCGCTGCAATGGTAAGCGCCTAAACAGTTTCACTTTACTGTAGAGAGGGTATTGTACCTTTGTGAAAGTAAAAGCAAAGTGAAACGCTTTTAGAACTGGTCTACCATCCATCGTAATGGGCAATGTTTTATCACTGTCAAATAAGATGATGAACTATCTGCTCTTACAACGGGTCATGCAGCATACAAGTAGTGGGGCATTTTGTGTTTTACTAAGAGCTGGTATATGTGATATATGTGAAACTGTTTTAATGCTAAATGGATATAATCTTATTTGAGTACAGATCCAATATGGTGAGGAAAAAAGACGGGAGGCGGACTGGCCACCTATGTGAATGAGGAATGGTGTAAATGGAGCATATTAAAATTAAAACTACAGTTTGCAATTCAGACATTGAAATTCTGGCTGCCAGAATTCTCATTTGTCCATGGAAATAAATCACATCATCCCCACTATATATCTCCCTCTGCAAATGAGGACTCAGCAATGGAAATGATTCATTCTGTCACCAACAATTTAATGGTGACTCAATCTGATCCTGCAGTTATAATATGTGGTAACTTCAATAATGTAACTTTGGAAGGAACTATGAAAAATTTCTAACAGTTTGTTCCACTTGAGGAAATAAAAAGCTGGACCTGCTCTATTCAAATGTTAAAAAAGCCTGTAAGTGTAAACTACTGGCTCCATTTGGGCAGATCTGATCACAGCCTGATTCATCTTAATCGTAGCTACAAACCTATTATTAGATGGCAACCTGTTACCACCAGGATAGTGAGTGACTGGGAAATGATATGTTAATCATATGGGGATGATATTGAGGCACTCGGTCACTTTACTCATCACAGAGTATATTAACTTCTGTGTTAAAAGTTTACCATCAAAGACAGTATGTTGTTTTCTAAACAACAAACCCTGGATTAGATAGATAGATAGATAGATAGATAGATAGATAGATAGATAGATAGATAGATAGATAGATAGATAGATAGATAGATAGATAGATAGATAGATAGATAGATAGATAGATAGATAGATACTTTATTAATCCCAAGGGATTACTAAGGAGCTAAAAGGTCTGCAAGACTGTACATAAGCTTAACATTTTGGATATCTACTGGTTGACAGACACTTGACTTCTATTTTTGCTCACTGACCATGAATGGAAAACAGTAGAACACTGACTAATTTCTGAGCTGGCACTAGGTATCATTTGCCTGTGATGTATGCAGTCTTAAGTACCTGTGAAACTCCCTTTTCAGCTAAACTGAGTCTTGATGTTAAGTGTCCATGAAGGTGGTTACAAATGCAGATGTAAGTTTCATGTGCCATGCTACAGAAAAGAGGACACTGCTATTTTGTCTGATGTTACGCAGACAAGATAAGCAAGTACCACTAGGTGATCTAGATGCTCTCAATTCCATGTTTGTCATAGAATTACACAGTGGATGAAAATTCATTTTCTGAAATTTAGCAAAGTGAAAAATAGAAAAAATAGACTATGGTGAAAACATGGATAAAGTGAGAAAATATCATCATTAGCAGATACAGAACAAAACAGAAGTAAAGAATTTAGGTGTCATAATTGATTTAGTACTGTACTGTATCTCAGATCCTTGACTTAAGCAGACTAGATTATTGATTATTGAAATGCACTTTTAACAGGATTGTCAAAGACAGACATACAATAAAACTTGTTCAAAGTGCAGCTGCATAAGGAATTACCAAACTACAAAATACTACAAACTTGTGTATTCATGTATTTTAGAATACTGGTCTCTTGATTGATCAAGAGTGACATCTCCAATCTTCAAATGCTGGCCTTCTCAACACATCTAGAATAAAGGGTGAAAGTGCTGAGGAGGCTGCATTTTGCTTTCATGGGCCAAAAAAGCTGAATGTTTTTACAAACAATAACAGGATAATTAGGTAACATTCAGTCTGAATCCCAGGCCATTTACGGTTACTGGGTATTTTGCACATTCTCCCCATTTCTTTGTGAATTTTTCACTGGAATTTTCCTCTACATAGCAAAGAAGGGCTCTTACGTAATGAGATAATTTCAATTTGAAATTAAATGAATCATAATTCAAACGTATTTTAAATTCATCAGCTTTTCAGAACTGGGCTTTTCCAGCACTAGGTCAAGAGGAGATGCAGCTTATGCACATGCTTGCACTGATATGTTGCCTGCAGAACAGGGAATATAGATAGATATCAGCAGTATCTGAGATTAGCACTGCTTCTTTCCATCATATGAGTGGAGTTTATACAATATTCATTCTGCAACTTCTGCATTCTTATCACTAGACAAATATACATAAATTCAGTATGTGAAGCAGTTGATTAATGTAGGTTGATACACACATATAACAAGGCTGCATTTTTCTGAACTTCATAAGCAATGTCAGCAACTTGATTATCATTCAGAGAACTAGAACTTTCAGATCCATCCACACAGAGTAGTATAAATCTTGAACAAACTAGAGATTGTGCTGCTAAAGTGGAAGTATCTTCTTGCACTTAGGTACTTAGGTACATCTTAGCAGGTAGCTGTCCAAACAAGCTTGATGGCCTGAAAGATCTCCTCTGGGCTATCAACAGTCTTGCGATATTAATGGCACAAATTTGTTTCAAGCCCAGCATGTCTTGTCAGATACAAAGGGGCAGGGTGGAGTGGAATAACAGTGCTTGGTACATTTATGTTTTGCTGTGAAAGGTATACTTATGGTGCATGTGATATTATAAGAATCAGTGTTTAAAAAGGGACAAATTGTATGCTTTTTCACTGAGTATTCCTGAAAGTTTTTCTATTATTGTTTATTCTTATGGCTTATCCTTTGCTGTTTGCCTCGTTTTATTTTCTTTACTCCTTCAATTTTCTTGTCCTGCAATTTTGAATACATAAATCTTTATACTACTTGCAGAAATTCTTCAAGAGGGCCAGCTTTGTAGGCCTGGAGAGGTGAGGATGACCATTATGGATGTTGCAAATATAACCACTGCTATATTTCATTTTGTGTCTTTCTGTTTTATTATATATTTATAGCTTTTTTTTTGGATTATTAACATTTGTTGTTATGTTTACAATTTTACGATGCCATTTTGGCCAACTTTCCATCATATGGTCATCATTATTTTCTGATTATTGCTGTTAGTAATGACTTCCACTGTCTGTGTTGCACATAACATCACTATGTGGAAATTTTGAGATTGCGGCATGTAGCACTCAAGTATCCAACTTTTTGGATTCAATTAAGAAGAAAAAAAAATCCCAGTTTAGTTAGAGAAAGGCTCATCCAGCTATGGTGAAGACCACTGCTCAACATTCATTTTGACTTAAAATTTTTTTAACTTTGTTTTGATTTAGTTGCTATTTTTTCTTCAATTTGCTCTTGTTGGCTTTCTCCCCTGGAAAATGTTAGCTTGGAACAAACAAACTTCTACCTTGGCCACAATAGGAGGTCACTTCACAAGACACCCGTTATCTTTCCCTGATCAGGGCTTAATAGAATAACATCACAATGCTGTTTGGCTTTCATTGCATGGTGCAGCAGCAGTAGCAAAGTACTTTTAGTGCCAGTTGATTCTGACACTACGGTGACTGCTACATGGATGCAGACATGCAAATATGTGCAGTTGTTTTTTTTTTTAAATTCTTGTCATATGCAGCAGCATAAAGACAAGGAAGAATGTAGTATAACACATAGTTTATGTATACAGACTTGAACCAATAGAAATGTCAAGGTTCAGAGCCACAGATTACAAAGCATCAATGAACGCCTATCAGGAAACCCATCAGAACAGAAAAAGACTTATTAGACAGCAGACTGGACAGAAATATGGAAAGCTGTGTCTAGGCTGAACTGGCTGACTGCACTAACAACCATTGACAAGGCATCTGCCACTTAAACTGAGAACAACTCACTCGACAGATAAAAACAGAGAGACAAGAGATCTGCTGCTCAGTTTGAGGATTACTGGTGGCATAAACAACACAAATGCCGCCTGACATTGTGACCCAGACAGCTTCAAAAATAAGCAGGAAAATTTTTTATGTTGTAAATTGTACAGCATTACAAGTTAAGTTCCTTGAGTTTTTAGCACCAGGACAGATGCAAAACATTCAGTGCCTTGCTGGATGGGTGAACAGACAAACTTTCTGAGAAATGCTCAACTGAGCAGAAATTTAAAAAGTGCCCACTTGAGGAAACACAATTGACAGGAAGTCTAAATAAAATGTAGTGTTTGCTGGTTGTTAAGGCACTGTTGCCTTGATGAGATCATAATAGCTGTTGCTTTTCACGAGATGTCTGGTCCACCCCAAGCAGCCATATTTTTTTCTGTGACTGCTAGGTAGCCCATAGCCTAAGGGTTTTGGAAGAGTCCCCTTTGAACAAGTATTTCGCTAGAAAGCTGGAACTTAACATTATTAACAAAGTCTGACTTTGCCAAGATAATATAAATTATTTTCATACACTCATATAAATGAACATGTATGTTAGGTTAGTATTAGGTTTTTAATGATTTCTACAATTGGTCTTTATCTGTGGAAGAATGATTGTACAACATATATTTTTATTACAAAAAAAATCAGACATTTAGTGTACAAGTTTCAATTTCTTGGGAGTTTTCTGAAACCATCACAGAGTCAAAAGTATATATACAAGGTCAAAAATAAACATACGCCTACTTAGTTTATTAATTAAGTGGTGCTGAAGGTTGCAAAATGTGTTTTAACTTGGTGCCAGTTTACTATAAGATCATGATTGACTAAAGCAGGCAGCACTCATTGTTTAACACACATTACAATAGGAGAGTCCATGGAGCTCAGTGCAAACATCAGAAAGAGGACTGTAGATTTACACAAGTCAGGAATGTCTCTTGGAGCCATCTCTTTAAACAAATACAGATTCCAAGAGCATCAGTTTAAACAATTGTTGTTAAATACAAACTGTTTGGGCTTGTAGTCATTTTGGCAAAAATCTGTACTGACTATTAATGAAGGCAATCAGTCCAAATAGTTAAAGAGTGAGTAGCAAGAGTTAGAACCAAGTCAAAGGGCTAAGCAAAAGGTCAAAATCGAAAGTAAAAAAGAGAAAAATGTCAAAGCCAAATCAAAAAAACAAAAATCATAGGGAAAGGGCACAGCTTTGTTTCAAAATACCAGTAATAAAAGTTCAAAGTAAATACAGTAGTATGCTAAGTTTGGTCCGATCTTGGATACTACTGAATATTTGAGGGTGATCTTTATAATGGCTTGATGATGACATTACAAGTAGTGGGGCCCCAGTGCTTCACTGGAAATCCACATGGTAATGGATGCCACAACCCACCAAATAGTGTTGTGATCTTGGAAAAAGATGGTAAAAATATATCACTTCTAAACTGCAGCTATAAACAAAATTCAGATTTCAGAATTTGATTCATTGGGAGATAAAACCTATAAAACAGTGCCAAGATTAACATTCAAGCTTCAGGAAACCCCAACAAAAAATAAAAAGAAGCTCCACCCATAACAGATAATAAGATCTAGAAAAAGACCCAAACTGTCACCCATAGCAGAGAGGAACACATGAATGGTCAGATACAATCCAAAACCCAAGAAAAAAGATCTGCCACAAATTGGAAGCTGCTGGTATACCAGTGTCACTGTCCACTGCCAAGCAAGTTTTACATAACCATGCTTGAGAGGTTATTGTCCAAGAAAGAAGCCCCTGCTCCAAACTCGACACCTTTAAGCTCAACTAAATAGTGTGGCTGATCACATGCACAAAGTAAAAACATTCTGGAGGAAAAGTCTTATGGTCAGATGAGACAAAGATTGTTGTTTGACCACAATGACCAAAGGTATGTTTGGAGGAAAAAGGATAAGGCATTCAAGCCCAAGAATACTGTACCATTGTTAAGCATGGTGCTGGTATCATCATGCTCTG
Organism: Erpetoichthys calabaricus; assembly: GCF_900747795.2. NCBI lineage: Eukaryota > Metazoa > Chordata > Cladistia > Polypteriformes > Polypteridae > Erpetoichthys > Erpetoichthys calabaricus. The sequence goes on from NC_041397.2 coordinate 181,304,599, forward strand.
GGCTATTTTGATACCAGTGGCATTGATGCATTGCACAAAGTGGACGGAATAATGAAGAAGCAGTATAACCTCTGGATTCTTCAATATAACCATAAAACGTTTCCTAGAAGGTTGTGTGCCAACAGGACAATGACCTTAAACACACATCAAACCTGGTTATGGAATGGCTAAATCAGGGTAACATTAAGTGTCTGGAATGGCCTTCCCAAAGTCCTGACCTCAACCCTGTCAAAAAATATGTGGACTGTGATTAAAAGTCAGGTCCATGCCAGAAAACCAACATATCTGGTAGAACTCTACCACTTCTGCTAAGAACAACAACAAGAACAAGGGCAAGAACAAGAACAGAGTCAACTATCCAACTACAAATCTGCCAAACGTTTGTTGGTGGCTACCAGAACTGTCTGAATGAGGTTAAAAGTGCTAATGGACATTTAACCAAATTTTAAGCGTGTTGTATGTATCATTTTGGCCCTGTATGTAAAATTGTGACCCTATCATGGTTTCAAAAAACCCACAATAATGATTGCACTGAATTTCTGATTTTTATTTTGCAATAAAGATGTATCTTATTCGATAATTCTGCCATAAAAAGGCCAGTTGTAGAAATCATTGAAAAACCAATATTGCCCTGGCATACATGTCTGTTATATGAGTGTTAGTAAGCTTTTCACCATAACTATATAAAAATGTTTTAACAGGAATAGGTCATCCAGGCCTACATAGCTGGTTGTTTCCTATTCACTTAATATTCCTAGAATATCACTGCATCCAGATATGACGGTATCCTACATACCGCTTTCAATCGTATTACTTCTTAACTTCATTAATTAATCTAAAAGTACAATTTAACCAAGCTCACATAGTGCTTTGAAAAGGTATTTGCCTTCTACCAGATATCCTCTATTTTGTATTTTTATCACAAAGAATAGCTTCAGATCTTCAGACAAAATGTAATATTACATTAAAGAAATGAGTAAACAATGTAACACCACTTCAAAAATGCTACTTATTATATTTAAGTAATAAAGTTATCGAACACCTACAGTACATCTGGAAAGTATTCACAGCGCATCACTTTTTCCATATTTTGTTATGTTACAGCCTTATTCCAAAATGGATTAAATTCATTTTTTTTCCTCAGAATTCTACACACAACACCCCATAATGACAACGTGAAAAAAGTTTACTTGAGATTTTTGCAAATGTATTAAAAATAAAAAAACTGAGAAAGCACATGTACATAAGTATTCACGGCCTTTGCCATGAAGCTCAAAATTGAGCTCAGGTGCATCCTGTTTCCCCGATCATCGTTGTGATGTTTCTGCAGCTTAATTGGAGTCCACCTGTGGTAAATTCAGTTGATTGGACATGATTTGGAAAGGCACACACCTGTCTATATAAGGTCCCACAGTTGACAGTTCATGTCAGAGCACAAACCAAGCATGAAGTCAAAGGAATTGTCTGTAGACCTCTGAGACAGGATTGTCTTGAGGCACAAATCTGGGGAAGGTTACAGAAAAATTTCTGCTGCTTTTAAGGTCCCAATGAGCACAGTGGCCTCCATCATCCGTAAGTGGAAGAAGTTCAAAACCACCAGGACTCTTCCTAGAGCTGGCCGGCCATCTAAACTGAGCGATCGGGGGAGAAGGGCCGTAGTCAGAGTGGTGACCAAGAACCCGATGGTCACTCTGTCAGAGCTCCAGAGGTCCTCTGTGGAGAGAGGAGAACCTTCCAGAAGGACAGTCATCTCTGCAACAATCCACCAATCAGGCCTGTATGGCAGAGTGGCCAGATGGAAGCCACTCCTTAGTAAAAGGCACATGGCAGCCCGTCTGGAGTTTGCCAAAAGGCACCTGAAGGACTCTCAGATCATGAGAAAGTAAATTCTCTGGTCTGATGAGACAAAGATTGAACTCTTTGGTGTGAATGCCAGGTGTCACGTTTGGAGGAAACCAGGCACCACTCATCACCAGGCCAATACCATCCCTACAGTGAAGCAAGGTGGTGGCAGCATCATGCTGTGGGGATGTTTTTCAGCGGCAGGGACTGGGAGACTAGTTAGGATAAAGGGAAAGATGACTGCAGCAATGTACAGAGACATCCTGGATGAAAACTTGCTCCAGAACGCTCTTGACCTCAGATTGGGGCGACAGTTCATCTTTCAGCAGGACAACGACCCTAAGCACACAGCCAAGATATCAAAGGAGTAGCTTCAGGACAACTCTGTGAATGTCCTTGAGTGGCCCAGCCAGAGCCCAGACTTGAATCCGATTGAACATCTCTGGAGAGATCTTAAAATGGCTGTGCACCAATGCTTCCCATCCAACCTGATGGAGCTTGAGAGGTGCTGCAAAGAGCAATGGGTGAAACTGGCCAAGGATAAGTGTGCCAAGCTTGTGGCATCATATTCAAAAAGACGAGGTTGTAATTGCTGCCAAAGGTGCATCGACAAAGTATTGAGCAAAGGCTGTGAATACTTATGTACATGTGATTTCTCATTTTTTTTTATTTTTAATAAATTTGCAAAAACCTCAAGTAAACTTTTTTCACGTCATTATGGGGTGTTGTGTGTAGAATTCTGAGGAAAAAAATGAATTTAATCCATTTTGGAATAAGGCTGTAACATAACAAAATGTGGAAAAAGTGATGCGCTGTGAATACTTTCCGGATGCACTGTATATTGTCCAAATGAAAAGGTAAGTGCCCACTTAGTTACTCACACAGTTAACCAAAGGTAATTGATTGGACTCTGTTGACTGAACACAGTTGGACCCCACTTCAGCCAGTCATGATGAATCTAAACCTCACCATATATAGACCCTTACCATGAAAGTGAAGAAATCTCCACAAGATTTCTGGAAGAACATGACACTTTGATTACAGTAATCCCTCACCTATCGCGGGGGTTACGTTCCAGAGCCCCCCGCGATAGGTGAAAATCCGCGAAGTAGCGACCTATATTTATTTTATTATTTATACATATTTTAAGGCTTTATAAACACTTCCCACACTCTTATAAACCTTTCTCACTCTCTTGTTAACCTTTCCCACGCTCTTATAAACACTTCCTATGCTCTTAAACACTTTCTACATTCTTAAACACCGCAGGCCAACACTGCACGCAGCGATCAGACGTCAATGTGTCTGCACTCGCTTTGTGAAGGGGGGCAGCTGAACTCACGCTGAGCAGAAATGAACTTTGTGCTGCTTCTGCCAAAATGCCTGCTTGTCGCTCTGCGCGAGGAGTGTGTGTGTGTGGGTGGGTGGGTGTGTGAGAGCTGAACGCACCTTCGCTCAAACCCCCCCTCCCCGGAGGCGCAGTAGCTCCTGCCACTTCGCATTGTCAAGGGGGTGGGGAGCTGAATGAACGCTAAGGAGAAGTGGACTTTGTGCTGCTTGTTGCTCTGCGTGTCAATAATTTAAAAGCATGTACATCACCAATTTTCCTGTCTCACTGTCTTGTCTTGCGTGAAGTTAAAATGTTTTATAATAATGAGATGTTACTCATATCCTTAGCCCGACATCCACATATCATATGTGTTAACAAAGTGTGTTTTATAAGTTTACATGTGTTTAAAGCATGTGGGATGGGTATTTAAGGCTTAAACTAAAAAAATGTTTATTTATATGGTCTTTCTATATCGCGGATTTTCTCCTGTTGCTGATGGGTCTGGAACATAACCTCCGCGATAGGCGGGCAATCACTTGTATTGAAAAACCCGCGAAGTCGTGAATCTGTGAAAAGTGAACCGCGAAGTAGCGAGGGATTACTGTAAAGGAAATTCTACAAGAGACAAGGGAAAAAAGTCGTTGAAGCTTGCCATTACAACATTACAAAGTAATTTCTATGATCCTAAGACACCACCACACCAGTGTGAGCCATTATCTTCAAATGGACAGCATTTGAAAAAGTGATAAATCTTCCCAAAGTCCAGCCTACCAAAATTACCCCAATGGCACAGATGGCACAGATCACAGCTCACTGATGAAGTCACAGAGGATCCTAGAAGAAAGAGATACTGGCCTCCCCAGCCCTCAGCTAAGTTTAGTGTTCATGACTTCACAATAAGAGAGAGACAGAATTAAAATGTGATTCAAGGGAGAGTAGCAAGATGGAAATATTTTCTATCCAAGAGGAACATCAGTGTCTGTCTCATATTTGTAAAGAAAGACCCAGATGACCTCCTAGACTTCTGGAATAATGTCCTATGAAAAAATAACTCAAAAGTAGAACACTTTGGATGACACAGGTCCTACTATGCCTGGCATAAAGATAATATAACATTAGACTGTAAGAACATCATGCCTAGAATAAAATGGCATTTCATATTTGTCATCTGTCTGTGACCTCATGGTGAAGTGTAATTAATTGGGTTATGTAGCAGGACAATGACCCAAAACACAATAGCAACTCTACAACTGGATGTTTTGGAGTCTCCTAGTCAAAGTCCTGACTTGAACCCAGTAGAGATATTGTGGCAGGACCTGAAATGAGCAGGTCCGACTCACAAACCTGCCAGTGAGTTTTAATGAAAGCACCTTTGCAAAAAAGTGCGGTCTAAAATTCCTCAACAGCAATATGAAAGACTGCCATAAAATTATAAGAAGCGTCTAGTTGTGATCATCGTTACGAAATGTGCTTCTACCATCTAATGAAACTACAGGGCAATTGCTTTTTCAAACGGGTGATGGAGGTTTTGGAAAACTTTCTTCTTTGAATAAAGAAAGGAAATATTATAAAACTGTATTGTGTGTTTACTTAGGGCTTCTTTAATACAGCCCTTTATCTAAAGGTCTGAAGTGGTTCACTGTGTAAAATATGCACAAAAGTGACTTTGTCACAACACTGTATTAAATATGTTAATACAAGTCATTTCTCAGTTTAAACAGCAACAGATTAATAACAGTTAAAAATAATAGTGGACAGTGAATAGTAAAAAAGGCTCTACAGAGGTCATTTCTCTTAGTGTATTTCATGCAGCTATGTAATTGTGTTTTGGTTAAATGAGTCACTTCAAATATAACTTGAGGACTTCCTTTTACAATCAATGCCTTCAGCACTCTCCGACATGCTTGCGGGTTTTCACAACATTTCAAGGTGACAGCACCTCCTCATCTATAGCCCTGCACAAAGCAGGCTTCAAAATTCAGAATGCATTCTGCCCTTGAATTCAACAACTTACTTACACTCAAATCAACAGTGACATGTCCTGCAACTAATTCTTTCAGAATGACCAACAAACAGATGCATAAGTAATCTCCTTGAATCAACCAATTAACTTTAGAAGAAGCTTAGAGTTCCTGAACTACTGCTTCAGTTTTACAATTTTGGATGACATCTGTAGAATAGGAAAATAGTCAACATTCTAGGTGTAACTCAAAAAAAAGATTGCACTGAATATTTTTTAACTGTCTTTCATTTAGCTAGCTAACTGTGATAACATCCATGACCACATTCCACACCCGTACTCTGTCTAATGAAGAGCTGATGCATTCATTTGCTTCATTTTTTTATGTAAATAGCTGACACATGACTCTCCTTTCTGTATGCACTTTCAAAAGGACTCCTTCATCTACTCTCTGATGTCTGCCCAAATTTACCACAGAACTGAAAGAGAAGTGTGGAACACTGATTTTTTTGTGGAGGAAGTGGTGTGTAAAATGTCTGTACAAGCAACCCTTTATGCCCACGAGTGCCAGTTTTCTTATGCAGCATTGCCTTCGGGTTAATATAAACGGCAGCTTGTTGACAGTCTACTGAATTTAAACCACACAACACTGTTACATGTTTTCATTTTACATTGTGTTTCAACTATCACAATACATAATGTGACATTGGATGTATTTCGTTGTCCAAACCAAGCAACAATCACCTTATAAAAACGGTACAAATGTTTGTAAAATGAATCAGCCATTTTTTTTTACATTTTTTGGGTTACTGACATAGGTCAATAAAGGAAAGGCTGAACAATAACCCAGCAAGTAAATTCTGCTTTTGATGAACTAAGCCAGATGTCAGCAGTCGCATATAGTGAAAGCTACAATATTCGTGACTAAATCAACTAGAAACCTCTGTCTATGAGCATTCTGTGAGATTAAATCTTATACAGTAATCCCTCCTCCATCGCGGGGGTTGCGTTCCAGAGCCACCCGCGAAATAAGAAAATCTGCGAAGTAGAAACCATATGTTTATATGGTTATTTTTATATTGTCATGCTTGGGTCACAGATTTGCGCAGAAACACAGGAGGTTGTACAGAGACAGGAACATTATTCAAACACTGCAAACAAACATTTGTCTCTTTTTCAAAAGTTTAAACTGTGCTCCATGACAAGACAGAGGTGACAGTTCTGTCTCACAATTAAAAGAATGCAAACATATCTTCCTCTTCAAAGGAAACAGAGAGGAAAGCAAACAAATCAATAGGGCTGTTTGGCTTTTAAGTATGCGAAGCACCGCCAGTACAAAGCTGTTGAAGGCAGCAGCTCACACCCCCTCCGTCAGGAGCAGAGAAAGAGAGAGAGAGAGAGACAGAGAAAAACAAAGTCAAAAATCAATACGTGCCCTTTGAGCTTTTAAGTATGCGAAGCACCGTGCAGCATGTCACTTCACGAAGCAGCTGCACACAGAAGGTAGCAACGTGAAGATAATCTTTCAGCATTTTTAGACGAGCGTCCGTATCGTCTAGGTGTGCGAACAGCCCCTACGTCAGGATCAGAGCAAGTCAGCGCAAGAGAGAGAGAAAGTAAGTTGGGTAGCTTCTCAGCCATCTGCCAATAGCGTCCCTTGTATGAAATCAACTGGGCAAACCAACTGAGGAAGCATGTACCAGAAATTAAAAGACCCATTGTCCTCAGAAATCCGCGAACCAGCAAAAAATCCGCAATATATATTTAAATATGCTTACATATAAAATCCGCGATAGAGTGAAGCCGCAAAAGGCGAAGCGCGATATAGTGAGGGATCACTGTACTGTAAATCAGACACATTTCTCAGCACTGCAACAAAGCTCTTCCAAATAAATAAGCACCAACATTGTCCAAAACTACTATACGTTGTACTAGCTGTACCCCGTGGCTGCGCCCACATGGTAATGAAACAGGACAAACTTTAAAAAGCAATAGACGTTGGCACCGTATTCTGATCGTGTTCAGCTCTGACGGGAGAGTGTTCCTCGTGTGGGGAGAAAAGCACAAAAGCACATGGCCATGATATCTCTGGCAATCAGCAGCTACTCTCTAAAACACATGGAGCTCTGATCTCTCTCTCTAAAACGTCAAACGTTACTCCTTAACAATCTGTAGCTGATAATGTCTGTTGAACAAACAAGTATCGCTTGCGAAGCGGAGGCAAGGGGCACTCCAACATGTGGCGAGACATAGTCCAACTCAAACAGAGGCTGGCGAGTGCATGAGGAAGCCCCCCACCCCCCCAGCCCACAGCCACTCTGTTGGATTTGCATAAATACAAGCAAACTTAGCGCGATGAAAGAAGTCACAAAATCAACCAGAAAGTTCAAGCAAATTATAGAAAACAACCGTATCTAAATCCGTTGAGTAATTCTCTCGTGAAAAGAGGACAGACATACAGACAGAACGCACTTGGACCATGAAATTTTTAAAACCGTTTCTTAGCGAGCACCTATGGGCCAAGGGTAACCTACATTCCAAATTTCAAGTCCTGATGGTTTGGGAGATTTCATGATAAGTGAGTCAGGGGTATTTGGCTTTTATATACAGTATATAGATTACACATTTTAGCTACATTTTCTTGATGAGAAAAAAAGTCTTTTCTAAAAAGGCAACACTACAACCCGATACTTCTTATCACCATTTACCCACATTTTGTCAGATGTTTGCACTTCAAAAATCATCCAACTGGGGCAAAATTGTATTTACATTTATTTACTTTGCTGACACTTTAATCCAAAGTGACTTACAACATCTGAGATACAATTTGTTACATTTATTTTATTTTTCCAATTGGAGCATAGGCAGGTGAAGTGACTTACTCAGAGTCACACCGTGCCAGTGATGGGATTTGAACCAATAACCTCAGGGTTTGAAGTCTAAAGCCTTAAGCACTGCACCACACTGCCTGCCTGCTGAATCAAAAGGTCCACAATGATTTTTAATGGGTAATTAGATGAATGTTTAATAGAATTAAGAAAGTTCCATGTAAGAGTTATATTCTTGCTACCTAATGAAGCTTATGCTTGCAATGATATATCCCCTTCCTGAAAATAATTAGTAAAATAAATATTTGTATTCTTTCTCAAAATATAGTTTCATTTTAAATGAGACACCCATGTTGTAAACAATGGTTGTGTGTACAATTTCCTTGTTAACAGGTAAGAAAGGAAAATTACGACTGTTTGTTTATAAATCATGGCAAGATGAGTGAAAACACTTTAAGGAGACAATTCTCCTGTGATTCTTCCAACAGAGGGAATAATTAACATGTGTCAGCCTATTTTTAAACCTGAGTTTGCGGAAATAAACAAGAACACCTTCTTACCTCATCAATTAGTTTTCTTGCATTAGCTATGGTATAGTCTCCAGCAAAAAATATGAACAGACAAGATTCTTCACTGTTTTTACGTCTTTGTCCATGGGAGATTGGAACAATGCTTCTACTGCGATCAGTTGACACCCTCACCCCCTTGAACTCGTCTGTACTGGGTGGTGCAACAAAATCCTCCACTAATGCATCCTCTGGCAGTAAACTCCAATTGGTTTCCCCAGACACAGGAGTAAAGTCATGAATATTACTCCAGTTGTTGTTAAAAATGCTCAAGCCTGCATCTTTAAACTGAAAGCCAAGCTCTGGATAATAGTACTGAAAACAGCCAAACTTCATGCCAGTAGAGGACTCAATAATTGGCTGGGTAGCACAGTTCAGAAATATGTCCATTTTCTTACAGTCCCTTGTGCGGAACTGCTGGCAAGCCACTATGCACTTGCAGTCTTTGCAGTCACGGAAAAACACACTACCTTTAACTGGACCAAGGAATATGGTACAATTAATACAGTCATCAATGGTGATTGTGGCGGAGTGATCAAAGATGAAAATGTTGCAATTTTCGCATTCCTGAATTACAAACTGCTGTCCATTGAGTGTACCTGGCAGACGACCTGCAGTCTGATCCTTTAGTCCATTCAGCATGTAATCTTTGGGGTCAACCTATATGGAGAAAAAGGAAAACCCGTCAATATGCCAATCGTCATAATCATAGACAGAATAAGCACTATAACAAATGATGAATCCTTTTAGACTTCAAAATCACTGTTCAGTAAGCAGCCAATAAAACCTGTGTTTTGGCGATTTATAAGAAAAAAATAAAGCTTTCATAGAAAACAGCAATGATTGTAGACATATCAATCCCACAGAGATTCTGTCCAGATCTATAACTACTGAACTGGTGTTATAAAAGCCATATAAAGTAGTTCTTTTTAAGAAAACTGTATGAGAGATATGGAACATCTCAAATGAATTCTTGTTTTGTTAGGTTTTGTTTTCTCTTCTATTAAAATTCTCTGGTGATTTTTCTAGATTGACTTTGAAGTTATTATTTGTTGTGTAAGCTCTGCAAATTTGATCTGCTAGATTGTATACTCTGTTCATTTCTTGAAAAAATTAACTAATAAAAATATAAAAAAGAGACGTTGAACATAATAAATACTTGTTAGAATACTTCATGTTAGAATGAACTGCAGGGAGAAAAAAAGAATAAGGACTGCTGACTTTTCCAATCATATTTTAAATCTAGTTGGACATTACTGAAAAAAAAACACCAAGCCAAGCATGCAACCAATAAAAATGGCTTCTCAATGAGTGATCATAAGGGTCTTGCTGACTGATTGTGCCACAAGTCAAGAAAAATAGCAGCAACATTTTGACAAATATAACAAACTGTTCATTTCATGTATACAAATAAGTAAAGCTAATTTACTTTCCTTTCTTTGCCTTTCTGACTTTTAAATTATTACTCCTCTGTATGTGTGTATGAACAACATTCTACTAATTAGTTTAACTCATTTTCTAACCTCTGACTGTATATCATGCTTCCCGTGTCACAAGATAACCTGTTAGATGAAAACTAGTACTTACAGTATTGCTTTATTTACTGCAAGGCAATTTTCCAATACTTTTGGATACTAGGAGGTTTTGTTTGAGGTAACAGCACAATGCCAACTTTTAAATGTATTTAATTCTAAAACTACTATATAGGCAGACATTTAGAAATAGGTATAAAGGGAATTGAATGAGAAAAATGTCTTATAGATTACTAGCACTCATGGTCTAGGAGGAGTAAATGTTATGTGGTGTACAGGTCTCATTTACATTACATTGATCTTGTTGCACAGTTTCAATCTTTACTCTTCAAAAATAAATAAATCTCTCTTATTATAATAAAAAATCTTGGGATGAGATGTGACTTTTGAAGAGACTTTTTGGAATGAAGTCCCGTGAGACAGAGACTTTTAACATGAGATTATTTCAAGTCACACCCTACTTACAACCATTTTCAAACAAGACCAGGTCATCTAACCTCTCAGTCGTGTGAATGTTTTTATCAGACACATGTCCTGTGCTCTCAGCTATTATAAACAAGTGAGCCCGTGATTCGCCAGCGAATCGGAAATCCAAGAATGGCAATCAGTTTCTGAGTGATGAAATATCATGGAGGGTATATGCGGTGGTGTGGGCGGTCGCGTCCGGGCAGCTGAACAACCTGGAGTGCACGCTTTACCTCAGGTTTAGTTCACAGGTCGTAGGCATGGTAAAGTTTCCATGTAATTCAATAACATGTATCCATACGGGCTCATTTACAGGTCGTAGCCATACGAGCTTGTGTCCGTATTATTAATCGTTGAGCTCCCTCCATTTGGATACGTGCCTCCTTTGAACTAAAGCGGTTTCTTTGTGTGGGCGCCTTCGTTCATTACGTCTAGTTTACAGGTGGTGTTGTGTCTCGTTTACTGTTAGGAAGCATACTCCAACCTATACACACTGAGTGGTGGCACAGTGGATTATTCGTGTTGGATCTGTGCCTCTCTTGCATGTAGTGTTTCAGAAATGCGTTGTAGGCGCCTTTGAGCTCTGTGTTGTTGGAGCCGTGACTCCTTTGCGTCCGCTGTTTCAGAGGCGCGTTCATTTTGTTTATCCATATGGGCTCGTTTTTGTATTTCCGTTACTTGAGGTGTTTCGTTTTGGAGCCGTGACTTCTTCGCTTGTGGTGTTTGTGAAGCGCGTGGTAGGTGCCTCCGTTTATTGTTTGTATCCCAAACATGCCACACAGACTGCTGGCACATACATACTACTGACTCTGGGAGGCCGCTGCATTTGACTGTGGGTTGTGGTGTTTGGGCGCCACCTACTGACTTCTGGGAAGCCGCTGCGTTTGACTCTGGGGCGCCACGACGCACTGCGCATGCATGTCGGTGCCTCCGTGCATAAATTAAAACTGTGGTTTAGTAATGTATGTTTGGGCGCCACCTACTGCCTTCTTGGAAGCCACTGCGTTTGACTCTGGGGCGCCGTGGCGCACTGTGCATGTGTGTCGGTGCCTCCGTGCATAAATTAAAACTGTGGTTTAGTAATGTAGATTTCATCAGTCAGTCATTCATGGTCCAACCCGCTATATCCTAACAGGACAATAATTTTATACGTTCTAGATGACATGTCAATGACTAAGCGAAGAAGAAAGAGCAGTGCGGCGAAAAGAGACCCAAAAGCATTGGGAGATAAAAGAATGCAAAAAAGAACAATAATAATCTATGTGCAAATTCTGAAAATACAGAAAGTAATAATCAGCCTGGACCAAGTTGAACTGAAAACCTTGCAGGTCCAATCGGGGTCAGAAATAAAAGACAAAGAGTAAAGGACAAAGTAGAATTTCATAAAGACTTTCAAAAATGTTGGCACGATACACATGCAGAGCAGGTTAGGATATGAAAGCAGTGGAATTCGAAAGGCTCAAAAAAAACGTTGGCACGATACACATGCAGAGCAAGTTAAAGATTATGAAATTAGTAAAATTTGAAAGTATCAAAATAAAGAAAGTAAAGATCACATTAGCGCTAACAAATGGAAATTATTACTCGGTGAAATAAGGGAAACGATATTCACTCACGGGCAGTTATACGTTGCATTGTCATGATGTAAGTCCAAACACGGAATCAAAATTCAATGCGATCGTGAAGAAAAATTAATTCCAAATATTGTTTTTACTGAAGTTTTAAAGTAAAAGTGAAAATAATGAATTTGTAACAATTCCCATGAAAATAGCAATATCTTTAAATTGTATATCTGATTAACCAAACCCGGGGGTTGGCAAGCAAAGTGAGCAGGGGGTAGAGCCCCCCTAGTAAATAAATAAGGATTGAGTCTTCCTGCACAAAAACAACTTCATCATTTTTTTAAATAAGAAAAAACTTGCTGGTTCAGCTACATGTAGTTTATACTGTATGCAAGTAGCTAAAAGGGTTATAAAACCAAAACGGATAAATGAAATAATTATCTTACTGCATTATATCTGTAATTCTCTCCATCTACTATTGGGTACACCTCATTTCACACAAGTGCTTAATTTCCAAAAATGATTCTAAAGTATTCCCAAGAAACTTTAAAACATCTGCAATGTGACTATAAAGATAAAATTAATATGGGAAAATCATACTATTCTGTAAATTTTGATAGATCCTTTGTTTTCATGTTTATCACTTTAAATAAAAGTGCCCCATGCTTTCAAACTTAATAGATGAAATCATATGGCTGCACTGTATTTTTTCATATGTATGCTCAAAATCATATAAAACTGATTTTAAATCCTGCCTAATTTTGACTTTTTTTTTCAGTATCATCTCACTCATAAATGCATTTCCAAAAAAAGTGACACCTAGTAATAGAGTTAAAAAATATGGCCATCTCGCAGCAAAAAGCAAATACATGAAATCATACAGTAACAAAATGATATACATAATATTTAAGACATTACATTTATCTAAGATTAATCTGAAAACATTTCTAAATATCATAATTCAGTAAAAATTTGAGATCTCCAATTACTATCACACATAGCAGCCTTTTCAGCAGCTCCGTGTACGACTTTATTTTTCTACTTTTATTTTTCTCTTTTTTATTGATCACTCCTATCACTTTACATTATTCAAAGTTATTGTCTGTTTTTACCTGCATTTTTATTACTCTTTAATATTGTTTTTTGTATCAGTATGCTGCTGCTGGAGTATGTGAATTTCCCCTTGGGATTAATAAAGTATCTATCTTTCTATCTATCTATTACAAACACAAGCAAAAATAGCATAGCAGGCTTTACTAATTACATCATTCAAAAAGTTGTAAAATTAAAAATTTTCACAACCATTATCTGTACATAATGTAATTGAAAACAATTATTTTTAAAAAATTGTGCTCCCTATCCCTTTATCCTTGATTGATATTATTTTGTATTGAACTGTCTTAAAATTTTGTAAAAGAAAAAAAAAATTTCAAATGTAATTTTTAATCTTATATTTCTTTATAAAATATACTGTTTTGTTATACTGAACGTTATGATCTAATACAGAATGAATGAATAAATAGAAACCGTAGAATTACAAAAAAAGTTTTTACTTTATCATTTGCCTACTTCAGGTGGGAGAAAAATTGCACTACATTCAGTTGAAGTTTAATTCAAATATTGTAAAAGACTAATGGACTTAAGATTTTCAAGCGTACCTTCAGGTTTCAGAAACATTACTCTTTATGTATTTCTCATGTAAATAAAAAATCTATTATTATGAGGCCGTCATTTATAATATGGTTTAAGCCTGATGCAATCGCTCTGGTTTTATGCTGAATTTTCAAAAACGGTACATACAATGAACTACAGGTTGGTGTACTCCTTATTTCTGTGCATTGGCAGTACTATTGTAAATATCTTTTTAGGGATCTAGCACGGTTGAGCATCAAATGATTTTCCAATTGTTCAAGATGATGTTTCCTGAATTCAGGCACTGCCCAAACGCAAAAAGCACTTCTTTCCCTAACTGGCTCAACTATGTTCGCTGCCACGATGGTACTACTTCTGATTTACAACTTCCAAGATTACCAGTGTTATTTGTATATTAGCAATTTTATAGAAGTCTCTCCCCTAAGTCTAATCGTGAAACCCTATCAGTGGACTCTTTCAAATCTCGCTTAAAGACTCCGGCATTTCAATAAACTTTAATGTAACTGTATTCTTATTCCATACATCTTTAATGCCAATATTTATAACACTTTCCTTTAAACATATTAATCTTCTCCACTGTACTAATCAGTTTATTCACTTAGCCACATTAAACTTATAACAATATAATGTTCTTGAAAACAGTTATATGTACTGTTAGTTAGCCACATTTAACTTCTAACAATATCATGTTCTTGAAAACAGTTATATGTACTGTTAGGTCTGAAATGAAGAAGTGTATTTTAATTAACTTTGTGAAGTGTCTTGTGAATGGGTATTCCATAAATGTTACACATAAAATAAAGATGGGTTAGAGTAGGGGGGGTTCCATTATCCTCTGTCATTATTTGTCTAAACGTATTTCTTATATATTATGTGCTGCATCGCGAACACCACATTTCATTCCATAAAACAGGTCATATATTCTGGATTTAAAAAACTCCAGTGTTTCTACAAATCGGAAGACACAGATAAGGGTTAATGCTTTTAGTTGACTAGAAAAGCAGTAAAGTAAAATTCTGCTGCGCGATTCTATCCACGACACTCACCGGCCCACTTTACCTAGCAGATCGGTGACCAGCACAACTGAAATAAGTGTGCCTTGCGTCTGCCGCTTATTCACTCTCCCCGATTTGAAAATGAATTGCCAAATTTCCTTTCGAGGGGAGTGGCGCGATACTTCTCAGTTTTCTACGTTACACACTTAACAAATAGGTCAATCGTGTTCTGCAATCCCTGAAAAATAAGATCGATCTGCCTTTTAACATACCGCTGACTAATCAGTGTTAGAAACAGAAAGAGGAAAATTTCCTTAAGAAATACGGATCCTAGAATCGAGAAAAACAGAAATGCCCAAAAACTGCCAACTGAGTAGTCAGGTACGCGACCCAGCACATGGTACACGCATGCCAGCAATTTTAATTAACTTTAATGAAGTAACACATACAAAAAAGTACCATTCGTAAAAAAAGCAACCTGTCTTACTCGACGCCTACTTCTGTTTTTTCCCTTCCATTACCTTTTCTCGTTTGTCCCAGCTGTACTGCTTGGGTGCCTCCTCGCTGATCGCGCCGGTGGCATTAGTGCTCTGATCCTTCTCTTGTTTCCTTTTGGATTTCTTCGAAAACAAACAACCCATGGTACTGTCAGGTGAAACCACTAATTTGAAATAAATATTTACGAATCACAATGCTGGATGTTTATATTAAATAAAAAAATCAGCACTCGTATCCGCCTGCCAACTATCAAGTGACACCCGAATCGCCGATGTTTCTGCTTTTTTTTCCACTTCGCCACCCCAAGGCGTCAATAACGCGAATACTTCCTGACGCGCCGCACGCAGCCAATCACAGCGAAGCATTACTGCCACTAAGGCTACAAAATCCCGCCCCTTTGTGACGAAAATGTATTGACCAATAAAAAGCGCTATGCTGGTAAAGGCAGTCTCGTGCCCCACCCACATTTCCACAGAGATTAATAAAATAAGCGGCACGCTGTTGCTATAGGTAACGTTTAATTTACTGATAAACCAGTGGTTTTAACCTTCTAAAATCTTTCCTGCAGTAGTTCATTTGATAAAATATCTTTTAGTGTACCAGGACTACAGAATATTAAAATAACTGGACTCGGAATAAAATTAAAAAATGTATTTTACTGGGTGTAGCAATGAAGGGTGGGTCGGGATTGAGGAGTCATTAGAGAGAGGGATGCTACGATGATAAAATCCCATTGTAAAATAGTATTATCGATAACAATATTTATAGTTTACACATAAAGTATTCAGACTGTCTCACTCTTTAATATTATATGTTGCAACTTTATGCTAAAATCGTTTAAATTATTTCTTTCCCAACAACACTCATTACCCTAGAATGACAAATGCAAAAACAGGATTTTATCAATTTTTGCAAATTTATCATATTGACACAAGTATTCAGACCCTTTGCTGTGACACCTGAAATTTTGCTCAGCATCTCATTCCATTGATCATCATTGAGAGGTTTCTACACCTGCTTTGGAGTCCACATATGGTCAATTTAATTGATTGCAAATGATAAGGAAAGGGACATGCCTGTGTATAGAAAGTCACAAAGCTGAGAATGTGAATCAGAGCATAAAGCAAGACACAAGGTCAAAGGAACTGCCTGCAGATCTTAGAGGAAAGATTGTGTCAAGGCAGGGATCTGGAGAAGGCTACAAAAAATACAGTGGCCTCCATAATTCTTAAAATGGGCCTTGGTAAGAGAGGTGACCAAGAACACATTGGTTTCTCTGGCTGAGCTCTAGAGAACTTGTGTGGAGATGGGTGAAACTTCCAGAAGAACAACCAGCACTGCAGCACTTCATTTATCTGGCCTTTATGGCAGAATGGTGAGACAACACATGAAAAGCCTCTTGGAGATTGCAAAAAAAGCATATAAAGTTCTCTCAGACTATGAGAAACAAGATTTTATGATCTCATTAATTCAAGATTGAACCAAGTTTTTTGTCTAGATAAAATGAGGCACCACTCTTCACCTTTGCAATATCATTCCAACGATGAAAAATGGTGTTGGCAGCATCATGCCATGGGATTGTTTTTCAGTGACAGAGACAGAGAGACAAGCAGGGTTATAGGAAAGATGAGTGGAGCATAGAACAGAGATATCCTTAAAGAAAACCTGTTCTGGAATGATGTGGACCTCAGACTAGGATGAACGGTTAACTTCCAACGGGACAATGACCATAAGCACAAAGCAAAGACAACACAGTGGCTTAGGGTCAACTCTGTGAATATTCTTCAGTAGCCCAGTGAAAGGCCAGACCTGAACCCAACTGAACATCTCCGGAGAAACCTGGAAATAGCTGTCCACTGACAGTCTCCATCCAACATGACAGAAGTTAGGAGGTTCTGCAAAGAAGAATGGCAGAAATTCCCCAAATCCAGGTGTGTGAAGCTTGTTGCATCATACCTCATAACACTCCAGCCTGTAATCGTGGCCAAAGGTTCTTCAATGAAGTACAGAATAAATAGTCTGAATACTGGTGTCAGTTTAATATTTCTGTTCTTATTTTTAAAACATATGCAAACATTTACAAAATCTTGTTTTTACTTTGTCATTCTGGGGTATTGAGGGTTGCTTGATGAGGAAAAAAATGATTTAAATGATTTTAGGCTGCAGCATAGCAAAATGTGTAAAAGGTGAAGGAGTCTGAATACGTCCTAAAGGCATTGTATGTCTATAATTACAGAATTGGACTGGTGCCCTATACCAGGCTGGTTTTTGACTAGTGCCCGATGCCAACAGAATAGGCACCATGAACCACAACCAGCTCTTTGGTCAGTGGTTTTGAGAATGTAATGTTTTATGTTTTTATTGATTTTACATTGTATAATATGTTTTTCTCTTATGTATATTTCATATTTATGGACTGCCACATAAATCTTTATGAAGAAGTCAGAAATAGGAAACATTAATCAGCATCTGTTTAAGGGAGCTAATGGTTAATTTTAATTCAAATCAATTAAAAAAGTAAAACTTACAACCAATAAGACTGTCCATGTCTTATCATTTGGCTGATTTAATATATGCACAAGATAGAGACATTAAACATCATTACACTTTTACTAGAGTCAGGTTTCTTCAACAATAACAAAGTATTTAGAAAGGTTTGGTTTGATAATATTAACAGCTAAAAGAAATGAAACTAAGACATTTAGACTGTTGTATCTGTATACAATAAATCTTAAGATAAAAATGCTCTTGATTATAAAAAAGTAAAGAAGAAATAAGACACCCTAGAGAATGAATGAATGTGACTGACAGACCTTTGAGTCATGCTAAAGGGATTTAAATGGGAATGTGAAATCATCATAGAAAAGAGGCAAGGGAATAAACAGACTGAAAATGTATTCAATAAAATAACAAGACTGGTATTGTGAACCAAAGTGAAAATTAAATGTACATGTGTTTCTGTTTCTCTCTCACTTTCTCTGTAATGCATTATATAGAATTGTGTCTTGTAAAATTTGAATTCAGGAATAGAACTTCTTTACAACCACTAGCAGGTCAGTGTTTTTGTTTTTTTCTTTTATGTCCTTCATATGTCATTTCATCTTGTTCTCACTTTCAGGCACAAAAGTGTTGTTATAAGCATATTAGTTTTGATTTCAGTCTCTACATCTTCCATTTTACTCATGATATGCTTAGCACAAAGGATAAATGAATAGACAAACAGTCTAAGAACACTGCATTTCCAATTCCATTCTGTTTTGCCAAATTTGGCTGTGAAGGTTATTAATTCTTTAATGGATAGATTACTAATGTCTTTCAGAAAATTTTATTGCTTGTTGTGTTTAAAACATGCATTCATCCTTCTATTTTCTAAACCACTAATTATAGTGTCACAGAGAACCAGAGCTTATTTGAGCAGTATTAGTTGCAATCAGGGCCGTGGAGTCGGAGTCGGAGACTATTTTGTTTAGCTGGAGACGGAGTCGGCAAAAATGTACAGACTCTGCCTCCTAATAAATTTAAATTGTAATGAAAAAAAATACAGCAAGTTCAAATGTCCCATTTCACAAACAATAGTCATAATTAAACTATTATACAACCTGACATTCACATATTGTAATCTGGATTATGATACATTACAAAAAGTGTTTTCATTTTATTTCAGTAATGATGTAGGTGTTGGTGTGTGCTATGGCCTGATGTGTGTTCAGGGGTTCTTGTCTTTTGTTTAAACTGGCCAATATGGCAGAGAGTCAGCTTCCTAGCCAGTAGTTCTGTGGTTAAATAACGTGTATGTTACCTTCCTTCAATCAACATGGAAAATACATTGGCATATTAAATACAGAGGAGTTGGAGTCGGAGTCAGAAGTACCGGAAACTAAGGAGTCAGAGTCGAAGTCAAAGGATTTATCTACCAACTCCACAGCTCTGGTTGCAATATAGGAACCAGTCTTGAACAGTGCTTCAATCATCTCAGAAGAAACTTGTGCACACACACCCATGCTTACTCTTACTGAGCCAAGTTAGAGCTGATAATCTAGCTACTATCAGTACCACCCATTCATCCCTCTTAAGTGGTAAACTCAGGGATATGCAGGTGGATGAGCCTATGGTGTCCTGGATAATGGACTATAATGGTCAGACAGTAGTTTGTGAGACTCAAGAAATGTGTTTCTAATCTGGATGTGAGCAAAATTGGAGCACCACAAGGAACAGCCCTGTCTCCTTTTCTCTTTATTCTGTACATGTCAAGCTATAAATATAACATCAGGCCATGTCACTTGCAGAAATTCTCAGACGATTTTGCACTTATGAAGGATTTTGATAAAGGGGCATGAGACAGAGTATAGGAGTCAGGTGGAGAAATTTCTTTCTTGGTCCAATGACATTTGTCTGTATTGTATCATCAGAAAAACCAAGGAACTGGTTACTGACTTTTGTCACACCAAAAAGCCTCTATGTCCAGTCACTATAAAGTAGTGGATGCGGAGGTGGTCCAGTCCTACAAGTACTTGGGGGTCCACATTAATGACAGGTTGGACTGAACACAGAAGAGCTACATAAGAAAGGGCAGAGAATGGTATTTTTCCTTAGGAGACTGCAGTCCTTTAATGTAGGAAGTGACATCGTTCTCATCTTATATAACTCAGTGATGTCCAGTGCGATTTTCTACGCTGTGGTGTGCTGGGCTAGTAATATCACTTCAAGAGAGGCCCACTGAATCAATAAGCAAATTAAAAGGTTAAGCTTAGTTACAGGACGCACTTTAGACCCCGTGGAGGTCATAGCGAAGTTAACTTGTTTTACAGTTAATTAACTATTTATTCTAATTTAAACAAAGTAAAACTCCAATAGTTTATCCCTCATTCCCATTTACAGCAAGCTCCACAGTCTTCTTTTGTCAGTGTCAGTTTACTTCTTTTACCATCACACACTCCACCTTCTTTATTCTCCATTATTTCCATCTAATCATCCATAGACTTCCTGCATCTGCAGTCCATTCTCATGTTCTGAAACACTTGGCATAATGCTCTGGAGCTTCCTTTACAAAACCTTTTGTGGATTCAAGTGTGAAAATATGCACATACCAAAATAACAAAAAACCACGTATAGCAAAAAAAAAAAAAAAAATCAGATTTATAAAACCTGGTGTACACACATTTCTACACAATTTATCTATACTAATAAAAGGCAAAGCCCTTACTGACTCACTGACTGACTGACTGACTGACTCATCACTAATTCTCCAACTTCCCGTGTAGGTAGGAGGCTGAAATTTGGCAGGCTCATTCCTTACAGCTTACTTACAAAAGTTAGGCAGGTTTCATTTTGAAACTCTACGCGTAATGGTCATAACTGGAACCTGTTTTTTGTCCATATACTCTAATGGAGGAGGCGGAGTCACGTATCGCGTCATCACGTATTACGCCTCCTACGTAATCACGTGAAGTGAAAACAAGGAAGAGATTTACAGCACGAGTCAAACGCGGGAACGAAGGTAAATGACATTAATTGTTGAGTGTCTTTTAATACTGTGTAATTGTTGAGTGTCTTTTAATACTTTGTAAGCATACATATTAACAGATGTGCAATTAAACGTGTGCATTTACAGGGTGATTTCTCAGGCTTAAAGCTCGAAGTGATCACTCGAGTGAAGGCAGCTTCACAAAAAAAACAGATCCTTAACAAACTGTTATTGGTATATTTTACTTCAATTTTAAAAGGTTTTCTTTTCTTCTTAATAAAAATTTAAAAGCAGAACTTCGCTGGTGCGAACCGCGGGGATTTGAGCGACTGACGCATACAGACATATTCATGAGTGCAGGTACTTCGGAAAGAAAGCAACGTGTAAACCTAAAGTTTAAATTAAGTTCATAGACCTACAAAAGGTTGCCATTGATTTCAGGCAAGATTGCTTTTCTCCTGTACAACTATACGTTGCATTCTCAAGAATGTGCTTGCACGGCTTGGTCATATTACAACCGGAGTGCTGAACTGACAACGTGATATACAAACAGAACAATCGTAAAAACAGGATTAAATAAAAAGGCTGCTTCCGTTGGCAAAGCAACGAAAAAGGAAGACCTTATATGACGTTCGTTTATAAAACAGCAGAGAGGCTGTGTGAAGTCAGCTTCACAAAAAAACAGATCCTTAACAAATTGTTATTGGTAGATTTTCACTCAATTTAAAAAGGTTTTCTTCTTAATAAAAATTTAAAAGCAGTACTTCGCTGCTGCAAAGCACGGGGATGTATATATATAGATAGGTAGATAGAGATATATACAGTAATCCCTCGCTACTTCGCGGTTCACTTTTCACAGATTCACGACTTCGCGGGTTTTTAAATACAAGTGATTGCCCGCCTATCGCGGAAGTTATGTTCCAGACCCATCAGCAACAGGAGAAAATCCGCGATATAGAAAGACCATATAAATAAACATTTTTATAGTTTAAGCCTTAAAATACCCATCCCACATGCTTTAAACACATGTAAACTTATAAAACACACTTTGTTAACACATATGATATGTGGATGTCGGGCTAAGGATATGAGTAACATCTCACTATTATAAAACATTTTAACTTCACGCAAGACAAGACAGTGAGACAGGAAAATAGGTGATGTACACCTAAAAGCCTGATTGTACAGGCTTTTAAATTATTGACACGCAGAGCGACAAGCAGCACAAAGCCAGCACAAAGTCCACTTCTCCTTAGCGTTCATTCAGCTCCCCACCCCCTTGACAATGCGAAGTGGCAGGAGCGTACTGCGCTTCCGGGGAGGGGGGGTTTGAGCGAAGGTGCGTTCAGGTCTCACACACCCACACCCACACACACACACACACACACACACACACACTCCTCCTTCCGAACGCGCAGAGCGACAAGCAGGCATTTTGGCAGAAGCAGCACAAAGTCCATTTCTGCTCGGTGTCAGTTCAGCTGCCCCCCTTCACAAAGCGAGTGCAGACACATTGACGTCTGATCGCTGCGTGCAGTGTGCAGTGTTGGTCTGAGGTGTTTAAGAATGTAGAAAGTGTTTAAGAGCATAGGAAGTGTTTATAAGAGCGTGGGAAAGGTTAACAAGAGAGTGAGAAAGGTTTATAAGAGTGTGGGAAGGGTTTATAAAGCCTTAAAATATGTATAAATAATAAAATAAATATAGGTCGCTACTTCGCGGATTTTCACCTATCGCGGGGGGCTCTGGAACGTAACCCCCGCGATAGGTGAGGGATTACTGTATAGATAGATAGATAGATAGATAGATAGATAGATAGATAGATAGATAGATAGATAGATGTGTATGTATGTAGATATGTATATATGTGTATATATATGTAGATATGTAAATATGTATATGTATATATATGTGTCTGTATGTGTGTGTATATATATATATATATATATATATATATATATATATATATATATGTGTGTGTGTGTGTGTGTGTGTGTATGTATGTATGTGTGTATATGTATGTGTATATATATGTTGATATATGTATATATATGTGGATGTGTATATGTATATATATATATATATATATATATATATATATATATATATATATATATATATATATATGTATATATGTAGATATGTGTATATGTAGATATGTATATATAAGTATATATGTTTATGTGTATATATGTTTACATAACCTCTTTAACACACTACTTCTCCGCTGCGAAGCACGGGTATTTTGCTAGTCCTTTATAAATCACAATCACCTTGTAAATGTGCATACATGAACACACCTTGAATGCCACCCTGAAACATCCATATATGGAGCATGTATTCAGCCTCATGCATATACAATCATGATGCTGCAGAACTTCACTGGCTGGTAGAGCAGCTCCTTCGTGATGCATCGAGACACTGCCATCTGCATTCAGTCCTATCTGGCTAAGCTCGGCAACTGAACAAAAGATCATGCATGGCATTATAGCGTCTCTCCTCTGTGTTCTGGGGGTTAAACATAAGGTACCAACGTCTGAGAAGGTAGCCACTATTACCTGGCACATGTAATGGCATGATTTCTGTTACAATTAATACTACAAGACATATGAAAAACTCAGAGTTCACCAGTTACTTTACCAACAAGCCAGCCATCACATACAGTAATGTCCTGTCAGCCAAAGATACTTTGTCTCAAAATGAATTAATCATGGGTTGACCCAGGCCACCAAACCAAGACATTTCCCGGCCTTATCTTAGCATCATAGATCACTTGTGTATTAATTCAATGTCACTGATTATGGTTAACAAAAGCAGCTTCATTCTCAATAGGTGCCCTTATTGCAATGTGAGTGAAGTAAATTGCCCCGATTACATTAGGAGAACTGGACACAGCTGCAAATTGCTTTTTTATGTTGGAAAAAATATGTTATGTTTTATGTATATGCATAGCAAAACTGCATATAGTGCCACACTGGTTGGTTAATTGCTTTCTGTACAGCCAGTA
This sequence comes from Erpetoichthys calabaricus, assembly GCF_900747795.2. NCBI lineage: Eukaryota > Metazoa > Chordata > Cladistia > Polypteriformes > Polypteridae > Erpetoichthys > Erpetoichthys calabaricus. The sequence continues at coordinate 181,328,298 of NC_041397.2, forward strand.
CGAGAGAGCTGAACTTGGCTGAAACATTCTTGACCTGTCAGCTAGTTCCCTGAGAAATGACAACAGCTAGATGATGAAAACTGACAAAAAAACAAAAAGGTCTTCAGTGAAAATATATCGCATTTGACCTCCTAAAGGGAAGCGAAAAAACTGTATACATCATATTCCCCACATTTGAGGTATGATATGTTTGCCGGGTCAATACACATTATAATAATGGTTTGATGATATGATTTATTATGTGTGCAAGTCGTCATTTAGCTGTTTTTTCAGCATTTCCCTACGTGATCAACAGTGTCTCATTTCCTAGTTTCTCCAAAATATTATGTACGCCATCGGTCAGAGCTGTCGTAAATATATTATTAATAATATTATTTACTTTATGATTGCGGGTGGCACAATGGCGCAGTGGGTAGCGCTGCTGCCTCGCAGTTAGGAGACCCGGGTTCGCTTCCCGGGTCCTCCCTGCGTGGAGTTTGTATGTTCTCCCCATGTCTGCGTGGGTTTCCTCTGGGTACTCCGGTTTCCTCCCACAGTCCAAAGACATGCAGGTTAGGTGCATTGGTGATTCTAAATTGTGCTTGGTGTGTTCGTGTGTGTGTGTGTGCACGCCCTGCCCGGGGTTTGTTTCCTGCCTTGCACCCTGTGTTGGCTGGGATTGGCTCCAGCAGACACCCGTGACCCTGTGTTAGGATATAGCTGGTTGGATAATGGATGGATGGATGGACTTTATAATTGCTGCCGATTGCGTGGGAAGTTGCAGGCGCCTCTTTTTATGCATATGCAAGCTTTATACATGAGGCCCCAGGTTTGTTTTGTTCTGCTTTCATTTTCAGAAAGCCTCTCTGTTTGTTTCAACTGAATTAAGTACCCACTGTCTGCAAATCTCTTCCTCCAGCTTGTTCCACTTTCATCACACATTCCAAAAATGTTATCAAATATTGTAATTTTCATGATCCTAATTTACTCATCCAGGTGCTTTCATGCTTGACTTGCTGATTTTGTATCTTGGTGTTGTGGAACGAGCCCCAGACACAGACAGGCAGACATGGTATTAAGCACCACCACACGTTTATTTACAATTATTTACAGGAATAAAGTGCACCACAAACCCCTTCATCTCCCCCAAAGTCCAGGCCAACACCACACTATGGCTCTTTCACTCTTCAGGCTGCCTCCTTGCCTCCTCCAAGACCTTGTCTCTCGACCTCCCGACTCCAGCCAACGTATGAAGGGAGGCGACCCCTTTTATAATCAACCGGATGTGCTCCAGGTGTTTCCCGGCAATCTTCCACCGATACGCCCCAGTGTGGCGGAAGTGCCAGCTGCATCCCCGGAAGCACTCCGGGTGTCCCTGCTCTTCTTCCCCCCACCACTTCCAGGTGTGGCGGAAGTGCTGAGGTCCAGGGCTCCCAAGGCATCCAGGTGCCCCCTGGCGGTGACCACGGGCTCCTACAGGGTTGAGCTTCACAGCTCTGTACCCGTGGTCCCCAAAGCAACCAGGGCGGTCGCCCCCTCATGGTCTGGACCTCCTCCGATCCTCTTGGGCTTCCCGGCTGGGTACCACCCCGAGCTGCGTGCCACAGTGTATATGTGTAAAATTATTTACATTACAGGGTGAGTCAAAATTATGTTAACATTTGAATGGCAGAAATAATTTATTCAAAAAACATACTTCATATGTGCAAGATGATTTACAGGAATGTCTCAACCTGTTCGCCATCATGTTCAACACATGTACCATATGTGGCACATAAATTGTCCACAAAAATTGTATGCAAGTATATACATAGCAGTACCATTAGAGTTAATATAATTTTGACTCACCCTGTATTTTAATAATAGTTAAAGGCTCACATCACCACATCACCGCTATCTTCTTTTCCATATCCAGTGTAACCCTTGTCTTGCTATAAAAAGGTTTTTCTTCTTATTTTTGTATTGGATACTGTTTTGATGATATTTTGTGTGGCATGGTGGCACAGTGATACTGCTGGTGTCTTGCAATAATGAAACCAGGGTTTGTGTCCCGGGGCCTCCCTGTGTTGAGTTTGCATTTCTCATTTCTCCCCTTGTCTGCGTGGGTTTCCTCCCACCATCCACAGACATGCAGGTTAGGTTGATTGGCGAGGCTAAATTGGCCCTAGGGTATGTTTAGTGTGTGAGCGCGTGTGTGTTTGCCCTGTGATAAGACTGGTGGCCTGTCCAGTGTTTGTTCCTGTCTTGCACCCTATGTTCCAGCACCCCTTGTGACCCTGATCTGGATTAAGCGGGTCCGAAAATTACATGACATTTGTACTTACAGTATATACTTTACTTTTATACTTTGCCTAGTGGGGGCTCGGTGGTGTCATGGCCTTGGAACCCCTGCAGATTTTGTTTTTTTTTTTCTCCAGCCCTCTAGAGTTTTTTTTTTTGTTTTTTCTGTCCTCCCTGGCCATCTGACCTTACTATATCCATCCATCCATTCATTTTCCAACCCGCTGAATCCGAACACAGGGTCACAGGGGTCTGCTGGAGCCAATCCCAGCCAACACAGGGCACAAGACAGGAACCAATCCCGGGCAGGGTGCCAACCCACCGCAGAACCTTACTATATTCTTTGTTAATTAGTATTGCATAATTTTTACATTTTTTCTTTTTTCTTTCTTCATCTTGTAAAGCACTTTGAGCTACATCATTTGTATGAAAACGTGCTATACAAATAAATGTTGCTGTTGTTGTTGTTATATGTATGTGTACACACCTATATCCACAGTGCCTTATTTACATTCATAAGATCTGTCTTCCTCCTTATAATTACTATTATGAATGTATCAGATTTTTGATTGTTTGGCACTTTTCTTTTAGCCACACCTCGTCTGTCCTGTTTTGCAGCCCTCATAATGTCATTGAATTTTTGACTCTGCCTTTCCATCTTTGTCTCTTCCGGTACAGTTCCCTTTTTTCAGATAGAGCCATGGTCCTTTGTGTCATTTTCAGTTCTCTAGCCAGTTTCTTTTCAGGTGTGACTTTATTGTTTACTTTCTTTTTATGTCATCCACTTTTAGATATCCTGTGATATGTTTTTTTTTACTGTAGTTCATTCAGGTTTATGCCATACTGCATCACAGTTAATTAGTTATTTCTGTTGCACCTTTCATAGAGCAGACAACAATATCATTCAAAGGAATACGATGCCAAATTATTGATATTATATTTTTTTACATACAGTGTGAATTCGTTTAGCCACAGAGTAGCTTCAACAACAGACTATAATCAGAGGATATGTCAGTCTAAAGTCTTTTCAGCGCTGGTGTGTGTAATTCTGAGAACTATCTTACTGGAGAACTTTCGATTTAACAATGCTGTGTCTGTTTCCTGTAGTATGTTTGTTGAAACATATACTGTATTACAGATATACTATGGAATGTTTAACCTCCCAATAACAGGCACATTTCATCAACCTCAGCATTTATATCAAGGTTGACTCATTATATTAGCAAAACATACTTATGTTAGAGCTGCTTCTAAGACTTTTTGTATCAGTTCTTCTTCTTACTTGTATAATTAATTACACAATGTTCAACTTTTCAGTCAGGCACCCAAGGGCATCCTCACAAATTCCTAACTTTTGTATGGTTTATACCTGGGTTTTTCATATAGCTCACTTCCTGCTTACTCATCTAGAAAAGCTCTCACACATTAGATCATACTGTTTGTCATTCTCTTACGTAGTGGCTCAGGCTCATTAGTATGGAGGATGATGTCTGGAGATTATGCTGAGCGAACAACCACATCTAAAATACAAACTGAGATGTGTGTTTGACACCTAACTAATGAGCTAAATCCTAGCACTTTACTGAATTGTTAACATTTGGTAGTTGTAATAGACTTGATTAGAAATTTAAAATCACTGTTATAGAGTGTTTTGTTTATATTTATAATAAACTGATCTTTGTTAGATAGAGTAACTATTTTCTATGCAGTGATTTGTAGTGATGAAGATTAATAAAGAGATTATATTGAAATTCAGAAACTGCTGGCAGGTGGAATGGGTAATGCAAGGTTTTTAATAGACAGTGTGGACGCTAGAGGTCGCTCTTGCCCCGTGAAACCCAACAGAATGATGCAGTCACTGGTTTAAAAGCACCCAGAAGTATTTTTATTTTCTTCTTCAAAGTGCCCCAAAGCACCTCCACCACCATAAACAAGTAATCACTAATAATAAATATACACTATTAAACACAATAATTCTCCTCCTCTCCTCCCAGCAGCTCCGTCACACTCCCTCCCAACTCCAGCTCTCTCTCTGCTGGGTCTCAACCAGTCCTTTATATTCCTTGACCCGGAAGTGCCCCTCCTCTTCTTCCGGGTCAAATGACACCTCATCAGTTCTTAAGCAGCCCGGAAGTACTGTGGGCTTCCGTCCTTCTGACTCCGAAGTACTTCCGGGATGTAGGGAAAGTAGGAGTCCCCAGGTCCTTTATGAGCTCCCCCTGGCGGCACACACGGCACCAAACAGGGCTGAGGAAATGGACTCCATATCCCAGGATGCCCTGAGGGAATCCGGGGTGCAGCTACCATCCAGGGGAGCTGCCACCTAGTGTTCTGGGGAAGGCAGTGTCCTGAAAATTCTGCCTTCCTCCATTGTTTCAGTTCAGGGACGTCCCGGCCGGATTGAGCTGCCGGCCGTTTATCACAACAGATAGATAAATAAATAAATACATTGTCACAAGTGCACATTTGGGGAACAGCACAAGGGCTTGAGTGATTTTAATTCTCTGCCGAGACATGTCGTGGCACTGTCTAATAACGATGACACTTCTCCTCCCTCTGCAGAAAGGAAGACTGACACCTCCTAGGACATCACTTCTAGGGTCTGACCACCTGGAGCCTCCTCTTCCTCACAGAATTCCTTATAGATGGAAGAACCACCATAGCCAGTCAGAATGACTCATTTTTGTGTTTACCACTCACTTTATTTACATACCTCCAACTGTTCAGTTATACAGGGTTGGCTGCAAGGTGCCCCAAAACACATTACTTCTCCTGTCTTAATCTTTATATATAATACGCTACCATGGCTGTTTGTTTGTCTGTCCAGGATTTTAAATCATCTGTAGCTCGCAAACTGTTTGACCTATTGACCTAAAATTTGCTATACATATACTACGTGATGTCTACTATCTGCTTTCGGGGTGATGATTGACCTCCAAGGTTATTCCTCTTTTTATTTTTATTTTATTTTATTGTAGAATCAACTCAGGGCGGCCATGTGGCGCATGTGTACAGGTGCCGTTTTCATTCCCTACCACCTTCGCCGCCATTTCCTCTACCTTTTCATATCTTAAATTATTCTTGAGGCAGATTGAAGACTTAAGTGTCAGCTTAAGTGAAAAATTAAGGAAAATGTACTAATTAATTGCAACACAAACACTGATTTGATCAGTTTTAACGTGAAAAGATGCTGACGAAAGAAGAGAAGAAGCGGGCCGATAGGGTGGAGAAAAGAAGAGCTGCTCAGGAAGCAGCAAGCGCATCAACCTCTGAGCAAATGAATGCTAAACATACAGAGAAAGAGGATGAAAAGTCAAGTGTATTCACTGCACGTAACGTACAGTACACCGTTACTGGTAGATAATAAACAAATACACACCCACACTTTGATCTGAACACATACTGGAAAGACGATAACACAAGAAAATTAAAAAGAAAGAAAAGTTCTGACTTGACAATCAAAGTCATAGTGCTTGGGAATTGGAGTCCAGAAGTGCAGCCATGTCCGGGTCCCTGGGGATCGATAGAAGGTGCTGCCTGGGGAGGACCTCCCCACTTTTTCTATGGCCTAGTAGTGTGTCCTCGAGGACACGGCATGACACAGGAAGCATTTCCAGGGCCTGGTTTAACAGGAGCTCGCTGCCTGATATTGTGAAGTCAGAGTTAGGAGGTAATGTGCAACACTCAGTGAAGGATGAATTTATTTGTATAGTTGTGGCTAATTTCTGGAGAGGTGATTGAAAAGTGTCTTGTAAGAATAAATATCTTTTATTCCAAAGGAGTGTGGTGTATTGCTGTGTCTTAGTGACGCCTCCCTGTAGTCACACTTGCCACTGCCAACTATGCAAGCAATATGGGCAGAAAAGGACATGAGAACATTGTTTATAAAAACCTGACTGTGTAAAAAAATGATATAAATCAAGTAATTTAACAGGAGTCACAATACATGTTGCTGGTTCATAAAATTAGCAATTGAGAGTCCTAAAGAGAAAAAAATGAAGTGTGATGGGGGCAACAAATACTACTTGCTGTTAGTAAAATACCGATTAAAGGTTGTAAATAGATAACAAAGAGACAGAAACAGATTTGGAGTAGCCACCCTGTATACTTGAAACCAATGCAAAAAATCAGCAATACTGCGTTCAAGGCAGCACTGAACTAACGGAAACAAGATGCCATTTTTCTAGGTGTGTCGGAGGAAGTGATGTCATTGTGGTTGTAACCAGAAGTGATGTCATCAAGCCCAGAACCAGAAGTGATGTTGACAGGCTGAGGTGGGATTTCCCTCTGGTGGTCTGCAGGAGAAAATAAGAAATGGTTAGTACACACTGTCACCCCCTCGTCTGGCATGAAATTACGATCTTTTGAGCCCATTGGTTGCCTCTGACTGGCATGTACTGTATGTGACAAGGGAATAGCATAAAAATACAAAAGTACAATAATATCCTGAAGAAGCATCAAAGTTTCTCTCCTCACTCACCTCCAAAGAAAACCTCCTACTCTCTGTCTGTTTTTAAACTACTGGTCATCATCATCTCCCTATTAGGTCAGGCCTGTAACAGTAACTCGTCTCCTGACTCAAATCTCAGAGGCTCTATGACATTTTTTAGCTCCCTGTAGAAGCCATTTCTGGCACAAATCCCAGAACCACTTTCAGTGCCATTAATGTCCTCTAGAAAGTCCTGTAGCCCTCCTGTTGTGACTTAGGAGTCCTAAAGCACCTAAGTCCAATAATTTCCAAAGCACTTCCAAAAATGCCCACTAGAGGGGGAAACTGTCAAATCTGGCTAGCAACAAGAACAAACAGAAATAAAAAGGTTTTATTTCCACACTAATATTTTGTCAAACAGTGAAACTTCATAAGGCATGTGGAGTACAGCCAGGGCCCTTGCCTGGCTGGGACGCCTCTACACTGGAAGGACAGGGGGAGGGAGCATATCCAGAGCATTAGCTCCCCCAGAGCGCTAGGTGGCAGCCCTCCTGGATTGCAGCGGTGCCTTGGACTCCCGCAGGGCTTCATGGGAGCTGGAATTTGGTGCCGCCCTGTTGGGTTCAGTGGGAGTCGCCAGAGGGTGCTGCAGCTACTGCTGAGCCCTTAATAGCAGCACTTCTGCCACAACTGGAAGTGCTGCCAGAATTAGGTCAACGAGCACCTGGAGCACTTCCGGGTGTCTTATAAAAGGAGCCAGCAGCCACTACTCCGGGACCCAGAGTCGGGTGGAAGAGGATGAAGCTTGCTGGAGGAGGAGGAGTGGAGGCAAAGAAAGAGAGAGAAAGGAAAAGAAGAAAAGTGTTTGGTGTGCTTAACTGTACTGTACACGTAGGAAATGGGGAAGGCTTTTCCCATGGTATAAAAATAAAAAAATAAAAATATGTACCCTGAACTTGTGTCCTGCGTCTGTCTGTGTCGGGTTTGGGCAGCAGTAGTGCCCCCTGCAGGCCACAGGCACAATAGTCTTAAAGGATTTACCTAGACAATAAAGCAATCCCGAGGAAACACAGTCCAAAGAATCACAAATTTAAAGAGAGGTCAAAACACTAGGATGAAGGTCAAATATCCAGAAATATCAAAAAGCACAGTAGAAACGCAGACGCTCTCCAAAAATCCGAAGTGCATCGGAAATTAACCGTCAGGAACTATGGGAGACCCTCCATATTTACAGGGTGGAAGGGCAGTTTCTGGCGGTGACTGGAAGGTGGCCCTGCCTATTGGGGGACCACTCACAGAACACATGGATCATAACATCGGCAGCTCATAGACAAGTTCAAAAACAAAGATAATACACATAATTAACAAAAGCAACATTAACATAAATAAATAAATGACACAAAAAAGAAAAAAAAAGAAATGAAAGAAGACTCTAGCCAGGGGAAAAACACTGGCTGAAACATGACACTTCCCTCCAGTGCTCTTTCTGGCAGCCCCAGGTCTTCCTACATCACTGAACCCCTATATTTTAAAAAGCCAGTTCCCCATTTATTCTGTGGCCTCAGCTGCTTAATAGGGCACATGCTACCTTTCACAACCTACCTGATTTAAGAATCTAATGCCTCCACGTAACCACTTCTAGAGAAATTGGAGTTGTGGATAATGTATTCTTCTAACAAAGGCCATACCCTAATACACTGCTTATAGAGACTGAAGCCTCCAGGAATGGATGCTGATCCTCCTTTTTAATATAATTGGTCCTCCTCTGGATCTTGCATTTTTTTTTCTCTTTGCTGTTTTGCTTCGGAACCAGGCCTGCAGCATTTCACAAAAGTTAAAAAAATCATAAAAGATCTTAAGAAAACCTGAAAAAAGGAGTTAAAATCTAAGATATTCTGTCAAGCCTGCAATGATATGCTTTGTGAACACTGACTCTGTGTGGTTAATATAGGTGCCTGTCTAAGATAAATAGCTCCTAATGAGTACAAAAAAGCATTCATGTGCAGAAACAACCTGGAACATTTAAAAAACATCAACTTATGACATGTAAAAGCACAAGCAAAGGGTTTTAGCTGCTGTGAAAAGATCAGATTTGACACATTTAAAAAGGTTTGGGGCAACCACCCGTATATTATCCCTGGCTGCAATGAGTTTGTTTTTTGACAGAAGTGTCTCTGTTGGAGTCCAGACATGAACTGATGATGGTTTGTAAAGATGGTGGTTTTAAGTGGTCAGCACAGAAGTGCCGTAGGGGAACCGGAAGTGACCTTCTTTTGATGTCAGTTGCAGCACTGGAACCGGAAGTAATGTCGTCCTAGGCAGCGGGGCCAGAAGTGACATCATCAACGTTGAATCAGACAGGTTTTCCCACGGCTGGTCTGCAGAGATAACAGGAGAAGGTTTAGTGCACCCCGCCACCCCCTAGCCTGGCATGAAATTACTTTCGCTTGGTCCATACAATGTCCTTCTACTCACATATGCATGACACTGCAAAAGTTAAGTAAAAAGGAATGCCGATATAACAGAGCTAGTGTTTTCCATGTGGATCAGAAATCACTAACAATTTCAACTATTTTCACAGGCTTACTTTTATTAGGCGAAATGGCCTCTGCCTGCACACACTGATATTGTGAGTGGCTGTCTATCTGCCTGTTTAGGTATCTCATACTCTTTCATGCCTCTAAAAAGCCTTATCTATATTTTTTGCCAAGATGTTACCATTGGGCTGGTAGACAGATGTTGTTTAGGCAACCCCATACAAAGTGTAACTGAGAACAGTGGCAATGAAAAATATACATTTATACACTTAAAAAAAAACAACTTCTGTATTAAAGATACTTGCTGTGAGAAATGTGTTTGTCAGATTGATTGTCAACTGACTCAAGGTAAATGAATGCAGCAGTGTGCGTGACTATGTTCTGCACTGAAATGGCACACCATCCAAGTTTGGCCTCTGCTTTACACCTGATAAGGACCAGGCCCTACAGGAATATTATTGGCACTAAACTCCAGAAGAGGCAAATGTGAGGATGATAACCAAAAAACAGAAAACAAAGTAACCCAAAGCGAAACCTGACTGCCTGATCTTTGTACAACTTTCTCCACTAAATAATACGCACCAGAACACCAGGGGATACTGGATATTGGCAGCACAGCCATATTTAACCTTGGATGTAATTGGCTCGACCCCCTGGATTGACCCATGGTCATGAGAATCCTGACCAATAGGAACGTGCAGAAACTGGAAGCACCGCCGAAGCCAATCGGCAGAAAAATGATCATGTGATCGTCGAACCGCAGTCATGAACATTTCACAGTCTTGTGATGTGTTGTAACTATAATAGAAAAAATGGGTTCAGAAAATGGATGAACATGTCACAGCATAATGTATCTCAGTGCAGAAAAATAAACTGTCCGTTCATATTGTTTGTCTTTATCTTTATTTCGCATATACAGTGATCCCCCGCCTATCGTGGAAGTTACGTTCCAGACCCACCCGCGATAAGTGAAAATCCGCGATATAGAAAGACCACATTTCTTTTATAGTTTAAGCCTAAAAATACCCCTCCCACATGCTTTAAACACATGTAAACGTATTAAAACACACTTTGAATACACATACTGTATGATACACGGATGTCGGTCTAAAGATATGAGTAACATAATAATAATCATCATCAGTTTTACCTTCTCCTGTATGGTCAAGGTCTTCCTCTGGCGCTTAGGCTCACTGCTACCAGAAGGCTTACAAGATGCAGGACGCTTGGGAGCCATCGTAGGGCTTAAAACAAACGAAAAGCTCACAAAAGTCGGACCACAAGCAAGGTACGCGATACGTGATTCGTTGGGAGACCAACGCTCACTGTTCTTGTGAGATTACACCACGTAAGCACCAGCTAATCAGAGCCCAAGAGAATAAAATCCGCTCGGATTGGTTGAGTCTCCTCTTTCAGCCAATAACGGGCTTTGTAAGAAATTATCTGGGTGCTGTAACACGAAACTCTGTCTGCTGAAAACCGTATGCCTTGTTATGAATTGGTTGCAAAGTACATTGCAGGTAGGATGTACTTATTGAATTTTTCCGCGATATAGCAGGGGCACGATAGCTGAACCGCGATAGAGTGGGGGATTACTGTATCTCTTTATGATTATAATGGTAACATGACTTTATTTTTAATAACTGAGAGAAATATTTTTATTTCTTATTCACATTAAGTTGTGTGTTTAGGTAAGTAAATGTTGCAAGCTCTTTTACTTTACTGTGTGGAATATAGTGGTGCTAGTAAGATGACCCCAAACTCAAAATACGAACACAGGAGTCCCATGTAACAATGAAAAGGAAAGAATAACAAAAGCTAAAATAGCAGACACCTTTGTATGCAAGGCCTACCTAAACAGGGTCACACTTGTTGTCCCCACTCACCTTCACATCATGCTACAATCAGGATCTCCTTCCTCCCACATGCCATTCGAGCCCTTGCCACCAACGACCTTCTGACTCTAAGCTCACTGGAGACCATGGGAAGGATGGCTTTTAAAGCTGAGATCCAGTAAGCATTTCTGGGGTCCTAGGGATTGTCATCAGTTTGTGGTGTCACATGGGAAGAACTTCCTTAATGCTACCAGATGATCTTGCATGTAGAGATAAATTGGCTGCTCTTTCCACTACCTCTGTGAGGCTACAACGTATTGATTTCTAGTGGACTGGAGAGCCTCAAATGCAGTAATAAGATTGTTCCTATTCAACATACAGTAGGTTCTTGACCGATAGCCCTGTTGTGAAGCTAATACCTCCATGTTATTCAACTAGTGTGTTGCTACCCACATTATTACTACTGTATTACCTCTGTATTTCAACTGTAAGCTGGAATTTAGTGAAGAAAGCTATAAACTAATAAAGTGAATTGAAGTGAAATCTAAATATGACTATGATTTACATTAGTCACAACGTGTCATACTGATCTGTAAATAAAAGCTTATTTTGAATATTTTTACTAGAAATCTATTTTTTATATATTATCAACATGTTTTTGCTTTGTTGTTAATTACATTTTGCTTCTTTGTTGCTTTGATTTCTTTGTAGTAATCTCTTGTATATATTTTACATGAAAAATACAAAAAAAACCCTCTCATAATCAAAATTAATTTAAATTTAATTATTAGGTTAGATCTTCTGGTATAAATGTTTGCTTCCTTGACTTTGACTTCTGTTATTTACTATCAGAAAGCTTGATCAACCTCTGACTATTCCTATGGTTACAATTTTGTGCTCAAAATGTCTGCCACCTCTGAAATAAGAAAAAAGGAAGTGACATACTTTTATTTTTTATCAAACGTGTCCTAGCTGGTCACATGTTGAGCCTCAACAGTAATCTGCTAATAAGAAAGGACGTCACAAGCTCATTTTCTGTCCCACTCACCCCAGCATATGTTGTTCAAACAGCACGCTGTCTTCTCGGAAGTCACTTCACTTTTAAGATTTGGTGTTTATTATGGCTAAGACTTGTACTTTTTTGTCTGATTTGTTGTTTTGATTCTCTCAGGATGTTTTAATATCAACTCAGTTATGTTTTGAGCGAATAAGCATGTTATTTAAAGCTGTTACCATTTCACACATCTTCATTTGTTCACTTGTTTAAGCACTATAGCTTTTTAATAATAGTCTTCCCTTAAAAAGCTTTAAGAGACTATAGTTAGGCCTAATGCAAGACAGGTGTTAGAAGCGTTACAGAATAATTTTGTAACAGGACACTCTGTACTCGGAATAATGCCAAGGATGCCAAAAGTACACAGTGGCACAGAAAAAGCAGCCTTGCGCATAGTAAAAAGGTGAAGTTAGCCCAGTCCCCCTCCACAGCGTTTAGTTTTGTTAGTTGTTTCATCTGTGTGCTTGTTTGCTGTTCCTACTCAGTGGAACAGTATGTTCATACAGGTGTCATCTGGGTGACATGTAACAGATTTGTATAGCTTATTCCATTGTGGGTTCCTCCGGGTGTCTCTGATTTCCTTGCACAGTACAAAGACATGCAGGTTAGGTGCATTGGCAATTCTAAATTGTCCCTAGTGTGTGCTTGGTGTGTGTGTGTGTGCCCTGCGGTGGGCTGACGCCCTGTCCGGGGTTTGTTTCCTGCCTTGCGCCCTGTGTTGGCTGGGATTGGAGATCCCCGTGACCCAGTAGTTAGGATATAGCGGGTTGGATAATGGATGGATAGATGGATATTCCATTGTGCGAAATGCTAGCAAAAAAGTGGTGCACTACTGGCTCTGTGAGCAATACATAGAAACCAAGAATCTGTTCTGTCCTCACCCTGAAGGATGTTACCGACATTGCGGATCACATGGAAAGCGGTCCTCATAAGTAGGTGATCACATGGTGATTATCAGAACTGATGATGGGTGTGTCAAAAAGGTCAGATCAACATGAATGTGTTACAACACGTGAAACTTTGCATTGCTGGTGGTAGACACCATTTCCTTTTCTTTCAAGTGTATTGTATTATGTTTTATTCTTTTATTACTAGTAAAACTCTGAATGACAAACTGAAATTGAATATTCAAGACAAGCAATACATCTTTACCACTAAGGAGGAAGCAGAAAAAGAGTTAAGAAAGATGATTCCGACACTTTTTTGAAATACGATCGTGAGTCGCACCCTGTCGTGGCTTGGCATGACAAAGAAGATCTTACTGGTTGTTTGATCCGCTTGCAATGATACTGGTACTGTAACTATACATCCTTTTCCCTTCTCGGACACTTTTTGTTTATGCTTTAATTACAATTATATGAGTATTATATGCGTATATGAATGTATATGTCGAAGAAATTAATAATTCCTTTTTTTTCTACTCTTCTAAAGGAGACTGTTTAACATCATACCCTTGGTTTATTGTTATTGTTATTATCATATTAGGGTTTACTATGCTTATCCAGGGCCACTTTTTCACACCATTCCCTGGGCTTACTATTTCACTATCTCAAGATTGCTGAAGATTATATTTTATGCTTATAGTAACTGGACTGTATTGGCAATAAATATCTCAATTTTATTCCTCATACGCCGCTGCTAGGGGGCTTGTTTTGTTTTGGACATGCTCTGTCTCTAGTTGTGTCAGAGGATTGGGACTTTGGGAAGTGGGGTCTAGTCTCACGTGGGGAGGCAAAACAAGGGGGAGTTGGGGACTAGGGTGGGATAGAAAGACAGCAAGCTATCTGTAATTTATCTTTTTAATCCTTGTAATTATAAATGCCAATGTAACAATAGCCTTCAGGGCAATAACTCCTGGGAAAATTGGAAATTAAGGTCAAAATTGTCTTATTTTTAGTTAAGACTTAAAAGAAGCAAAAAAAAAAAAACTCTGAATGACATTAATACCGAGATGGGGTTCCTTTTACTTTTTGAAGAAAATGGCATGCTTATTGCCAAAACATACGAGAGAGTGATAAACAAATGGAAAACTCAAAGTACAAAACATCCATCCATCCATTTTCCAGCCCGCTGAATCCAAACACAGGGTCACGGGGGTCTGCTGGAGCCAATCCCAGCCAACACAGGGCACAAGGCAGGAACCAATCCCGGGCAGGGTGCCAACCCACCGCAGAAGTACAAAACAAACAGGCAAAATGAAAATCTTAACTAAGTGGGATGGCTTACTCACTTGCACTACAAAAGCAATTCCTTCTTCATCTCCTTCTTCTGTTTCTGGTGCACCAACAACTGCATGCAGGAACAAAGTGAGCATCGAAAAAAACATGCAATGTAATAATCCATTGAGTAGAAAAGAAGTACATTACCAAAAAATGCATGAAAATGTTAACACATTAACAGAACCTTTTTTGTTGATAGCTGCCACCATTTACTGCTCAATTTCCTGTAATGTAATGCTTTGATTGATTTTTTTTTCAGTAATGCTTATTCCAGCTGCACTTTGCAACTACACATTTGCAGTCCTGTTTTCTCTCCACATTCACACATTACTCTAGCCTTACCCTAGAAACAATGAGCCCTTGGCCCTCCCTAATCTGCTGGCGCTACACTCAACAGCTCATTGAAAATGCACTGCCTTTAAATTTTACCCATTAGTTATTTCTGGAAAAATATCTGTGCAATGGTATACTGTCATGGATTTAAAATGTTATATTTTATTTTATTTTCTTTCTTTGCTCACACAAACAAAAATGAACTTAATTCTACAAGGACAGTTAACATCAAAAGCATCCTGTTTTCCTGAATTGTATCACCTTAAAACATCTGTTTCAATGGCTTTGTTCCAGGCTGTGTTGATTATTTTGTCACTTGGAAACAAAACTTCTGATAGCCAGCCAATCAAAAGTGTGTAATAGCCCAAGTTACGAAGCCCACATCACAAAGTCCATGTCACAAAGAAACCCCATATCACATGTCATGAAGACACTGAGCTTTGATATAAATGTAATTTGTCTGACAAATGGAAAGAGAAAAAGCAACGTCAAGAGGAGAAGACAGAATGACATCAGGAGAGGACGTCCGACATGGGACCTATTTGATCTGATCATCGGCTAAAAGCATCTCTTGATTACTAACTTTTTTGTAAGCTTCTTCTAAAGACTATATATATCCAGAATTTGCTATCTATCTTTTCTTTTATACTTTCCTCTACTGGTATTATTGTCCTTTAATAAATACCAAGTTGCTTTTAATTTTCTATACTTTGTCTTTTTATCTAGAGTGATTAAAGTAAGGTAAATATTTAGAGCACCTGGAGCAGTAAGGAAGTGCCATATGATCCGAACTTTGAGGTTTTATCGGCTGAGGATGAAGAGCTCATCCAATAATGAACAGTGTGTTATAGTACGACAGTGTTTGATAAATGGCCTACAGCCATGTGTGTTGAACCTTTATACGTTCAAATATTCTTGGAGGCCAAGGTAATATTTAGGACTGTGCATGTGGTATTCAAATAGCACTTGTGTGGGTTAAAGTGCTAGAGAATATCGGGCTGTGTATATGTCATTCATACAGTATTTTTGTGGTTTGGGTCTGTGTGTATTTGGATATGTGTGTTAATCTTAAGGCTAAGTAGAGAAGAATGCCAAGGTTATACAACTGGACAGCCTATTATATCAAATGAATCACTTCCAAAGCCGTCAAAACAAATATCTCAGATACTCCAGTCAACGACTCTTCAGAATACGTGTTATGTTAAGTTGATTTATGTGTATGTTATGTTTTGTTGTAGTTTTTGAATTATTCTTTTTCATATTTTTATGCATTTCTTACTATTATTGTAATTGTGTTCTGCCTTTTTTAAATGTGCCTCCTGATGTGCTTGCAAGGGTACGTGTTTTTATTAAGTGGCAAGAAGAAAAGATGTAGCCAAAGGACAGAAAAAGGATAGAAAACTGGAAGATCAAAAAGCACATACACACGAGACAAGAAATGGAGTGAAAAATCAAAAACCAAGAGAGAGAGATTAGGTAAGCACAACAGGTCTTTTTGTATTCATTTTATTTTGGAATCTGAACTTGGATAGAAAAATAAGACAAGATAAGGACCTTTTATCCAATGGTGTAATTGGCAAGGTGTCATGACCACTGAGGACACATCCCCTAGTGATGGGAGACAAGATGGCACCATCTGGTAATAAACAATAACAAAAATAACCAAAATAAATTATTACACTGAATAGTATACACATAATGAAGACACTGATATAAAAAATAAGTTCCCTGGGTGAAGAAAACCCCAAAAATGAATGCCACAATGTGAAAGGCAAAGGCTCACATGAAAATTTCTAAAATGTCCAAAATTCTCAATACCTTCATTCTATGCATTCTGTGAGTAGAGTCCCCGAGGATGTCAGCACATGATGTAAAAAAGTGGAAATGGGCTAACTGGGGGAATAGAGAAAAGGAATCAGTAAAGAAGGGGAAGGAAGGAAAAAAGGAAGGAAGGAAGGCAACCATGCAGCTGAGAGGTGTTGCTGCTGTGTGCGGGGCTTAGGGCAACAGAGACTGCAACCAAGTTGCCTGGGGGTCTGACCTGAACCCCTGGGAGAGGCTAAACTGTGTGTGACACTCTGGGTTAATACCCATAACATGCATTCAAGGGGACTAGAGGTTTCATTTAAATTATCGTCTTGACTCTTTCAGGGCTAATGTCGACTTTTGTCAAAATTCAGGAGTAGAGGAGGGTAATCGGCTATAAACTGCAACAAACCTTGTCCTTATGTTTTAGTTCGACTTTCTTTGCTGGAAGGAAAGTTACATAGCTTTGTTGATTTAACCTCGATTCCCTACACGTGCATGAGTAGCAAAGAGCAAACAACCTCTAAAATGGCACCGACATCTGGCGAGAGACCAAAGCAAACATGCAAAGCAAAATACTCCATGGACGCTTTACATAATTTTGTTGAATCGGACTCTGACTTGTCAGACTCTGAGTTTGAAGCAAGTTATCTGGAGATCAAAAATGAAAGTGAGGTACCAGCATCATCTGATCGGTCCCCAGGTGATCGTGGTGCTGAACACTCGTGTAGCTGATGTGCCCACAGCAGTGTTTGCCTGGGAGGACCACCACTTATGATGACAAGTGGTGCAAACTAGATTGTGTCACAGTGTGACCGTCACTGCCACCCACCTGCTGTGTGAAGACAGCCAGGCAGCTGGGCCACCGTGCATTCCTGCTGACCATTGAGGTGCCCCCAATGCAGCCACTGCCGCCAGAGATGCCAAACATGTCCCAACAGCACCCACAGCACATAGCAACAAACGTTTTATGTTGACTTAAGTGTGAAATCATTGCTCTGTGTGCTTTTCAGAAAACTGTGTTTTTTGGAAAATATATTCAGCCCTCAAAGAGTTAAGGCATCGATTTTATATGTTCTCTCTCGCTCTTGTGTTTTATATATAACTAGACATTAAGCCCGTTACAATAACGGGCGGTAGAACAGTAGTCCATAAACATTAGTAGGAGCAGTCTATATTAAATGGCAAGGGACCTTTTACCTCATTAAATTTTTTCCGTAAAATGCCTGTAATTTTCTCTGACAGTAATACTGGCTTTGCTGTCCGTAATATGCATTTAATTTTCTGTCACAACAGTGGGCAATCAGCAGATTCTCCCCAGCAACTGATGCAATGTGCACGAAAATAAATCCACTTTTAAAAGTCATCGTATTGTAATATCATGAAAAATTCATATATTTAGGAAAACCCCTTCAACAACTGACACTTTACAGTTTACCGGGCCAAGCTTCTTAATCGCAAATCTGACATCCTCAGAGTGAACACTTGCACAACAATGGGGAAGCTGGTCTCCGCGGATCAGTACCCGATTGGATTTTTTGTGTTTTCTGTTTTAGGTCTTACCTCATTTACCGAAATCCAATTGGATTGGCCGCGCGATATTTTATAAGTCCCGCCCTCTCTGTCTTGTGTGACACGTCAGGTGGCCTTTGAAGCATCTGCTTTGAAAGTATCGCACCATGCCCAGCGCATGCGCACTTCACCAGAAGACACACACAAACGGAACACTGGACGCACACAGGGGTTTTATTAAAGAGGATAATATTTTTAACTATTTGTTTATGTATTCATCCTGGATACTATGAATACTTTAATTCTTTGTGATTTTACTAATCACTTGGTACTTTTTTTACCCTTCTTGTCTGTGTCCTCACTTGCTACTGGTCCATCCTCAATGTATGAACCACTAAATGCCCTACCAAGGGACAATGCCATGGATTACTTGCACAGGGCATCACATCTCGAAATTAAAGTCAAAGACAAAGTTCTTTATCAGAACTCTACAAAATAAAAACAAATCACACAACAGTCTCAAGGAACTATCCACAAACCTTTATACAGTTTATCTGAAGACATCATAGATAAGTGACCTCTAGCCATCCCGTTGCAGAAAATGGTGGCATTCAAGAAAAGAAACAAAATGGTGTCAAAAATACAATTTAATTTCAACTATATTAAAACATTCCAAACTAATTAAATGCTAGAATTGGAATCAGCCACGCCAAAAAATGACAATTATGTGTAATTCAGCAAGATAAAATTAAAGAATAAGCAAAAAAAAATCAACCCAATTTATAACAATTTATATTATAAAAGTGTTTCTCAGCTCACAACAGATTTGCAGGCTTAAACATAACAACTGTGTCATGTAACAAGACAAAGGTTCAGTGTTACCTTAAGGAAGAGGAGAATCCAAATCTGTATTCTGTCAGGACTCATCTGGCAAATATGTGATTTTAATGTGGCTGCTGGAGAAGAGTGTCAGGAGTGATTTGTAACAGACAGGTACCAACAAGAGTGAAAGGGAAGGTCTACAGGACGGTAGTGAGACCAGCTATGTTATATGGGTTGGAGACGGTGGCACTGATCAGAAAGCAGGAGACAGAGCTGGAGGTAGCAGAGTTAAAGATGCTAAGATTTGCATTGGGTGTGACGAGGATGGATAGGATTAGAAATTAGTATATTAGAGGGTCAGCTCAAGTTGGATGGTTGGGAGACAAAGTCAGAGAGGAGAGATTGCGTTGGTTTGGACATGTGCAGAAGAGAGATGCTGGGTATATTGGGAGAAGGATGTTAAGGATAGAGCTGCCAGGCAAGAGGAAGGCCTAAGAGAAGGTTTATGAATGTGGTGAGAAAGGACATGAGAGTGGTGGGTGTGACAGAGCAAGGTCCAGAGGACAGAAAGATATGGAAGAAGATGATCTGCTGTGGCAACCCCTATCAGGAGCAGCCAACAGAAGAAGTAGAAGACAAAATGCAACAGATGATACTGAAGCTCCCCCAACCCCCAAAAAAAACGCAATAGGGTGTCATCTGGTGGTGTCAACGCTCCCATCCCTTATCATTAGCCTGAAAAAGAAGCTGAACTGGAAGCTTTATTGAGGAGCTTGCAAGACCTTGCTTTGTGCACTTGTCTATGAAAGTGAGTAGCTGCTACAGTACATGTTATGATTCTGGACTTGGTTCCCCTTGGAATTCATCTTTATTTTACTTTGCTAGTTACATTTTAATTTTTGATTGTTGTTTGATTTTACCACTCATCACATCATCATTTTGTTGGTATTATTTTTTGGTTGCTATATCAGATGATCATGTAATTATGTAACGTGTCACAATGCTTTAAAAGTTAGTAAAGCTCAGATCTCTGTATCCTAGCTTCAAATTGCTTTATTTTACTCTGACATTTTTCTTTGGCACAATTTATGCTTCCAAGTTTACTTTAGTGAAAGGACCTCTGTCCTTTTTATCTGTGTCTTTGGCTCTGATTTTCAGTTTGGTATTGATGACAGTCCTTGTTTGCCTCACCTGGTCCTTTGACCGTCTCTGCTCTTTCTGACCACCTTGTAGTCTGCTGCCTTCAGTTTTTCTATATATTATATCCCAGTTACATTTATTGTGCCTCCAAGCAATTTCTTTCATTTAGTAAGTGCAAAAAATGTAAGAAATTGAATCAAATGTCAAGAGAATGAAAACAAATGGTAAGGGTAAACCTAAAAGAAAAATGAAAAATTCACAAACAAGTCAACAACACAGCAGCTCTATCAAAAAGCTCAATCAAAAATAAATATACAGTAACAGAAACAAACCAAAATTAATTAAAAAAAAGATGTCAGGCAGTACTGTATAGTAACAAAGTATAAATTAGTAGTTACTGCATTTGTGTATTTTTTGAGAATATTCCTGCATATAATTTTCTATCTAATTTAACCTTTGCTTCCCTACATTTGGAGATGGCTATTGGTTGCATTTACTTTGTTATATTTTTCTACAAACTTTCATTACTGAAAATAGCCTACACAAATATGCACAATGCTCCACTTGGTCATGTATTTAAAAAAACACACTTTATAAACAACTGCTCTTTAAAAAATTGCACATATGAGTAATGTCATTTTGTAACCCACTTGATCTTGAGAAGGGTTGTTGGTGGTTGGAGCATAACCCAGCATGGACAGGTGGGTCACCAGTCCATCACATGGTAAGCACACACACCCACACTAGGGCCAATTTAAAAGTGCCAGTCCACCTAACCCACGTGTCTTTGAACTGTGGGAGGAAACTTGGATCACCTGCAGGAAACCCATGCGGACACAGCGACAATATGCAAACTCCACGCAGGGAAGATCTGGGGTGCCACCTCTGGCCACTGTCCTGAGAGACAGCAGCACTACTAGTGCTCCACCCTCATATATGTCTTTTAATATTCTTTTCCATCTTACACACAACAATGAGTTTTCATGTATACAATGACTAGTCTAACACCATATTGTCTTCACAGTCATCCCAAGTACATCTCACTGCAAACTGAGGCACGGAGCATAGCTGGAAGTTTGTGGTGGTTCTATACTGTATGTGGGTGATGTGCAAACCCAGCCTCAGTTCTAGTGCTACATTGAGGGACTATCCTGATTATTCTAACAGCACCCTATGCTGAAATTGCAAGCTGCAGTGAGGTGTTTTACCACCCTGGTTTTCTCACCTTGTCATGTGTGTCACTCTCATGTCTTCTCATATAATCCTGAGCATCATGGCGCCAAACAGATTGTGAAATTGTTGGAAAAGTCCAACAAAGATCAATGAATGTAAAACTTAAAAGTGTGTCACACACGTGTGTATGGGAAACAGCTGAAGGGCCTAAACACTTGTAATTCTACGCCAGACCAGGGGGCGGCGGAGTGTACTGACTATCTCTCTCAGTCCCTTGCAGACCTTTCCCAGGAAATCCCACCTCTTGCCGGCCCCAAAGATGATGTCACTTCCGGACACAAGGACGCCACTCCCAGTTCCTGCAACGGTGACGTCATTTCCTTCCCAGGCCTTTAAAACTGCCATCTTGCCTTAACACAGGCAGTTCTGTTTTGGACTCCGAACTATACACATTGTGTATTTAAAAGGGCAATTTGCAGCCAAGCATAATATATGGGTGGCCGCCCCAAACCTTTCTGATGTCTCCGACTCATTCTTCTGACAAGTGATAAAGTGTAGGTAAACAAACAGCATTTAATGTAGGGAAGGGGCTTATTAGAGTTTGTTTATGTTTTTTTTAACTTAATTCTGTCAAATGTCATATATTTCAGTGTTATTTGGACAAATGATCATTTCTGGGGCTACACAATGCTTACAGTGTTTACATTTAAATTATAATCAGATATTCACATTATGAAAATTCACTTTCTGAAAGTGTTTTCAGGAATGGATTAGCTCCCTCATAAAGTTGGGGACATTTAAGTACACACAGGGCCATATTAAAGTATGGGCACAATATTCCAGGAGCCCCAGGAGTATAGAGGCCCACAATGTTTCTGATGCCTATGTATGTTTCTGTTTTGCTGTCAAAATAGGAGCCCCAGACACTACCTTGCCTGGGGTCCTACAATTAAGACAGCCCTGAGTACACACAGTATCAAATACTTTAAAACTTACACTAGAATAGTTTTCTCATTGCCAAATTTCCTTTACTTGAAAATTTTTCTTGTTAGGTATTGTGCTGGAATGCCAGATCTGAAATTTTTTAAATAATGGATGCTTATATTTTTATTATATTTTGCTCAGACAAACGAGATGAACTAAACTTACAGGTGCAATTAACATCAAAACATCTTCTATTCAAATTGTATCAGTAATCAATCACCTTAAAACATCTGCTTCAACGATTTGCCTCAGGCCGTGTCGATTATTTTATCACTGATCAGCAATTTTTAGCAAAGCTATCCATAATACGGAAGGCCAGCTTATCATTTGGAAACAGAACTTTGACAGCCAGCCAATCAAAGTTGTGTAATATCACATGTCACGAAACCCCATGCCACAAAGCCCCACACATGTCACAAAGGCTCACATGGAATTTTAACATAAATATGGCTTGTCTGACAGACCATAATAAAAAGAAACAGGGATGACAAAAAGGACAACAGGAGAGGGCGAAGAAGACATCAAAAGAGGAGACTAAGAGACGTGTGTCCGTTTCATCTGAATGTCAGCGAAAGCTTCTTATGAGTAACACTGATCTCAAAAGTCACCCCAGGACAACATCCAATCCTTAACATTTTCCATAAGCTTTTTCTAAAGACTATATCTAGACTCTTACTATCAGTCTTATTTTCTGTTATAACTTGCTCTATTTAGTGTTAATATTCATTAATAATTACCAATTTGCTTTTGCATTTTCTATGCTTTGTTCTTGTATCTAGAGAGATTGAAATAATAAATTGAACATTAAAACGCCTATGTGAGGAGTATGCCACGTTGCTTGCCCAAAGGGTTTATCAAGGCTAGAGGTCGCTCCTCAACAAAAGGACAACTACAATAAAAGTGAGGCATATTGTTTGGTTGGTAAGTGACATATAACCAAAAGAGTTGCACTTTTAATTGTGTCGCAATGACACCTGCACATTTATCAGTGCTGGTGATAGTAAGTTCTTAAGTAGAGACTCCTACAGAATATAGTGTGACGCAGTTCAGCATTACCATTGCCTAAATTTGGATATCTATGTATGAAGGGGATCTATGTGGAATATTGTGGGGTGACTGACAATTAGGCTTTCACCTGAGACTTTGTCTACAGGATTCCTATGTGCATGTGTATCTGTATGTGTGTTAATCTCAAGGTGCATGTATAGACCAACTTAATAATGGTCTTGGCAAGTCCTACTGAACCCACGATAATACAGGTATACCTTCTTTCAATCAAGTATGACTTAATGCATTAATGATGTCAGGCTTTCTAATAAGAGCATAAAAAGGTGAGAGCATACCTTCATCCTGATGCCTCTTTAATTTGAACAAAGTCTGTTACTGAGTCACCCATTAGCACAAGCCCCTTTCCCTATAATTATATGTTTAGGGCCTTCAAATGTAACCTGACATGGTCTATATATAACACCTGATTGCCTCAGTCCTTTGCTTCTTGTCTGCCTTCTCACTTGCTATTGGTCCATCCTTGGTGCATGAACTACTAGATGCCACAACAAGGGGCAATACTATGCACCACTGGCAAGGGGCATCACAACTCTAAATTAAAGTTGAAGACAATGTTCGTTACCAAGACTCTACCAGGTTCTCTTGACTCATTTCTTCTTCTGTCTACCAGCTTCCAAAGAAACATGGAGATTAAGGGTTTTACCAAACTTTTAGAGGTGTCTGTGTTTCTACCATACCTGTAACACTAGTTTAGAATACTAGAAGTGTTTTGACAAGAACAGATCATTCATCCTAACAAGGCTTGCCAATCCTATTTGCCCAATTTTTCCAAATAACATCAAGTTGGCTTTTAATGTTCTCTGAAGTCCTACTTTTGTACCACACCACCTGGTAGTTTATTCCATGCGTCACTGGGCACCTGTATGAAGAAAACCTTTCTAAAATGTGTGTCTTTGTTCTTGCTGAAGAACTCATTTTAAATTAACAGCTGGGATCTGCCATACTAATTTTTTTTTAATTTTAAAAATTTCAATCATGTCTCCTCTTAATCTCCATTTGATTAAACTGAAAAAGTTCAACCCCTTCATTCTTTCTTCCTAGCTCATACCACACAATCATTGAATTAGCCTAGTTCTCTTTTCTGGACTTTCTCTAGCAGAGCTAAAACAGCCTTGCTGAAATTATAATTGGTATGTATTTAAACAAGCCAAATATATGTAGGTTAGGTCCACATGCAACTCTAAACTGACCTGGTAGGAGTGAGTGTGTCCTGTTTTGGACTGGTGTCCTGGCCTGACTTGGTTCCTGACTATTGCTAGGTGCTGCTTAATTAGGCTCCATGACCTTGAATGAATGTATTGGATTTAATAAGGCATGTGTGGATGCTTAAAGATGACAAATGTGAATTAGTATCAAAAAAAAAGTTGTATACATCATTTGTTTGAAAACATTTCTGTTATTTTTTAGATGAGAAGGAAAATCATACCTTTCCTCAAAATCAATACAATGTTTTGCATATTTACCCTTCCATTCATAATTAGAACAATACGCCATATTGGTTTGGTGAACCAGTTTTCAAGAAATAAGAACAGAATAAATATGGTATACCAAAATTAGAAGGAATTGAACTCTGGTCCCATAAAAAATTGAGAGTGAAGTGTAACTAAATTCATTGTTAAATATGCATCTAAAACAAAATGCCAACCACACATCTTTCAAAAATGGCATTTAAACTCTCAGAGAAATGGTTGTAGCCATTTTATTCACATATCTAGTAATAAATATCTAGTAATAAATAGTATTTGATTTTCACACTAAACTGAAAATAGACTGTTTAATATATCGTAACACACAGTTTGTATGGGTGTGTGTATGTGTGTGTGTGTGTGTGTGTGTGTGTGTGTGTGAGTGCTCTGCATTAGACTGGTGTCTCATCTAGTTTTGGTTCCTGTCTTGTATACTGTGCTGCATCAGTTACCTACAACCATAAACTGGAATCCTAGGCTAGAGAATAAATTAATGTATATATATATATATATATATATATATATATATATATATATATATATATATTGTCAAACCTGGGTCACAGAGTTGCACTGGAGACTGGAAAAGGGTTCAGGTTTTTAAGGTACAAAACGTTTTTACTGAACTAGCAGGTGCAAACACAGCTTATTCAGAATGGGTTTGTCAACAGCAGGATTGCAGCTGTCAAGCATGGCTGTCCAGCTCCCCTCTCCAGGTCAAAAGAACACAAAGTCCTCATCGTCAGGTGGGTTCAATGGCTCGGAAGTAGCAACTGGAGAAGACGCAGTCTAAGGGAGAGAGTACAGGAGAGTGAACCATTAGGTTGGGTGGGGCTCAGTTTTTTAAATGTTCTAAAGCAGCCCTTGCGACAAGCATTTTGCACAGTAAGCCTGCAAGCCTGCAGCTGATCCTGCAAAGGGGACGGGCAAAAGTGTGGTTGTTTCTCATTCAAATATTGTTTAAAAGGGAGTTTCTGAAGGGCAGCTGTGTTTTTTGCCATAGATTTACTGTTTAACAAAGAGACAGCTTGCAGTTAAGAGCATACGAGTGTACAGCTGATGGCGCTATGTGGGAGGAACAAAGTAGCAGGGGAACTACTGAACTACACATGAGCGATGGTCTGCACCGTTGTGGGTTGATAATTGGTGGCAACACTGGTCACTATATATATACACCAGTAACAGCACACTGCACGATAACTTACAGTGAATACACTTGACTTGAGCATTCCTAGATTTCCTACTCTTTCTCTGTACATTTAGCATTCGTTTGCTCAGAGGTTGATGTGCTTGATGCTTCCTGATTAGCTCTTCTTTTCTTCACCCTAGTGGCCCGCTTCTTCTCTTCTTCCATCGGCATCTTTTCGCATTAAAACTGATTAAGTCAGTGTTCGTGTTGCAATTGCTTAGTACGTTTTCTTTAATTTTTCACTTAAGCTGGCACTTAAGTCTTCAATATGCCTCAAGAATGATTTAGGATATGAAGAGGTAGGGGAAGGTGGTGTGGTGTTGTGGGTCCACAGCTCTTTTAGCAAAGGCTGTTTTAAATAAATAATCACCATGCTCACGGCTTAGCGAGGGGGCGTGGTAGTTGTGGCTAAAGCAGGTCTCAGGACGATCTGCGGTGTGGGCGTTTCTCACCTAAGTGCACAAGTGAGAGACTGCCCACATCCGTGATTGTTCCTGGGGATGCTAATGTGCTGCAGCGGCTATGCCCTCTCGGCATATACAGAAGCGCGAGTCGGCTAGAAGGGAAGATGGGAAAGAGAACAAAAAAGAAAAGGAAAGAGAATGAATGGAGGTTGTAGGAGAAGGCAGGAAGCTGCAGCAGCAGGAGGAGAAAGTCGGTGCAGGAAAGCGAGTGAGTGCAGGCTCGCGTTGCAGCTGTGCAGGAAGCCTGGGTGTTGGGCTGACACCCGGGAGTAGTAGTAGTGGTCGCTCCCGTTGAGTAATCATGTAGCGGGAGTGACCAGTGATGAACGGCAGATGACTCTCCGCGTAAGGCTGAGGAAGGCAGCAGGAGTCAGGACTTGGGACGTGGTGTCCCCAGCATGAGAGCCCTGGTTGTTGGGGAATCCCAAGTTGCTGTTCGTTGGTGCCTACCGGAGCCAGTGGTTGGTAAGGCAGTCTGAACGGCTGTAGTAGGTAGATTGAGGGACAGCTGCAAGTAAGGAGACTCCCCTGTTGAGAAGCCCAGACTGGGGAAGTAGGGGAGCCGCCAGAGAAAGAAGGATGCACCGGATTTTTAAAAGGACAGTTTCCTGCATAGTGTGTTAACCTCGGTTTTTAAAGGATTGTGTTTTTTTCTGTTTATTGGGTTTTAACCTCCACAGTTTCACATTTTGTTTTAATGGATTATTTATTTAAGGACTCTGCTTTTGGAAGCACTACATTTATTTATTTGGACATTGTTTTGATTATGTTTAAATAAAAGCACTTTGCACTTTTATATACCATCCCCTTGCTCCATTGTTATTGCCTCACTGTCTAGCTCATCGGTAACATTATCGACGGTGTAGGGTTCAAGGGCTCCCTAACAACAGATAGAAGCATGGAGCCGAACCCACATCATCACAGGTGGTAGGGATGAGAACAGCGCCCATATGCATGCACCGCTGCCGAGAGTTGATTCTACAATAACATGAAATAAAAATAAAAACAGAAATAACCTTTGAGGTCAATCATCACCCCGAAAGCAGATAGTAGACGTCACGTAGTATATGTGAACCAAATTTCAGGTCAATGGGTCAAATGGTTTGAGAGCTACAGGTGATTTAAAATCCTGGACAGACAAACGAACAGCCACGGTAGCGTTGTATATATGAAGATATAGTCATGAAACTGGGCCATCAGCGAGCTCCAAATCCCCACGCATGATCACACTACCTTCACAAAGTTGCAAAAGCACAGGTTCTTTTTCTCCACAAATCAATTTTCCTTACCACTACAGCACTGCCCTCCTCCAGTCGAGTGTTGCTCCATGTTCTCCCAGCTCTGACTCACCTGGATAAGAGAGTGCGACCCCTTTTTATTAAAAACAGGAGAGTAATTCCGGTACCAGAGTCACTGCCTGATGGAAGTACTTCCGGGTCATATGGAAGTCCCATAGATAGATAGATAGATAGATAGATAGATAGATAGATAGATAGATAGATAGATAGATAGATAGATAGATACTTTATTAATCTCAATGGGAAATTCACATTCTCCAGCAGCAGCATACTGATACAATAAACAATATTAAATTAAAGATTGATAATAATGCAGGTAAAAAAACAGACAATAACTTTGTATAATGTTAAATGTTAATGTTTACCCCACGGGTGGAATTGAAGAGTCGCATAATTTGGGGAGAGCATCTCCTGACAGCGCCCCCTTGCGGCACTCATGGTCCCCAGCAGGGCTCTGTTGCCAGACTACATCCCAGCATTCCCTGCTGGTTTAATAATGGGCACTGATATGGAGGGCTGCTGCCATCTCATGTCCTGGGCGAATAACTTATCCCCCATGGCCTCTTTTACAATTGATGGGCTGTCCTTCCATCCCTTCTGACCATCTCTTCTGGGTCTGGCTCCTTCCTTTCTTCTGGTCGGGATGTCCATCTGCCTGCTCGGAGCCTCCCATCTGGGTAAGGAACCATCCCCTCTTCTGGTCAGGATGCCCTTCCAATCCTTGTGGCAGAATTTTGGGCTACCAGCTGGGTTACCCATTTTAATAAATTTATAATATAAAGCTATAAAAAGTGCCTTGATGAACTTTCCATTTTACTTACTGTTATTCTTTCAAAATATTAAGCTAATTGTTCAAATCACATTTAGATTTATTCATGTTATCTTTAATAATATGTTTCACATTCAAATATTATCCTTCCCAATAGAAAAAATAAATACTTAACTTTAACATTGTAAGCCACTTATTGCCATAAATTAATGTTTATCTCACTTTAAACTGTTTTTTTCCCAAAGTGGAATTTTCTTTCTTTTTAAGAAGAAGAGTGGTATTAAGCCAACTGACCAATTATGCTCTTTTTTGGAAAACACCAAACTCTTGATACTGTTAGCATTGATCATAATGGACATTTCAGTAGCAAGTATAAATAACAATTATGGTATTACAAAACATTATGTAATCTCACAAATGAGTCAGATTAGTTCTACATTGACAGAAAACTGTTTATTGGTGTTACCCATAATATTTAAAGGCTGAAAATTATACTCAAAAAAATCACAATCTTTAAAAATATGGGAATCTTCTTCAGTTCATTCATTAATTTGATATGATCATAGAGTAACCTCCTTTTAGGATGCCAGTATCACCAATGCATTTGTTGGTTTATGTGGGAATGTTTCTGATGGAACACAGCAAGGTACAAGATCTTGTACCAGAAGCCTTACATGCCTCTTCCTTTCCTCCTCATAGTAATAGGTATTATACCCAAGGATCCAGATGTCTTTAGACTACACCTCTGCTAAACCCAGAACTCTAACAAGAAAGAGATTTTTGTTACAGAATGGTAGTCTAAAGCTGGGGTGTGATAATCTCCAATCATTTGTGAAGTGTTTTGATATATTTTTTTATCATTTCTTATTGAGTTTGTATGTATATTTTAGAGTCTTGTTGACATGTCTTTTGGGATGTCATCAAACATTGGCATTGTACTCATAGCTATGGATTCCTCCCCAGAACTGCCCATCTACCCATAGAGCGCAGATTAGTTTGGTGAACAATGAGATTGCTAGAATCAGTGGACCTTAATGGGCAGTCAGGAGCTTACTGATGGAGGAGGTTACTGGTGTAGTCTGGTGTAAGGCCATTTAAAACTTTATCAATTAGTAACAGAAATTTATACTTAATCCTATAAGACACAGGGAGCCAATGAAGGTGGAGGAGGATGGGAGTTTTGTGCTTGCTGTTGCAGGTCTGCGTAATGACTCTTGCAAAAGACTTCTGAACCAAATCTACCTGGCAGTAGAGAGTTATAGTAGTCAGTGCAGGATGTCATAAAAGCATGGGGAAGTTTCTCAGCAATACAAAAGGGGAGAAATGAATGAACACGTGATAAGTGACAGAGATAGAAGTTTCTTAATGTGATTAATGTGGGTAGAATAAGAAAGGTAGGAATCAAACATAACTAAGATTCCTAGCAGAAGAAGAAAGTCTGATGATATCATCACCAGGAGTGATTGAGTAGCAGCTCATTTTCTTAAGATGAGTTTTAGTGCCAATTAGCATGGCTTTGGTTTTGTTACAGTTTCATTTTAAAAGTATTATTTAATCCAGGTTGGTCCGCATTGCCAGCAGTAAGTCGAACCCGTTTCCAGTGAGAGTTGGACTCCGCCAGGGCTGCCCTTTGTCACCGATTCTGTTCATAACTTTTATGGACAGAATTTCTAGGCGCAGCCAGGGTGTTAAGGGGGTCCGGTTTGGTGGGCTCAGGATTGGGTCACTGCTTTTTGCAGATGATGTTGTCCTGTTTGCTTCATCAGGCCGTGATCTTCAGCTCTCTCTGGATCGGTTCTCAGCCGAGTGTGAAGCGGCTGGGATGAGAATCAGCACCTCCAAATCCGAGACCATGGTCCTCAGCCGGAAAAGGGTGGAGTGCCCTCTCAGGGTTGGTAGCGAGATCCTGCCCCAAGTGGAGGAGTTCAAGTATCTCGGGGTCTTGTTCACGAGTGAGGGAAGAATGGAGCGTGAGATCGACAGGCGGATCGGTGCGGCATCCGCAGTAATGTGGGCATTGCATCGGTCTGTCGTGGTGAAAAAGGAGCTGAGCCGCAAGGCGAAGCTCTCAATTTACCAGTCGATCTATGTTCCTACCCTCACCTATGGTCATGAGCTATGGGTAGTGACCGAAAGAACGAGATCGCGAATACAAGCGGCTGAAATGAGTTTCCTCCGCAGGGTGTCTGGGCTTTCCCTTAAAGATAGAGTGAGAAGCTCAGTCATCCGGGAGGGGCTCAGAGTAGAGCCGCTGCTCCTCCGCATCGAGAGGAGTCAGATGAGGTGGCTCGGGCATCTGATCAGGATGCCTCCTGGACGCCTCCCTGGTGAGGTGTTCCGGGCACGTCCAACCGGGAGGAGGCCCCGGGGAAGACCCAGGACACGCTGGAGGGACTATGTCTCTCGACTGGCCTGGGAACGCCTTGGGATTCTCCCGGAAGAGTTAGAAGAAGTGGCCGGGGAGAGGGAAGTCTGGGCATCTCTGCTCAAGCTGCTGCCCCCGCGACCCGACCTCGGATAAGCGGGAGACAATGGATGGATGGATGGATTTAATTTTCAGTGAGGCAAGATATGAGCCGAGAAAACTCTGATATACTTTCACTTTTAACACTGAAATAGATCGATGTATCATTTTCATAAAATTGATAGCCCAGTCCAAACCTATGAATAAAATGGCTAAGGGGAGCATGCAGATACAGAAGAACAGAGGACTAAGAACAGAGCCTTGAAACTCCTTGTTTGACTGGCACATAAACTTACCTTAGGCAGGACTTAACCCACTGGAGGGCAGTGCCAGAGATATACAGAATGTTCTCCATTCTAGACAGTATCAAATGCAGCACTAAGGTCTAACAGAATTAATATGTTGATTTGCCAAGAGTCTGCAGCCATAAGCAAATCACCAGTCACTCAAAGTGCTTCTCAGTAGCAGGGACAGAGAGACTGATGAGAAATGAGGGAAGGATGCATGCAGCCAAATACAGAGAGATCCTTGAAGAAAACCCTCTCCAGAGTGCATGCACCTCAGACCAGGGTGATGCTTCACCTTCCAACCGGACAGGACAAAGCAAAGACAATACAGTAGTGGTTTAGGGACAACTATGGGAATGTCCTTGAGTTGCCAAACCTGAGCCAGGATTTGAACCCAATAAAACATGTCTGAAAAGACCTGAAAATAGCTCCAAATTGATGGTCTCCATCCAACCTGACAGAGCTTGAGAAGATCTGTGTTGCCTTCAATTTGTCCTTTGGATCATTGTCCTGTTGGAAGGTGAACCTTCAGCCAATGAGCGCTTTGAGCAGTGAGAAAGCACTATTTAATACAAAGAATTATCTATATATATAATTCACTAAGCCGCCGACAAGTAGCCACCCATGGAAAGCATGCAAGACAGCCACGCCCACCAACTCTAAGACCATTGGATACGACAACTTGCAGAGCCATGCCCACCAACTCGGATGCAGCAACTCACAACACCAGGTGTCATTCATGTTCGTCTCTGCTAGACTCCACATGCACCTCTGAGCCACGTTGACTTTTCATTAGTCAACCTCAGTGGAACCTTGGTTCACACAGAGGCAGCGCGAGAGAGAGAGCCGCGCACACACACAGGCAGCGCCAGAGAGAGACAGAGGCACACAGGCAGCCCGAGAGAGAGAGCCGTGCACACACACAGGCAGCGCCAGAGAGAGACAGACGCACACACACAGGCAGACCGAGAGAGTGAGCCGCGCACACACACATGCAGCCCGAGAGAGAGACAGACGCACACACACAGGCAGCGCGAGAGAGAGGGGGCTGGACTCATAAGGTAGGAAGGCAGTTAAAGAATGCACTGGGCTTGATTTTGTTTTCACTTCTGTTTACAGCGATCGGTTCGTAGTGTGCATTGTTGCAATGTTACTTTTCTTGGTGGTTTATTAAATTACGGATTTTTTCATATGTTCATTTTTTCCCTGTGCTTAAAACTCATTAAAAAACGTGTTTTTAGCCAGCGGTTGGTAGCGTTACAGCGCAAACTATTGCAGTGTTAGTTTTCTCTGTTGTTCAAGGTTTTCTCAGTGTTATTCAATGTTTTTACATTTAGTTTACTATTACGTTGTGCATTCTATGGTTTAATTAACTATATTTGTGTTTAAAAACTTAAAATATATATTTACATACAGTTCATACAGTCTGGAACTGATTAATTGTATTTACATACAATCCTATGGGAGAAATTGCTTCGGTTCACGACCAAATCGGTTTACGACCAGAGTTTTGGAATGAATTATGGTCGTGAACCAAGGTTCCACTGTATTCTTTTCGGTTATGACGCACGACCGCGTCCACCATCGCAAACTGTTTTACACGCCATGGTCTTAGAGTTGGTGGGCGGGTCTCTATGAGTTTCTCTTGCAAGCGGGCACATGACCAGGTGGTGTGTATGCTTCGAGAACAAGGGTGGACGCGGCAGGACTATCTAAGAAGAGGCATGTTTGTCACGGATGTGAATCGCTGTATGCAGCGTGTAAAACAGTTTGTTTGTCGCGGATGTGAATCGCTGTATGTAGCATGTAAAACAGTTTGCGAGGGGTATCCCATGGTCTTAGAGTTGGTGGGCGGGTCTCTGTCAGTTGCTCTTGCGACCGGGCACATGACCAGGCAGTGTGTATGCTTCGAGTGCGAGGGTGGACGCGACAGGACCATCTAAGAAAAATCATGTCGCAGATGTGAATCGCTGTATGCGGCGTGTAAAACAGTTTGCGAGGGGTATTCCATGGTCTTAGCAGTGTCTACACTTCGACGTGAATCACTGTATGCAGCGTGTAAAACACTGTATTGTATTTTGCCCTCTCCAGAGTTACATCTTTTCATTCACCTACAGTTGTATCCTCAAAACCAACCCCATTTGGACAACTGTGTCTTTCAGGAAGTGTTCACCCATCAATACATAATTATGCGGCGTATGCTATGCCGCGGGTTGGCTAGTTATTATTATTAATGTGAGGTCCAGAGTGCTCTGGAGCAGGTTTTCAGTAAAGATACTGTGCTCCGTTCAGCTTTCTCTTAACCCTGTCTACTCTCCCAGTCCCTGCTGCTGAAAAACAATCCCACAGCATGATGTTGTCACCACAATGCTTCACTTTTTGGAATGGTATTGACATACCTGGTTTCTTTCAGACATGACTCTAATCCTGGTTTCATAAGTCCAGAGAAATTTGTTTCTCACAGTCTAAGAATCCTTCAGGTGCCTTTTTGCAAACTCCAAGCAAGTTTATACATGTGTCTTTTACTGGGGTGGTTTCTGTCTGGCCACTCTCATCATAAACTCTACATTGGTGGATGCTGCAGTGATGGTTGTCCTTCTGGAAATTTCTCTCATCTTCAAGCAGGTCCTCTGGAGCTCAGCCAGAGTCACCACCGCGTTGTGGTTGTCCCAAACTTCTTTCATTTAACAATGATGAAGACTGTTGTGCTCTTGGGAACTTTCAATGCTCCAGACATCTTATTGTAGCCTTCCCCAGAGCAACTGTGGATCTTCTATAGTCAGACAAGTGCCTTTCTTAATCATGTCCAATTAAATTGCCATTTGGTGGACTACAAATAAGGTGTAGAAACATTTCAGTGATGATCAATAGAATGGGATGCACCTGAGCCACATTTCAAGTGTCATAGCAAAGGGTCTGAATATTTCTGCTGATATTTCAGTTTTTTATTTTTAATAAATTTGCAAAACAAAATCTTATATCCTGTTTAATCGCTTTGTCATTCTGGGGTATTGAGTATCGATATGAGGAAAAAATTAATGGAAACTATTATAGCATGAGGCTGCAACATAGCAAAATTTTTTAAAAAAAATGAGAGGTCTAAATACTTTCTGAATTCACTGAACATATCTATGACTGGGCTTAGTTACAATCTGTACCCATTAATGACCTGATCCTCTCTGAAAAGTGTAGTAGATAAAATACAGTAAAACTCTACATCTGCAGTCAGCCCAGGATTTAATAAATATGAGCAAAAGGTCAATATCAGTAGCTACAGCTAATGTGAACTAAATTGGGCAATGATTCATGCAAAATGAATTGAATAAATACTTGCAACACATACGTTAGCCACTAGATGGCAATTTTTGGTCCAGTAAGTGTAATTGAGTCACTTCTCTCTTCATAATCTAAACCATTTCAGAATTTTGTTTCACCATTTATCTTTGGAGAAATTGTTAAATGCCTTGTACAGTTGCTGTCTTATACCGTATATTACACATATAAACTTCTCCAGCAATTTGTTATTTCTGAGAGTGAAATTAATTTTTATGAATAAACAAGAACAGCAAAATGCATTTATTTGTGTGTTTTAAGAGCTTTTTTTCAGTGTTATTGTTGATAAGGTAATGCTCAAGGCTTAGGGCAAGAATCAGCCCTTGATGTGCATTTTGTCATTTAAACTTGAAAAATGGGTTTTAACTTTAATTCTTTAGTGAAAGAGCCCAGAGGGTGTCATTAGTATGAATAGCATTATGGGAAAGAACTGAACTGAAGTCAGGACTTATGATCAGCGAATAAGTGGAAAAGGTGTGTCTTGAGTTCAAAAAAATGTTCCCATAATGCTTTAGTTTAGTTTATGACTGGATCTGTTTATTTTGTAAGTCACTATTTAAAAATATTTTGTGTTTTGTAAGTTTTGAGCACATAGCTGGTGTGGCCACCCCTGACATAAATCGATTGCAACTAGTGTAGAATGCAGGTGCTAGAGTCTTAACTAGGAAAAGAAAATCCGAGCACATCTCTCCAGTTTTGATGTCACTACATTGGCTTCCTGTGTCATTTAGAATTGACTTTAAAATCCTGCTTATAGTTTATCTAAGTTTTTATTTAAGTTCCATCTTATATTTTGGAATGTCTTACACCTTACACTCCAAATCGTAACCTTAGATCTTCAAATGAGTGTCTGCTTAGAATTCCAAGAGCTAAACTTAAAAGAAGTGGTGAGGCGGCCTTCTGCTGTTATGCACCTAAAATCTGGAATAGCTTGCCAATAGGAATTTGCCAGGCTAATACAGTGGAGCACTTTAAAAAACTGCTGAAAACACATTACTTCATCATAGCTTCATCTTAGTTTAATCCTGATGCTCTGTATATTCAATTAATTATCATTATTATTCATGGTATTCATATTCAAAATCCATACTAACCCCTACTTTCTCTTCTGTTCTTTTTCTGGTTTTCTGGGGTAGCGACCACCACCACCTGATCAAAGCACCGTGATGTCCCTACATTGATGGATTAAAGTCCAGACATCCACATGACTGTCATCATCAAGTTCTTCCATGAGAACCCTTAATACAATGAGGACTGATCATTTATGTTAGGTAGAATGCCTAGAGGGAGCTGGGTGGTCTCGTGGCCTGGAACCCCTGCAGATTTTTTTTTTTTTTTCTCCAGCCGTCTGGAGTTTTTTTTTGTTTTCCAGCCGTCTGGAGTTTTTTTTTGTTTTTTCTGTCCTCCCTGGCCATCAGACCTCACTTTTATTCTATGTTAATTAGTGTTCCCTTATTTTAATTCTTATTTATTTTGTCTTTTTTCTGTTTCTTCATCATGTAAAGCACTTTGAGCTGCATTATTTGTATGAAAATGTGCTATATAAATAAATGTTGTTGTTGTTGTTGTTGGTGCCAGAAGGCACCAAACGCAAGACACAGTATATGTAACACCTCATGCTATATGAATAAAATAAACAATATTAATCGACCAAACACTTTTTACAGACCTTTTTCCAGCAATGTGCCACAATTATACAATAAATTAAAAATAAACCAATAATTCTTCCTCCTTCTCTCCTCCGTTGAGTGTTGCCCACTGCCTCCCGACTCTGACTCATCCATGTGTGGCAGCAGACTCCCTTTTAAGCCAGACCCAGGACTACTTCCTGTGTCATGCTGTAGCTCCC
Source organism: Erpetoichthys calabaricus (assembly GCF_900747795.2). Classification (NCBI taxonomy): domain Eukaryota; kingdom Metazoa; phylum Chordata; class Cladistia; order Polypteriformes; family Polypteridae; genus Erpetoichthys; species Erpetoichthys calabaricus. The sequence goes on from NC_041397.2 coordinate 181,364,588, forward strand.
TGGAAGCCATGGAGAAAGTAAGGAAGTCTCCTTCCCTGACAGCGCCCTCTCTCAATACCTAGGGACTCCAACAGGGCTGCAGTTCTGGACTACATCTCCCAAGCACCCCTGCGGGTGTCCGGACTGGGTTCCTATACGAGGCCCACTGCGACCTGGCGTATGGGAATAGAACCATTCCAAATCCTCTGCTTTTGTTAGTCCATTTAATATATCATGCCGGCCAGACACAAAGTTGTTTTCCCGTCCTGCCGGTCACTCCATCTTTCGTTCAACTCTGGCCTCCCTTCTGGATAAGAAACCATCCTCCTTCCTGGGCAGGACGAGTGTTCTCTTCCTACACTGGATAGCTGACATGTGGATTATGTGACACAAGCAATGTGAGATGTTTTTATTGCTTTTCTGCATGGATATTTTTCACATCATTTGCCATTATACACCTATGGTCACTATTGGCTTATATTATATCAAAAAACTTTTTTCTCTCCATTCTGCATGAAAACATGAGATTCAAGACTTTTTTTTTTTTTTGGCCAACACTACAAACTTCATGGGGTAAGTAACATAACAAAAATATCATTTTGGTTGGAGTATTCCTTTAAGAAAGCTCTTATTTCCTAGTTTATGTTTTGGTGTCAATACTGAAGTTACAAAATTGGGTTTTCTAAATTTTTATTGCAATGTAGCAAGCATTTTTTGTATGTTACAGAGGGGTAATTTAATGTTTTTGTATCTTTATAAAAGATTTCAAACATCATTATCTTCATTCTGCTTTTCCAAGTTTTCTTCTTTTTTATTATTGTTCACACTATCTCAAAGAGATAGAGAAAACATTTAATGAAAGGACCAGGAACAGAAGACACAGAAAAAAAGCATTTCAAGTTTGGACCAAAAAAGATAAACAAATCTTTTACCTAATCCACATCACAATCTGGAAATCAAAATTTTAAGTGACAAAGGAGATGACCTAAAAACCAGAAAAACACTAATAAAGAAGTCTCAAAGAAAACTTCTATTCAGTGCAATTGAGTCAAAAAGCAAAGTAAAAACAATCAAAAAAACAGAATATCTGAAACAAAAATGCAACAGCACTCACTTGTTCCATAAAACTCACTTAGCGAATCACAAGGAACTTACTTCCCAGCCTGCCTTTTACAGATTGGGGCGGTCCCTGGCAGTGGTGGAAGGGAAGGTCCCGCCCCCTAGGGTTTCACCTGCAAAATACATAGGAGAACAATGTCACAAATGTAGAAACTACATAATAAAAAACAGAACAAAATTAACATCAAATATTTAATTAAAATAAACATTTAATAATAATTCACAAATAACAAAAATGATAATGAAACAGAAAATAAACATAACAGTGGGGCTGACACTGAACTAGTTACATACAGCCTTTCATCATTCTTTGTTGTTTTCCTTGGTGTCCACCCTACTCATTATTATTTGTCAATTTTTAGGATATAATTAAGGAAGCAAAAATGAGAATTAATAATAAAAGGACAAGATGTGAGTTAAGCATTTTGTAGCTATGTCAAGAATACAAATATTTAGAAATGCTATAAATGTAAATCTAACTCTGCTGCACTTTTTTGAATGTACAACCAAGAAAAAAAGACCAGCAAATTGAACAATGAGATCAACTAGAGGTAAGATGACTCATTGATTATGAAACTGAACCAAAACCTGCAGTTACATTATACAGGACTGAACTTGAGACACTGTTTTAAAAGATACTTCTTTTAGGATTGTCTATTTGTAATGAAGTTTATTGAAATTACATTCTCAGTAGATGTACATACAGCACTTTCTGATCCAAGAGGCTAAGTTCAGTTTCTGGCCATCTGGAGATTTTATACAATCTCACCATGTCCATGTATGTTTTTTCTCTGTGTACTCTAGTTTTCTCCAAAGATGTGTACATAATTAACTGCATGAAAACTGTAATGCTCTGTGATGGACTGGTGTCTTTTCCAGGGTTAGTTTTTGAACTTTAAGCTCTAGCATCTTAAGTAGGTTTTGAGAATACAACATGGGTGCTTCCTCAGCCTGGAATACAGACTTGCCATTGTACTAAGATTCCCACACTAAGGTCCATTCTGCCAACAGCACAAAGATTTTACAGACTTTCAGACTTTTGACTTCTTTGTGACAACACTTAACAATTTTCTTACTACTTATTGTTGAAGTGACATGTTAATGACACACCCTGGTTTGAAGTTATTATAAAGATTAAGTCTGTCCTAACAGCTTCTCATTTATAGCAGGTGATGCTGTACCAGAATGGTGCAATCCACAGAAATACTGCATAATGCATACATCCCAACTGTATGTCTGTTTCTCTGTTTCCAAGACAAGTCCTGTCTGTTAAATTGCAGAGCACAGTGCTATACTGTTTCCCACCCGGCCTCAGCTCACAAATAATAGCGTTCTTCACATAACCTTCTTCATAGCCACTAACATCAGCATTCACAGTTAACGGCCTCCTATTCTATAGCCTGCTTGTGAATTTGTTGTCAGGGCTACATGTTGATTCACATGACTGGCTCCTCACACAAATCTTGATAGAATAGACTTTAAGAAATCTCTTTCACAAGTGGATTCTATTCAGCCTGTCAATTTGTCCATTTCCCAGCACACTGTTTGTAATATGTCATTACCTTATTTCTTTTAAAGAATATCTCAGATAGTAACTTAAATTGGTCCATCCATTTACTGAATTTCCTTCTTCCATTGCAGGGCAGAGAGAAACCACATATGGCAAAGCCATACAGATTGCCAATACTGGTACCCTCTTTAATTGAGCTGCACTGGACAAAAGGCAGGGAGCAACTCTGCCCAGAACACCACTCCATTGCAAACACAGTGCTGTGAGAAAGTTTGTCTTTTTAAACATTTTCTGACAAAATGATATCTGATAAACAATTGTGACAGATAAAGTCAATCTAGTTTTATACAATAACATTAAGAAATCACACTTTGAACACATTTGTAACATTTAGATCAACAAGAACACATTTTCCTTGTGGGGAAAAAAGACAGTAGACTGCTACTATGATCCTGCTAATTCAGAAATCTCAAAAACAGTGCAGGCCTCAAAACTGAAAGGCACACATGTCATACACAACACGTGTACACCAACAAAGTGAAATCGACATTTGTAGAAGCCTAACCTCAAACCCAAGACCTGCACAGGCCCTAAATGAGGAAAAGACTTTAAAACCTAAAGATATCAGTAAAGGGAGAGAGAAAAGAAAAACAAGCGTCCCCCTTACCCCAACTGGCTGAGGTACAAAAATCTCATTTGTGTCTATTTTGTTTATTTTTTATGTTAACATTGTTGATCATTTAAGTTCTTATGTTTGAAGTATCTTCTGCTGTATTCCTTGCGTTTTGTCTGTGGCTCCCCAAGAGGCGGGAACATCTGCCTATCACCGCAGGGGACTGTGCTCAGCCCCATAAAGCCAGAGGAAAATCCACAGTTCCTTATGGTTTATTCATTGTGCTCTAGGTGGTGGTGATTTTTCTTGTCCATCCATCCATTTTCCAACCCGCTAAATCCGAACACAGGGTCACGGGGGTCTGCTGGAGCCAATCCCAGCCAACACAGGGCACAAGGCAGGAACCAATCCTGGGCAGGGTGCCAACCCACCGCAGATTTTTCTTGTCTTTATTGCTTTTTTGTTATTTGTCAATTTTTTACATAATGCATTTTTAACTTTGTATTCTGAATTTGTTATTGGAACTTATTTGCAGTAAATGACCATTGCCTTTTCTAGCATTCCTGGTTGGCTCTGTTGTGCTCTTCAGAGTTTATCTTGTGCCTCAGATCATAATATATTTATAAAGATTCAACATGGCACTTTTCATTACTGGCCAGGGCTTGATGGTTATTTCCCCACTCTAGTGGGAATTTTGAGTATTTTCAAGACTTTGTGCGTTTGGTAAGTCTTTAGTTAATATCACCAGGTCTATTTATTGCAACAACTCAAGAGAACAACATCAAGCCCAAAAAATAATGGAAACAAAATAGGTTTCCCTGAAGCACCCCCAAACCAAATACAAAATCTAAAAACAGCACCTTAAACAAATGCAAAAAGTCAAAAACCAGGAATCCAAAATTCAAAATCACTTCTGAGATACATCCTGTGGGTGCACTGGGACATATCATCAGTGATAGCGGTGCTTTGGGTCATACACCCTCACCTAGGTGACCCAGTTGTGTCCCAGCCGCACTGGCCCACGCATCACCCCTCCTGATCTATAGCCATCTCGAGACTCACTTAGCAGCCACCATGGTGGTCCTCCTGTCTTTCCTCTTCCAACTCTAAGCAATGCTAAATAATGTGTAGACTCTGCAGAGTAAAACCCTGCACTCCACTTTGATAGGCTCAAAGTGAGACTTCCAGCCTTGCCATTGGCACTGCTCCACTAGATGCAAGTACCTGATCTGTTTCTGCTCATTTGCCTCCTCAATGTATTCCTCCCAGGGAATTGTCAGGTTGATGAAGACGACCTACTTGGAGAACACTGAAGAAAATACCACAACTGGCCTTAATGAAGTTGTTACTATGTGATCAAGAAACTTCAGTTGCCTTCCAAGGTCAGCTTGAAGCAGCCATTTTCATGCAGTGTTGAACAGGCCCAATAATGATGATGATCAAGAGTGACATTGGGCTGTACTCCAGCACTGTTGAAGTAAATGTGCTTCCTCTGGCCATGCTGTTTGTTTGTAGTAATAGCTGTAGCAGTGCTTTCTGATTCTGCCTTCAGCACATGGTCATGTTTCCTCTTGTAGTGACATTACCTCAAGGCTTTAGGGCAGCTGCTAAGGATGTCTTCCATTGACCCTTTTCCTGGACAGAGAAGGCATGCAGAGGTATTGCTCCTGCCATGAACCTGGAGATTTGCAGGGCTTGGCAAGACATTATGGACAGCATGGATCATTAACTTAATTTGCTGGGGTTCTGCTAACCAGATATCAATCTAGGAGATTTTCTGCCTGCCACCTTGTCCATGCTTCTTGCTGTTGCATGCCAATCGTCCTGCTGTACCATCCATCTGTACCTGGATGCCTGCTGCTGGTGGGGTTCTTAGAGTCTGTGTACTGCAGCACCTCTCTTGTGCATGAAACCCTGAGCGCCTCTTTTAAGCTGTTGAAGGGAAGCCATAGTTTGTTGCCCCTTCTGTATGGTGCTGCACGGCTCAGAATGAGAGGTGCGCCCAGCCACCTTCAAAGGAAGCTACTCGCCTTCCTCTCCAGCAACTCCACAGTTGTCAAGGGCATCTCATATACTAGAAGAAGCCATAGGATTCAAGGTAGGATACTATGTCGATAGTTCCAGGCTCTGAACTGCTAGGTAAACCAGACTTGTCCACCATGGTGAGCCAGCTCTCAGGTTCCTAGGAAACTGCTTGGACTGCAGCTGCATCCCTGAGACTAGAGCTGAAGACCTTCTCCAAGTTCTTCACTGGCTTCTCGCTGATAGATAAAATTGCAATGCCATCTAAGGTAAAACAAAACTTGTTTATCACTTTTCCCTTCCTCAACACTAGGGACTAGAATTTGGTTGGTTTAAAACTCATTATTGCCCTGAAGATGAGCTGTTTTAGGTGTGGGATTCACCTGCATTATAGATAAGAACGTTTAATTCTTTGTGTGTATTTTCAACTTTCTTCTTTATTTTTTGTGTGAACAGTTTGCTTTGAATTTCACTAAAACTTTTAAAATTAAAACACTTGGACTGTGGAGTTTTTTGTTTTTTTTTTACAGCAAGTCACACTAACTGCTGTAATGCCTTTTTAGTAGCTCTATTTTGAGCTATTTTGAACTGTTTGAAAACCCTCGTCAATAGCGACTCATCGTCCTGGTATTAGCTGTGATAAGCTGTGCATAATGCATCTCTGTTGTTAGTCATTAGTACTAAAACATAAGTAATATGATATTTTTACACTGTTACTAATGCTTGCCTATTCTGTTTCACTTCTTGGTATCCTCGTGTGCCTATGAACAGTCATCTCTAATAAAACAGCACTGAAATCATCAGGTAGAAGGGTCATTTCATCATATTGGCTGGCCCAGCACTCAGTTGTGGAATGGGCAGTAGTTGGCAGTGTTGGCACAGGTGTCCAGGACTCTGACTGTGCCTGTTTTGTCTGACTCATTTTCTACAATATGGCTGTGGTTCTACAATTAGCTAATTTATTTTTGATGTATTTGAAAAAATCTGTAGCCTCATACAGTATATGAGTTATGTATTTAGTGAATGATATAACCTATTTTTGCATTTTGCCTTGTAGTTTCTGCTATTGTATTTCTGATGTGACAATGATAGATTGGCCTTCTAGCTCTGTGAAGAGGATTACTTGTGTTCTGTTTTGTGTAATTACCCCATTTTTGACACCCATTTCACACCCAACTTACATGGAAGGGGGTCTGTCTCTGAATTGCCTTTCCCAAGATATCTCCCATTTTTTCCCTACAGGGGTCTTTTTTTGGGAGCTTATTCTTGTCTTCTTAAGGAGTCAAGGCTTTGTCAAAAACAGGGCCTGAAAAAGCTCATTGCGGCATCCCTTGTGTGATTTTGGGCTGTACTAGAAATAAATTGTCCATCCATCCATCCATCCTCTTCCGCTTATCTGAGGTTGGGTCGCGGGGGCAGCAGCTTGAGCAGAGATACCCAGACTTCCCTCTCCCCGGCCACTTCTTCTAGCTCTTCCGGGAGAATCCCAAGGCGTTCCCAGGCCAGCCGAGAGACATAGTCCCTCCAGCGTGTTCTGGGTCTTCCCCGGGGCCTCCTCCCGGTTGGACATGCCCGAATCAACTCACCAGGGAGGAATCCAGGAGGCATCCTGATCAGATGCCCGAGCCACCTCATCTGACTCCTCTCGATGCGGAGGAGCAGCGGCTCTACTCTGAGCCCCTCCCGGATGACTGAGCTTCTCACCCTATCTTTAAGGGAAAGCCCAGACACCCTACGGAGGAAACTCATTTCAGCCGCTTGTATTCGCGATCTCGTTCTTTCGGTCACTACCCATAGCTCATGACCATAGGTGAGGGTAGGAACATAGATCGACTGGAAAATTGAGACCTTTGTCTTACGGCTCAGCTCCTTTTTCACCACGACAGACCGATGCAGAGCCCGCATCACTGCGGACGCCGCACCGATCCACCTGTCGATCTCACGCTTCATTCTTCCCTCACTCGTGAACAAGACCCTGAGATACTTGAACTCCTCCACTTGAGGCAGGATCTCGCTCCCAACCCTGAGAGGGCACTCCACCCTTTTCCGGCTGAGGACCATGGTCTTGGATTTGGAGGTGCTGATTCCCATCCCAGCCGCTTCACACTCAGCTGCGAACCGATCCAGAGAGAGCTGAAGATCACAGCCTGATGAAGCAAACAGGACAACATTATCTGCAAAAAGCAGTGACCCAATCCTGAGTCCACCAAACCGGACCCCCTCAACACCCTGGCTGCTCCTAGAAATTCTGTCCATAAAAGTTATGAACAGAATCGGTAACAAAGGGCAGCCCTGGCGTAGTCCAACTCTCATTGGAAACGGGTTCGACTTACTGCCGGCAATGCAGACTAAGCTCTGACACCGGTTGTTCAGGGACCGAACAGCCCTTATCAGGGGGTCCAGTACCCCATACTCCCGGAGCACCCCCCACAGGATTCCCCAAGGGACATGGTTGAACGCCTTTTCCAAGTCCACAAAACACATGTAGACTGGTTGGGCGAACTCCCATGCATCCTCCAGGACTCTGCTAAGGGTGTAGAGCTGGTCCACTGTTCCACGACCAGGACGAAAACCACACTGTTCCTCCTGAATCTGAGGTTCGACTATCCGACGGACCCTCCTCTCCAGAACCCCCGAATAGACTTTTCCAGGGAGGCTGAGGAGTGTGATCCCTCTGTAGTTGGAACACACCCTCCGTTCCCCCTTCTTAAAGAGGGGGACCACCACCCCAGTCTTCCAATCCAAAGGCATTGTCCCTGATGTCCATGCGGTGTTGCAGAGACGTGTCAACCAAGACAGCCCTACAACATCGAGAGCCATGAGGAACTCCGAGCGTATCTCATCCACCCCCAGGGCCCTGCCACCAAGGAGTTTTTTGACCACCTCGGTGACCTCAGTCCCAGAGATGGGGGAGCCCACCTCCGAGTCCCCAGGCTCTGCTTCCTCATTGGAAGGCATGTTAGTGGGATTGAAGAGGTCTTTGAAGTACTCCCCCCACCGACCCACAATGTCCCGAGTCGAGGTCAGCAGCGCACTATCCCCACCATATACAGTGTTGACACTGCACTGCTTCCCCCTCCTGAGACGCTGGACAGTGGACCAGAATCTCCTTGAAACCGTCCGAAAGTCGTTCTCCATGGCCTCCCCAAACTCCTCCCATGCCCGAGTTTTTGCCTCAGCAACCACCGAAGCCGCATTCTGCTTGGCCTGCCGGTACCTATTAGCTGCCTCCAGAGTCCCACAGGACAAAAGGGACCGGTAGGACTCCTTCTTCAGCTTGACAGCATCCCTCACCGCCGGTGTCCACCAACGGGTTCGGGGATTGCCGCCACAATAGGCACCGACCACCTTATGGCCACAGCTCCGGTCAGCCGCCTCAACAATAGAGGCACGGAACATGGCCCATTCGGAGTCAATGTCCCCCACCTCCCTGGGGACATGGTCGAAGTTCTGCCGGAGGTGGGAGTTGAAGCTACTTCTGACAGATGTTCCCAGCAGACCCTCACAACATGTTTGGGCCCCAAGTCGGGGGGCAATAAGTATGCCCACACCTGCTCGGCGCCTCTCACCGGGCAGAGTCCAGCCCCTCTCAAGGAGATTGGTTCCAGAGTCCAAGCTGTGCGTCGAGGTGAGCCTGACTATATCTAGCCAGAACCTCTCAACCTCAGGCTCCTTCCCCTTCAGAGAGGTGACATTCCACGTCCCAAGAGCCAGCTTCTGTAGCCGAGGATCGGACCGCCAAGGTAATAAATAAGAAATAAATTGTTTTAATTGAATTATATTATATTGTGCTGGCAGTTAATTAAGAAGACACTATCTCTTCATCTGTTCATTCCAAGGCCCCCTGTATCTCTGGTGTCTGTTTCATGGGCAGGAAAACAGCTTGGAAGTAGAGCTATGACACCAAATGACAGACTAGGATACTAAGAAGAGAAACAAAATAGAAAGGGTCAGTAGCCATTTATAGATATTCTCATGCTTATATTTTTGTCCAGATAACTAACAAAGATCACTAATAACAGAGATGCCATAAGAACAGCTAATCAGCAGCTCTAGTCAGGGTATTCTAAACAAAAGTACCAAGTCATCAGCTTGAATATAAAAGCTTAGATTGAAAGGGCATTTCTTATACAAGCAGACAGATTGTTCCACAGCCCTGTAACTAAAGGTTCAGCTTACTACTATTATTTTATTAATCTTTGGAGTTTTAAGTAGAATGAAATCTTGAAGTCATAACACACATTGTGGTTTTGTGTAATGATCACCAAGTAAGAGTCTCTGGTACATTACAGCTCATTTCGTGTCTGTGACTTAGGTCTTGGCTCTACAGCTGTGTGCAGGTGGCTGGGCTCACAAAGGTCAGACAGTTCAATGAATTCCAGGAAGACATACTCAGATGTTAATCAGTGCAATAGATAGACAGCAACTGTATTCAAATACTATTTAAAAAAATGAATGATCCAACTCCATATATGATGTTTATTCTCTTTCTTTTTCCTCCCTATAACCAGAATATAGGAATTCTGACATATTCTCGCTTACATAAAAGATGTTGTACAGGATCTTCCGCTATATTGTCTTCAACTTTGTTTACATTTAAAATGGAACATGTTTTTGCAGGTCATATACAGTCTAATATTCCCAGTAAAAGATAAAATATCTTTAAATGCAAGCATCATCTTCATGTAAATATATAAAAAAATGATGAATGTATAATTATATGAAGCATGAATCACTGTGATGACCTAATTATTGATTATATCTGCTGTACACTACACATGTGGAGAATCAGCCTATTCCACATATAAGGTACCCTGTTCAGTTTTGAATTGGTGTCCAAGTGCTACCTGCTGTTCCATATGCCACCTATGAAAGCGACACATAAAACTGAGATCACAAAGATTGATTTCATGTTATGTAGGTTTTAAATGTAACAGACTCCCAACAAATATATGTGCACAATTAAGAACATTAGTAACTAAAATGTTTATTTTTCTTTTTTATGTTGCCATATGGTGTCACCCAACTGAGCTTGGGAAACAATTTAAGAGCTTGTCAACTTGTAATTCCACCCCAGACCACAGGTTTGCAATGCCTTATAACGTTTCTCCTCTCCCCCTGCAGATCTTGAAACCAACAAATCTAGGGCAAATGACATCACTTCTGAGGCTCCTGGACCCGCCCCTTCCACCTCACCCCCTTCAGAACCAGCACCACTGCAATCTTTCACCAGTCTAATTTACAGACTTGAGTCTGTGAAGACATTCTTCATTTTACATGCTAATAGTGTTTGTTATTTTGTTATGCAATATACGGGGTTTGCCTATGGTCCCCCAACGTCTTATGTGTGCTCTTGTTTCCTTTTACACTGGCAAAATTTACATTACTGTTTACCTAAAGATTACTGCTCATTTAAATAGATATGTGAAGTTGGGCATTTACAGTACATCTTGCATAGTCCTGTAGATATCTGTAACTGCTTTGTTTTTCTTTAATCGTAGTACCCTGAGCTTATCTTCAGTGCTAATCGTTATATAAGGATAATAAAAATGAGAAGTCTGCAATGTACAATGCTCTCCTCTGAAGTCCAAGACTTTTCAGCATTCCCTCAATATCATCTCTGATCTTTTTGAGCTGCTTAGCTTTTGACAATGTGTGTGATGTTCTGAATCAGACTGCTTTGATATATGCTACACAGCAATAAACTGAATTGACATCTGACAAGCACTTGTGATGTGTCAACTGATGCACCTGTCACTAAAACTGTAACTCTCCAAAAGTGAGGTGAGTATGATTAATAAATTATGTATTAATTAAAATACTAGTAATAAATTTGTTTAAAGCTTGTCATATGAGAGGATGACACCAGGTTGAGTAGAGCATGGGGTGCTGACCCTGTGCTTACTTTCTGTCTTATGTTTGGGCTTTGTGTAGGTAGTGGCAGTCACTTTCCCGATTTCATTTTCAGCATCATACAGTATGTAACCAGGTTCTCTTTGATCAGGCAGTTCTCCCTTTATAGTATTTTCCTGCCTGGCTCGCAGGATGCAAACTTGGGTCCACACCAAGTACAGAGTGCTGAAACCAACCAGAATAGCCATTAAAGCCAAGTGCCTAATCTAGACTGTGAGAGTGTCTCTTTTTTCTTCTACTTGACTTATGCTCTTTATGCTCATCTTGCTTTCACTTACCTTCTGATGTCCTTTCGTGTTCATCAGGTGCATGGGAGGAAGGAGGCATAAATAGTCCACCATTAAATTATATGACACACTCATAATGACAACTGTGACAGTTTAGAATTGCTAATTAACCAGGCACCCATGTCTTTGATATATTAGTGGAAAGCTGGAATACCCAGAGGAAAAATCCCTCTGGCGTCAAAACTTCATATATACAGTGCTAGGCCTGACAGTCAAATTTAGATTCCAAGTTAAGTCAAGAAGAATAGATAAACCAGTGTGTCATCATGTCACCTTCCTTTTCAGTGGTGTATCTCCATTCAAGGCAAGGCAAGGCAAGGCACTGTCCCTTCCATCTCCTTGTAGATGGCGCTATTTTGCAAAATTGATCAAGTAGTAAACCTGCTTCAACAACGCACAATAAAGATTTTTCTTACTGAACACTTTTGGGTGTATCTTGTGGATTTTAGCCTGCTGATCACAAAAATCACTTTTAAATGTTCCTGTCATGTCCTGGTTTATTGGAACCATCTATTTTTAAGGTTTCTTCTCATATTATAAGCATACATATTGTGATGTGTGAGTCCCTGTCTTGCATCCCAAAAAATGAGGCTGAGTCTCGGTACTCGGTACTTTAGCAAAACCAACTTTATTCAGCTTGAAACAGGAACAGCACAGTTATTTATTGTAACGGGGTCTACCACTCTCCTATACACAGACACAGCAATCAGGCAGGGTCGTGGTCATGTTAGTGGCCAAGTAAAACTATTCCCTGCATTGACAATGTTCCTTGCATCACCCATTGATGGCAGGTGCTTATAGCGTGACTGCGATCTTTTTGGATTTGTTTTCTCAGCTAGTTATTCCAGCGCTGGGAGCCCGTGGTTGCCCCGGCAACTGATAGGCAGTCTTCCATAGAAGTGGCAATCTTGGGACACTCTTTGGCGTGTCAAAGGCTTAGCTCCCTCCCTCAGCTTTGTGCACAACGGTGTGGGCAAATCGACTGTCCAAGCCAGGCTCACCCAGGCGGGAGAGAACATCTGCATTGGTGTGTGCAGCCCCGGGATGGTGGCAAACATCAAAACCAAACATCTGTAAACTAATAGACCACAGAGTGAGCTGGGTGTTTGTATCTTTCTGTTTGTACAGCCATTGTAGCGGGGCAGGGTCAGTCACCAGGGTAAACCGTTGTCCCCAGAGACAGTAATGGAGGGCCTCCACCACCCACTTAATTGCCATGCACTCCTTTTCAATAGTTGAATAATTATGCTCCATGGGTAGTAGCTTTCTGCTAAGAAACGTGATGGGGTATTCTTCCCCCTCAAAACATTGTGAGAGCACCACTCCTAAACCGAAAGTGCTAGCATCTGTTTGCAGAATAAATTCCTTCAAAAAGTCAGGATTGGGCAGAACCGGGAATGATGATAAAGTAGCTTTTAGGCCCGGAAAAGCTCTGTCACATACAACACTACAATTCTTTCTGCCCTTTGTCAAGTCCGTAAGGGGGGTGGCCTGATGTGCAAAATTGGGAATAAACCGCCTGTAATATCCCACAAGCCTGAAGAAGGCACGAACCCGCCTCTGTGTTTTTGCACAGGGATATGCAAGCACCTCCCCCACCTTGTCCATTTGAGGCCTAAGCAAACCCTTCCCCATGGAATATTGCAGATAGTGGGTTTCTGACATACTCAGCTTGCACTTCTTAAAGTTGGTCGTTAACCCCGCCAGCCACAAACTGTCAAGCACCGCCCGAAGGTAGACGAGATGAGATTCCCAGTCATTACTGAAAATGACCACATTGTCAAGTAAGGAACTTGCGTATGCGGAATGGGGATGCAGGATCTGGTCCATCATACTCTGAAAGGTCACTGGTGCACCATGGAGACCAAAAAGTAGTGCCGTGAATTCAGAGAACCCGTCCAGAGTGGCGAATGCGGTTTTCTCAACAGCTTGTCCACACGTGGCCTTGGGTATGCATCAAACTTGGAAATCTTATTCAAACACCTAAAATCAATACATAACTGAAACATCGGACTTTGATACGAGTACAATTGTACTTCACCATTCCCTGTTGTTTGGCCAAATAACACCTAATTGGAGCATCTGGTGGACTTCCTCGTGTATCACTTCCCTTGTTGCCTCTGGTAGGCGATAAGAGGGTACCTGTATAGTCACAACGGGTGGAGTGACAATCTTGTGTTCTGTGATTGTCGTCCGGCCAGGTGTTGCCGAAAAAATGTCTGAGTTCCCATCAATCAGCGATAGCAATTCCGCTTTCCTGGTGTCAGTTAAATCATCCTTAATAGCAACCTCAGTCGGGGGGACAGCTATGGCTGTGACCAGGACATTGTGATGGTCATGCCACTCCTTTAAAAGATCCGCCCCGGGAATTCTGACTTTATAATTCACTGGGGACATACACTCTTCTATCACTGCCGGCCTTACCATTCAGCCTGAAATTTATGTGGATCGAATAGGGTCAACACCAACATGCAATCCCCCTTCTTAAATTTGTGGAGTTTACTCGTCTTGTCATAATTACGTTTTTGTGCTTCCTGCTCACACTGCTGATGTTTCACTGCAATAGAGGACAATCTGGCACTCTGTTCTTGCAGCGAAATGACTCAGTCGGGGTTGCCTTCCGAGTCCCTGTCCAACATCCTGCGTGGTCGCTGGCCAAATAATAGTTTGAAAGGAATCATTCCAATGGAAGCTTACAGGGCCTACCAGACAGCAAACAGGAGGAAAGGTGTTATAGTGTCCCAGGAAGTTGGATTGTCATGGGCTACCTGCCGAATCATCTGTTTTAGGGTTTTATTAAATCGTTCAGTCATTCAGTAACTGCTTAATGTTGAAACTTTGGCATAGCTGCTTCATGATGCGAGACATAAAGGGTGTGCTCTGATCAGTGAGGATCTTGTGAGGGATACCAATATGTGTGAATATATCCGAAAGTGCTTTTGCAATACTTTGGGCGTCCACCCGTAGCAGTACTGCTACTTCTGGGTATCTTGTGGTGTAATCGATAAACACAAGCATATACTGAAAGCCACTTTTACTCTTGGGAAGCGGGCCAACAATATCTAATCCCACCCTTTCAAAGGGGATGTCTAAAATAGGCATTGGTACAAAGGGTGCCCTGGCGGGTCTGTGAGTGGAAACTATTTGACAGTCAGGGCAGGCTTTACAAAATCGTTCCACATCCCAGCCCATATTCACCCAATAAAAGCGTTTTGAAATGTCTTTTCTGTGCCGAGGTGACCCCCCAAAATGTGATTGTGAGCAATTTTTAAAACCTTCTCCCAATGCTCACTTGGTAATACCAACTGCTCGGTATGTCCATCACCCATGCAATCAGAAATCACTTGATACAGAAAACCATCTTTAAGCAAAAAATGTGCTGTTTTAAAATTTTGGTCCTCCTTCTCCAGATGGTAAGAGTCATTTGCAATGTGGGCTTGTCTGAATGCAAATCCAAGTTGTTATCGGCTCGTTGTTGGCAAGCAAACTGTGGAGGCTGTCAGTGCGTGTGACGGTGTGGAACAGTTTTCCAACAGCTCACTAGACAACTCTGGTTCAACTTCAAACCTGTTTCCTTGCCTGACATTGTCTGCGGCGAGCCCCTTTCTATCCACTATAGGGGAAGGCAATCTGCAGGTGGCCAAGACGCGTGGGAATAGGGCATGCCTTTTTCCAGTTAGGAGGGGCCAGGGTGAGGTGTCTGATATGACAGTCCAAACCTTAAAAGTTCTTCCCTTTAAATTTCAGAGGGAGTAATATAGTCTTGTAAGTTTTAATATCCCCATGGACGCATCAGATGTTCCATTTGCCCGTGGCCTTATAAGAAGTCTGCCTGAGCAAGTCACGGCAGACACACAGAGGTCATTACCAGAGTCCTACAGCACTAAAAATTCCTGTCAAATCAACGTAATGGAGACCTTAAAATTTTCCTCTTTTCACATCTTGGGGGAAACTTGCCAGACGCATACCTGGGCCAGACCGATAGCCATTGCTTGCCCAGGTGGGAGGTGACACTCCTAAGCCAAATATCCCAATTGATCATTGCAAAAGCATCTGCATGTAGTCCACACTATGGTGTTCACACTCTGGCGTCTTCTACTAAGGGTGCTGGCGACCCTGAAGGTCTGTGCCAGCTGGATCAAAATCCGGGGTCAAGCCTGGGTAGCCCCGTTGTTTCAAAGTGGCTTGTGCACCCTCTAGTCTGCGGGTCAGATCCAGCAGTGAGTGGACATCGTTCCATAGCATTTCATCACAAAGGCTCTTGTCTATCCCTGACAGAACTGCATCAATAGCGAGTTTCTCCACAATGCACTTGAAGGGGTCTCCGCGGATCCAGCTTTGAATCAGGTCCACTAAGCCCTGAATCTGTCCTTGGACAGGGCGATCTGGATCAATATGCCACAGCTGAAACTGGTGCCCCTTGACCACCAGGCTCACAGCCATGCGGAAGTGGATCTGTTGCTTCAGTAGTCATAATCATCAAGCCTTTCGGTAGGGAGATTCTGTATGGCTTGGAGGGCTTCTCCAGTTAAAAATGGGGCTAAAATAGTTATCCAGGCTCTCCTGTCCCAGTGCATCAATGTTGGCATATGTTCAAAGCAGAATAGGAAAAACTCAGGGTCGTCTGAGGAAGCCATCTTTGGCAGCCTCGTCTTGCTCTGGGTTTTGCTGTATTTTTTGGGGATCCATTGGTGCAAAGACCCCACTTCTGGTACCATGTGATGTATGAGTCCCTGTCTTGCACCCCAAAACACAAGGCTGACTCTCAGTACTTCAGCAAAACCAACTATTCAGCTTGAAACAGGAACAGCACGGTTAATTATTGTAATGGGATCCACCACTCTTCTATACACAGACACAGCAATCAGGCAGGGTCATGGTCATGTTAGTGGCCAAGTAATACTGTTCCCTGCATTTACAATGTTCCTTGCATTACCACCGATGGCAGTGTGTTTATAGCGTGACCACAACCTTTTTGGATTTGTTTTTGCGGCGAGCTGCTCCAGCGATGGAAGTCTGTTGTTACCCCAGCAACCGATAGGTTGTCTTTCATAGACATGGCGATTGCACTATGGGACACTCTTCGGTGTGTCATCCCGTTGCGGGGGCCCCAAAAGAAATCTTATAATATACAGTAAATAACTGCAACTGGAACATCTGTGTTGATCTAAAAGCAGTGGTACTGCTCCTAGTCATGCGGCTCAGATACACCAAGTCATGTTATTTTATGTGTGACAGCTGTGCTAAAGAGCTTCATTACAATTAAAAAAATGGTTGACCAAACAGTCAACAAAGATATTCTTGCCTCGACTTCACATAAATATTGGGTCTGATTAAAAATTACATGAAAGTGAAGAACAAGAACGGTGAAGGAATTCAATATCTAAGAAAGATGTTTTCCTTAATAACTGAGGCCAAGATTAAGGAAGGCATTTTTGTTGGTCCACAAATCAGACACATCATCAATGACAAGCAGTTTGAAGATCTTCTAGTGGGGCTGGAGGACAGCATATTGAAAATATTCAAGGATGTTGTTAAGAATTCTCTTGCCACCTACAGTGCACCAAACTGCAGTATGTCCAGGTGGCTGACAACATGCTTCAAGCAAACATGTCTCTCAAGATTCATTTTCTGCATTCACACTTAGACTTCTTCCCACCTAATCTTGGTGCAGTTGGTGATGAAGATGGTGAAAGGTTTCACCATGACATTCAACAATGAAAAAAGATTATCAAGGCAAGTGGAATCTATCAATGCTAGACGACTGTTGTTGGACGATGAAATAAGAAGCATCGGATACTGAGTACAAACCAAAACCAGCAGCTAAACATTTTTAGCTCATCTGAAATTATGCAATGTGTCAACATCATTAAGCTATTAAACACTCTAAATACAGTAAACGTATTTCTCTAAACTCCTATGTTATATGTTAAATATAATTTTACCACCAATTTTCAACACTATCTGTGCTAGTATGTAAAAGGCCAAAACTGATCATTTCTGGCTGCAGCAAGGAACAAACACATCCTGGCCTCAGGCCCCATTAACTTAAAAGGACATGAAAATCAACCAAGTGCTATGTATATTTAAGAAGTATAATCAACAGCTGTGATTCAGTCATTGCTTTCCCTGTACTGCATGGCTCCACGCATGTGAAGTAAGGGCTTCTTCTTCCATGCTGAGGACAGCCCTGTGAATTTATCTTTGACAGGTACAGTCAGTCTGAAATTATACTTGTCTTCAGCTTGAAGCTACAGTGCCCTCCATGTATGGCCACGGGCCCCAACATGTTTGAGCTTCCATGTTCTAAACCCGTGGTACCACCACAGTCCAGGGGGGCTGCCCTATAGCGCTTCAGGAAAGGCAATTCTCCGGAAACGCTCCTTTCCCAGGTCCTTCTCTCTCTCTCTCTCTATATATATATATATATATATAAATATATTGTGTAGTGATCCCAGAGTCCAGACCTAAGAGAGACATACTCCTCTGGTGGTTGCGGACTGTCTGATGGGTGCAGAATACCTAGAGAAGCTCCTTCAGCAGTATTGGTGGTACAGATGTAGCACTTACGGTGAACTTTGATTGCATCTCTTGGATTCCAAAGCACATTGGTCCAGATCTGTGGCTGCTAGTGAGCATTGAATGTGGGCCCCAGGCTTGGGTCAGCTCACGAGCTGGGAGATAGTATGGCATACGGTTTGCCTCTAACCCCAGGTGAATAGTGAGGCAGAAATGTGCGGTGTGTGTGTGCTGACAAAGAAACAAAGCAGCATGGTGTTCACGTCGCCAGATAACAACAAGCTATGTTGTTGAAGTGGTGCCAAAGATGCCAACAGTCCTTTTTGTGACAATTCAACAGCAATTGGCATAAAGAGGCTAATTCTATTCCTCTGTCTTTGACAATCCTGGGTCATTACACTAGTGGTAGTGATTGGGAGAAGAACAGACTAACAACCCCGAGATAGAGGACAGGCTTAGCAATAACACAGGTGGACTTCTTGATCACGTTTATGATGTCTTGCTTCAGGCAGGGCTAACCTGGAGCATCCACATAATGACACGATGTTTGGAGTTTGTGATAAACCTCGAGGTTGTCATTTTCAAGAAGGAGAGGGCAGTGTAAAATCACTGGGTCTGAACCTCCGAGGAACATGCTCCTTAGGTGGTGACAGACTGTGTGAGGACAAGGGAATACCTGGGGAAGCCAACTATAAATTGACCCTGTGAACAACATGACAAGCAGTATTCCAGGTCTGCCTTTTTCTCACCCATTTAGACTTTTTATCATCATTCGCAGGAAAGAAATTGGCGTTCAGAGATTGTGTTTTTTGGGCTACATTTTTAAAAACAATGCATTATTTTAGGCTATTTTTTAAACTCCCTTCACTGCATTTTTAACATGTTTTCATCCACCTGGCACCCCTTCCCCTGCTATTCAGACCTATATATGTTATTTACCATCGTAGAATCATTGAGGGGGACCCTCTCCCAAATAGTGTGATGGTATATACCCATTGTAAAACTCTGAAATATCTCTGAGGTGACTCCACTCTTCGAACTTTCATGGTATGTATAAAGTCTTTCCAGCATGTCATTTGGTCTCTATCAGGCATTGGGCTAATTTTTGGGCCTAAGGAGAAGGGTTGCACATATAGCGCTTAAAGAGCACTTCGATCGGACAAGCTGCTGCAGCCCACCGGATCGAATGCCTGGCTGGCATCAAACCTCGGATTGGACCCTGGACTGGGGTCAACTCACAGCCAGCCAGGGGAATAGTTTTGACATATGTGTTCTCTCTGATAATGGGTGTTCTGGTGCACGTGTCGCCACTGATCATATGAGCTAAACATTGCTGAAGAAGTCAAAGGTCCTTTATAGTATAGTAATCCGTGTATAGTAATCCGTGTCAAGAAGCGAATTCCCTTCTTCCATCTCCCGCACCCTTATAAAATGATATAGAAATTTTTATAGAAAAAAAAAACTGTTCCCCATTGGTCTAAAAAGTACAAAGCATTCACATCGATGAATAATTACTTCTTCAGACGTCCATTTAATTTACATTACTTTTATTATCGTTTGTTTTCATTTGCATCAAATCCATTTCGCCGCAGCTATCCATAAGCATCCAGCGTCGCCACTTCGTTATCGATAAGTTGACCTTTAGCTCAGAGAGTACATAAACCTGTGACGCCCTCACCAGTAATCAATGCCGACGAGGCACAGAACTCATTTTCCTCGGCACCTACCGCTCATCAGCCTCCGGTCTCTAGAAGATCCTGTCGCAGTGGAGGGACGGCGGCAGTGCAGCGGGTCGAGCAGACAGGCATTTTACTGTATAACATATAAGATCGAAGACGGCAGCGCCGCGGCTGGGTCGCTTTAAAAAGGGCCAAGCGAGCAACACGCCTCCTCGCTCATCAAAAGGGCGGGCCTTAGGCGCTTCTTTGCATTTCCTTGTGCGGAGTCTAGCGGCCAGTTTCTCTGGCGGTCGGTAGCACTTCAGCACATATGAGTTCACCGCACTCACGTCCTCTTCGAGGGAATGTCCTTCTATCTGCGTTTATTTTTCTGTTGTATCGCTTGGACCGGCTTCGGGCGGAGGACGGCATGGAGGAGCTGGCAACAGAGAAGGAAGCCGAGGAGAGCCATCGGCAAGACAGTGTTAATCTGCTGACATTCATTTTACTGCTCACATTAACTATTCTGACAATCTGGCTGTTTAAGCACCGACGAGTCCGCTTCCTGCACGAGACCGGACTGGCAATGATCTATGGTGAGAGATGCGAGTTCCTTTTTATTTCATAGTTATTTTATTTGTTCTCGTCATCCAGGCTTACCAGCCGTTGAATTGCAGGGCTGCGGCTCAGTGCTTTATGTCGCCGTTCGGTGTGAAAATGAATGCAGCGTCTGTGGAGAGCTGACAGCTTAAACGCCGAGAGGTTAAGTAATAAAGCTAACCGGCTGAGTATGTTAAGGCAGGAGAACACGTAATAACCAGTGCACACCGCCGCATTCTGCATTCTGACGGCAGGACAATTTGTCAGCGGCTTGTTCAAATGGCGCTGGCGCATCGTTGTGGTGATAAGATGCTTTGCGTGTAACTTAACCTGACGCTTTCCATCAGCAGCGGTCTTCTTGACTTGCCGAAGGGTATTCGACTTGTAAAAGGGCAGGATGTATGTAGTCGTGAGAGGAACTAAAAATCTCAAAGCCCAAAGCACCCCCAACCAGATGTTTCATGTTCCTTTGTTTTGTTTCTTCCTGGATGTGCTTGCCGTTGCTTATATATATATAACAGGTTTATTTTCATATACATAGCGCTTGCAATCCTCTTTTTTTTAACAAAGGGTGTACAGTGCTTTTCCATTCAGTTCCCAGACTTTGTCCTATTGGACCGTTGTGACTGCTTGTTTTATTTACAACCAGACTAATCCCCAATCAAGTCTTAATCTGGAAGTTTGGCTTCTGTTCTCAGTCTGCTTAGTTAGCAGTTCAATGAAACTGATATACTCCTTTTAAAACACAAGGAGGCTGACTTTTTGTTTTTTAAGATTTAGCTGAAATTTTCATTTTTTGTTTTCATCTACCTGCGTACTGTTGGTTATGGTACACAGAGAGCCTGGCCCAGGAACAAAAATCAAGCACTTGTCCTGGACAAGAGAAATGGGCACACAAGAAATTGCAAAGTGGGTGGGCCTGGAAACAACTGGATAGGGAAGCAATAGGAGGATCTGGTTGACCCCCTTGTAGTTTTGCATGGCATGCTTTAATGACGATTGAATTAAGGTCTGGGGTAGGGCTTCTGAATATGGATGGGGACTGATTTCAGTGGTTCCCCCCCTGTATCTTTGCCCCTGGCACACACAGTTATACTCCCTGTACAGGCTACCTGGTGATTTGAACTAGACATTGATGCCTGAGGACTTTGGGTAAAATTTGGTTTATTGTAGATCCACGTAGGATCTTTAGTGTTATGTTTGGCCCCAGAAAAATGAGTCAATTTAATTTGACAAGATAAAGTTATTACTTGTAACAAAAACATGTAAATGTCACCATAAATACAGTAGGAAAGGTATGCGTAATGTTCACCTCTGAAGTGATGCAGATTTAGTACACATTCTTTGTATAGTATGTTTTGAAACAGTCATCAGCACCCAGCCCGATGTTGCAATTGGACAGTAGAAGTGTGTTTCTTTGTGCACTTTTCTTATATATTTTTTTCTGTTGCGTGAGAATAAGATGGTAGAATGTCCGTGCTTAACCCGTATGATGGAAGTACCCGTTGTGTTGCTGTAGAATATAACAGCGCAAGGTTTAGTGACATCCCTACGTTTCCCCAGAAACAAACAGTGACAGTTGATATAAACAGTGTTTAGGGGGCTAATTGACACATGTTGCACCACGATGAAGCTTCATGAGACCAAATTCAGCAGGCATGTCATGACTATTCGGTCGTACACAGTCGTATGCATTTTTATCAGTATCTGTCGATATTGAGCAATGTTTTTCGTTTTGTTCTAAAACATTAGTATATCCTAATCCGGAATAACAGTTGATGATAACTGATGTCATTTAATTAGCTGGTGTTTTTCTCCTCTCTTACTCTACATTCAGAAAAGCACAGGAGTGTGTTTTTTTACATTTATAAGACCTTTAGAAAAATTTGTTTGATGTACCATTAAGTGCTCTTTTGTCGGATTTCTATTATCTTGTCCTTCTCTGTGCAGTTTGCTCCCTTTCTTGTATTTTAATAATGTCAATTAAAAAACAAGCAGAGCAGAGAGCCTGGCAAACAGCACTGAACTATGAAAGGCTGCAACTACTGTAGTGTCAAACTCAATAATTAGTACCGTAACTGATGGATTCAACCAGAACACCTGGAACGCAGAATGAAAATCAAGATGAAAATATTGTTAACAAGACAACTATATCATTCCCACATAACTGCTTAGTACAACTATTGTAAAAAAAAAAAAAAAATCAGGTACGAGCCGTGACTTTTTCAGAGAGATACTTCCACATCCCACAAGAAGAAACTTTGTGCCAAGAGATTTAACCACACCCGGGGCCAGAAATAAAAGACAAAGAGTAGATGACAAAGTAGAACGTTGTAAAGAATTCAAAAATGTTGGCGCAATACACATGCAGAGCAGGTCAGAGATAATGTAAGTTCTAAAATGTGACAGTCTCAAAAAAAAATGGTAGTAAAGATCGCATTAGCGCAAACAAATGGAAATTATTACTCGGTGAAATAATGGAACAGTGAAAAGAGATCGAATATATTGTTCGGATTTAAACTTTAAGTCAGAGACATGTAGATTGTCTAATTTGTGTTGCCATCAGGGAAAAGAAGTGTTTCTTCCCAGTGAAGAGGCGTATCTGCGAGAATTAAAAGATTTGTTGTTTGGTGAAAGTGAAATCTACATACGCAAATGACAGAGATGCGAAATGGCTGGCGTGTAGCGCAGACTGGGGGGGGGGGGGGTTGGTTGACAGACGAAGCCCCCTAGTTTTAATAAAAAAAAAAAAAAAAAAAAAAAAAGTATCAAATTTAGTTTTATAATTTCTACATTGTCTCCAAAACACAGAAAATTGGGAGATAACAGCTCACTTATGTAATTAAGCCAGGAGTCCAATTAAAAACAAAAGTTGGTTGGAACAAAAACTGCCGCCACAGAGGAACCCCAGGACCGAGTTTGGGAACTGCCATAAAGTGTCAGAACACATAGAAATGTTCATGATTTTTTGCAGCATGATATTATTTTATCCGCCAAGTGCCAACAGAATGCTGTCACAAGAGTTAATCAGGCTTAACACTGTAAAGTGTATTGCATGTTGCCCCAACTTTGACTTGTGTTTGGCCGTTTGTGTATAGAATTTTGAACTCGAACCACATTTGTAGAGCCAAGGAGGTTAATTGTACCAGTTAGAAAATAAGCAAACTTAGACACAGATAAGTGGCCTATGTTAGAACTTCCTGTTCAGAATGTGTTATGTAGAATTTCGATGCATCCAGCACTTTATGTTCTCTATATAAACTTGTGATTTTTAGCAGTGAAATGTTATAGACTACTATGTACAAAAGCACAAATGATCATTATCTCTGTTTTAAGATTTCTAAACTCTTTTGGGACTCACCCCAACGGAACGACACATGGAAAGAGCATCCTGAAGCGCAATTGCTGCACCTGTGTGTACCTGTTAGTGTCATCTAGGCGTGTGCTAGAGAAGAAAACGTGGATTAATTTGTGGAACAGTTGTGTGAAGTAATTTGTCACTACTCGCACCGGTTTAATCCAAAGGTAAAAAGCACATAAAGATATCTTAATTTACAAAACTTCATGTTGAGAAAGCATCCAGACCTAAGGCAACAATTTTGAGAGGAAAGAGCTGGACGATTCTGCAGCTGCACAGTGTTGAGCACTAAACACTTGCACCAAACCAGGGTGTGCATCCACTGTTCACAACTGCATCTGCAGCTGTCTGTGCCTGCGTGTTATCGAGCCTTAAATCAGGATTCTTGGCATCGTTTTTCCCTCTTTTGTTCTCTTTGATCAGCTTTATACTGATCTTATAAAGCTAATATAGGTATTTGGTGATCCTGTCTCCAGGATGTGTGCTGTGTGTGTGTTTTGTTTTTTTTTTTTTCTTTTCTTTTTACATACACTTGTGTTATTAGAGTCATGAGGCTACAGTAGGTTGTACTTGTGTAACAGGTGCTAAAAGAAGCATTCTTGTGCCATCATCTCAAGTTCCTAAAACTCACAATGTAGCAGAGCTAATTGCACCTTCTGCCTTAACAAATTCTAACTGCGTTTGTCCAATGTTTTCAAATATTTGCAGTTTCAGCTTACTTCACAGAACAGTTCTGGCAATAGTGTGACATGTATTCAAATATTTCAGCAGTACAAGTATCTTTGTTTTAAAAAAATTTGTAAAATTAAAAGCAAAAGTAGTTCACACAGAAATAAAGGGGGAAAAAATGATATTACAAAGAAAATGAAAGTACTTGTGTAAGATGTTTATGGCTTAAGTATCTGGTTACATTTCTTCTAAGTTCCTGTGCTGTATTTGCATTACACTGGTCAGAGTATATATTCATTCGTTTATAAAATGGTCAGAAAACTGTATGTCATTTGTTCTGTTTGTAAGCTAATCTAATGGTGTACTCACACTGGCAATTCGTTCCATGCCCGAGCATGTTTGTCCACATGTAACCCTGCAATTCTAGTTCGTTTGACTAGTGTGATTGCTCCACACCAGGCCAACCGTACTGTGCCAGCACCCACTTGGAAGAGGTAGGTCCGAGCACGGTTCATTAGCATCATGCCCGAGCATGGAAAACAGACATGATATAAATGATAAAACAAGTCAGTTTGTGAGTTAAAAACAGGTTTTTATCCTAACCTTACACATGTCCGTGAATTGTAGTTGACAAGAAAAACTGCAAATTTCTCCCTTAACATCATTTGTCACCATAAAAATCTTCTTGTACGTGCATTAACATTAACAGCAAATCCTTCCCTGCATGACTCCAAAACAACCACACAATAAGTAAAATTATTTTGACATGCATGCTGTCTCACCGTGTTCAGATCTTGTTTTGGCTTTACATGAAGTTGCATGGTGATGACGAAAGCGTGCCCGGGTCCAGAAGGTTAAATGCAGTGTGAGTGCAAGCCAGCGGGGGAGTAGGCACGGCATGGAACAAATGAGCCTATGCGAGTACACCGTAAGAGTCAGTCACTGATGTCAGTCAGTGATGCTTCTAGCAAATACACTTCTGCTTGTTAGAATGGTGCTTGTGTTTTGCATTCTTGATTTTTTGAATGGCAAACCTATAGCTGAGGACACTTGGTAAAATCAAAATCTTTCTGAATATGTTTATATCCTGCGGTGCCTATTACTGTTTTTTTTTTTTTTTTTTTATTCTGTAGGTATTGTATTTACATAACCATATACTGCCCAGTCTATTCCAGTTTGCATATGGTTGAGTATGCATGTTTTGTTTATATCTTATGAAGAATGCATCCCCAGTATGGTTGTAACCTGAAGCTTTGTTTGCCCACATTTGTCCTGGCAGGTATCATCTCTGTTTACAAATCATTTTCTTAGATGACCAGTGCAAGCTGATCATTTTTGTTTTTTACTGAAATCAAATGTATGCTAGTATCTAGTTTTTGACAGAGAAAAAGAGTTCATTTTGCATTGCTTTATCTCTGAGGCTTTGCAGTAAAAATGATATCAAGCTGTGGAGGGTTAGTTGACCTGACTTTGAACTGTTTTAACTCGGCGGTGCTTCTTCAAGATTATAGTAGACTTGTCAAGCATGCCTAACATTTGAAGTGGGAGTTAAAAAGAAAAAAAAAAAAAAAAAATCGCATCGCACCAGGCCACAACATAAAGCTAATTCTGTGCAAATTTTTCCTTTTCGGCAACATGAATTGTACTTCTGTCCCAACACTCCAGGGTCTGGAGTTTAAATCCCGTCCGCCCTGTTATATTTTCATGCTGTCATACTTTGTGAGTGTGTAGGTGTGTGCCTTGTACTGTGATTCCCATCTATGTCCTATAGAGGAGCTTGTTAGGTTAAATGATGACTTTGGCCCTGGGAAGTGCTTGTGTAATTGGACTAGCACTTTCTCGGGGTTCTCACTACGTCACACCCCAAGTTCACAAAATAAAAGGCCAGAAGATTGATAAAATTAATTTTTTGGGTTTCATTCCTTACTATACCCACCATTGCAATTTCAAAATTCACAAATTAACAAAAGAAAAAACATGATAATCGGTAAACCAATATGTATTTTGACACTCGTTAGAGCTTGCAAATATACTGTTATCAATTTAAAAAAAAACAAAAAAAAAAAAAACCCTGCAGTGGATTTACAAGATATGTAGAGCAAGTCCTTGATTTAGATAGGTAGTGGTCACCAGCAGCACTCTACAGTAGATGAATGGAAATATGCATCCTGCTAAAATATAATTAGAACTTTAATGACAAAGCAGTTGATTTTACATTATTTTATTAGTCATTAAGACTATCATTTGTTTACATATTTTGACAGTTGTTTTTAATGAGCTCTGCTGCAAGATGTGTGTGGCTTGGTGGCATGATGGTTAACACTGGTGAAGCAGCTCCAGGATATATGTTTTGAATTCTGAGTTTGCTCAAAGTCTGGGCTGATACTTTTTGTGTCCATATAGTGTGTTTTTTTTTTTTTTTTTTGCCTTCTTTCCCTCTGAGCACTCCTGAGAGAGACAGAACACAATCAAAAGGGTTGGGGAACTGCCCTGTTAATTGTACAGTTTGCTGCAATTGAGTGAGTGAGTCATAAATGACTGAGTTCTGAAGTAGACTGACTACAGAGCAAGGCGGTTGACTTTTTATTGCTATGGAAGGGGAAGAGGCAGGACAACTAGAGGGAAATGATTATCTGAGGGTCTTACTCCCCCGTGCCTCTGTGTCAACAGTAGCTTGACCCTCCTGCTGCCTCCCATGTGCGTGTGACACCTTCCACATTCAAAGTTATTTACTTTGATTGGAAAATCTGAATTAGTCCAGCAGTAACCTGAAACACCTTTTAGGGTTGATTCCAACCTTGTGCCTGATGATGCTGGCATAGTCTTCAGCCCCCGTGACCACAGTCGAACAAAGTGGATATAAATAATGGGTAGATACTCTATGCTGTCCTCTTTGTTAAGGCATCAGTGGGAAGAATTAAGGTGACATTAGTAGGTGGACTTATTACTCCCTGATCCTTCATTTGGACTCGCAAAGTTATGAGAATTAATTATTTTTGCTTATTAGAAGTATATCACAAGTCTAGCATGGAGTCAGTCAGTAAGTCTTTATGTAGTACATTTCATAACCGTGTAGTGTGGTACATTCTCTCAGCATTTTGCAGGATAATAAACTTGCTTGAGTATGGTAGCTGTTAATCTATGTGCTCTCTGGAATACTATGGTACAGACTGAATGCAAGATTATCATGTCAGAATGCAGTGCAGACATAAATGGCTTTTTGTATGCATTTAAATCTGAGACCCAATTGCATTGGTTTTAATATTTCTTGCCTAGAATTTGAAATTTAGAAATAATTTACTTTATATTAATAACAGGCACAAAAATAAGTTAAAAAACCCAACATGAATTGCACTGTGAGAAGAGCAAGTTAAAATTTTGCCTTTTTGAGGCAGGGGACCCATTTCTAGTTTTCACTGCTCTTCCACTTATAAATTAAGAATAACATGAGTTACACACATTATGCACATCATGGATTGTGAAACTGAATATGTTCACTGAATGACATATATTCCTTCCTAAAGTGTTTCCTGCCTTGTTACTGATGCTGCCCAGGCCATGGCCTGCAGTTTAAAAGTTGGACACATCTCTCCTGCTTTGGTAACTGTATTCCTCAAATGTCCATTTACCTTTAGTTATTTATATTGTATGTAAAAACACAAGAAGATTATACAGATTTTGGGGTACCAGATGGTGTTCCCCATATAACTGATGAAATAATGCAAAAAATGTGTTGGCAGTTAACCAGGGTAATGTCTTTCAAGATGCAAGTCCAAACGGAGATAATAATAATAAGAATAATTCTTTGCATTTATATAGCGCTTTTCTCACTACTCAAAGCGCTCCGCAATTGCAGGTTAAGAGCCTTGCTGAAGGGCCCAACAGAGAAGAGTCCCTTTTGGCATTTACGGGATTCAAACCGGCAACCTTCCGATTGCCAGTGCATATCCCTAGCCTCAGAGCCACCACTCCGTCAATCAATTAAAGATGGCGGTTATAAGGCAAAGCTGCAGAAGGGGTGGCGACCGAAAACTGGAAGTGATGTTGGATTTCATTGTGCTGTCGATCTTCGAATCTGCAGGTAGAAGAAGAGGAAAGGCATTAGGTAATAACAATCCTCAACTCGGGATGGGACTACAATTCAACAAGCCCTGAAAAGTCTTCTAAGCTTACATGTGTGGCAGTCTCATTTTACACTTTTGAGCTTTTCCCAGTTACTGTAAATTGTAAGGTATGAATCTTCTTAAGCCAGCACAAGTGTATGGTGTAGGTGATGCCTGTGACTGCAACAATACATAGAATGTGAGATAGGAGGTGTCATGAAATGGAGAAAAGGAAGGGTGGAGTACTTCACAAAATGTACAGAAGCAGGTAGTCCAGGTACTTCACTGACCAACCCAGAAGAGGTTCATCTAGTCTAGTTTATTCCCAACTGCAACAGTGGACTTCGTCTTACATGAACTTGCATCCTCATGTAAACATAATTAAAAAGTTGCAGTCATTAAGCTGTATTAGATAGAAGTGAGTGACGTTATTGTAAATATTATTCACTTCAAGTGCATGAAAGTAATAGAAAAAGATTTAGAAAGTAATGACAATGAGAGGTAATCATTAGTAGAGTCTTATCTGAAACATACTGTAATTGTCCTAACTCATTTCCCAATTATATAGATGATACAACAACAGAAGTGTTAATACTTTTGTTATGCACCCAGTTTTTCCTAATTGTAAAATTAATCCAACAACCACTGAAGCATATGAAATATCATCTAGTTAAAGGCCAGATAATATTTGTAAAGAATGCTCATCGCATCACAAACTTCACATTAAGTGTAAGCTCTATATAGTACATATTGTGACAGATTTCATACTGTCATATCTGGAGCACACCCACAAAGCCAAAAGTTCTAATATGTGTTTAGTAGGTTGTTGGCATGTTTAATTTATTATTTTCTGGAGCTTCTGTAACTAAGCATATCACCACAATATGCACTATGTTTGTAATTGCATGTGATAAATAAAATTTGATTTGATACCTCCATGAAACTCCAATGCAGTATATTATCTGCAAAGCACTACAAGTATATAGAAGAAACTGGCAGCATCTTTCATTGTCATTTTTCCAAACCAGCACCCAGGCGAGCTCTTTATTAAGGACACTGACCATGCATCTTTTTACTGAAGGCTAATGATTAAATGTATGTTGATTCGTGTTGTTATATTTTTTTATATTCCACAATATAAGCATTTCCATACATAGCTCCTCTTTTCTTTTTTTTTGACACTGAGTTTAATTTATTTACCTTATTGTCACACTATACTTCAGTCCAAATAAAGATATGCAAAATGGTTTCCGTATTTTTTTAATGGCACATTAGTGTTTTTTCATGTCCATCACAGCCTGTCTGATGCATATTAAATTCTTTTTTGTAGCATTTCCAACCATGAAGTCCATTAACCTTCTTAGCTTTAGACCCAAGCCTCACACAGTCTGTAAAAACTGTATAGATGCATCTTGGGTAATACCCGAGGTTGACTGGGGCTGTAAAAGTGGCAAGAGCGTTAGTGTTGAGCATGTTTTGTATAAGCGTCAGGCCCGAGCGTTACCTGGACAACAGTGTTGATGTGTCTTCTCCTAGCTTCATAAGGACATCTTGTAAGAAACGCCACTGAGTGATGATGAAGTGAATCTGTCTTCAGACAGTGAAACTGAAATTGACATCGAAACAAAAAGCGATTGTGGAAATCTGAAAGTGACACTCGCATGTGCAGTGTGCTGTTCATATTATATTTTCTATACTTCTAACTTTATACTTGTAGTGCTTTGCAGATAATATTTAAAAAAAAAAAAGTCATTTTTCAAGTGAAAAAAATTATTGCAAGGAAAAAAATGTAACACTAAGGAGGTTAAAACTGCTCATGAGGTAGTATAGTTAGTATGCAAATTTGTTCCCCTTTTCTGACTCCAAGAAGCACACTGCAACTGCACATAGTCTTCGTCTTGGTCCTCTGCTAGTCTGCGGCTCTGGGACACAGTGCAACAGCACTAAACTCTAACGTTAGCCTTGCTATCGTAAATACTGTATGTACCAACACCAGATCAGCACAGGATCATCCTGAGCTTATGCAACTAATCTGAAGTGGCCCCTTGTCCAGTGTTCATTCAGCAGCTTGTGAACATAACCTGTACTGTCAAGATATCAACTCTTGACTGATTTGCAATTGGAATGACAAGTGACAACCAGATGCTTGAATTTTTGATTGGCAAGATGAATTCAAGTACAGTAGCTCCTAATCAGCTCAGGCTCACTACAAACTACAATACTGCCTATTAATAAATGTCAAAAGGGCTATTTGTCATTGAAAATTCCAAATTCACTGGTCTGCTAAGTGAAGAATAAATATAACCCAGCATAATAAGGAAAGAACATATAAGAAGCATCATCTTTTGTATGGAGTTATGCAACAGAACTTTACACCATTACCCTAGTTACATTGAGGCTGGTCATAAATACTTTACTGGAGCACACACAAAAATGATGTGAAAGGATGCTTTTCTTGTTGGTAAGTGACAAGTGTACAGTATGGCTTCATTAGAGACTTGTTTTCATCTTTCAGTGTGAAATGCTGTTTAGATCAGTTTATTTTATATTTAGTATTCCTGGTCATTTCTTAATTTTGAGGCTGTTTGGATTCAAGCTATTTTAGATGCTCTGTGTGTATTCATCCTGCTGTGGCAATGGGTACATTGGGTCAAAAATCAAAACAGCAGTTTGCTAATGTTCCTTTTTAGTTAAAATTCTTTATACATAACAGTAAAGAGAGTTTCAGTGTGTATGATTTGACACAAAACTTGCTAGATTTTGTTTTAAAGAGGACCTTTAGCTAAAGTGACTTTAATTTGGTCACATGAATTTATCTTATAAAATGTATAACAGTGACAGATTATGCGTAAATTTGTGTATTGTTTAAGAACAATCGTCCCAAATTCAGCACTATAACCGTCCATTCCCTAGACTGCTTTTTCACATGGTAGCAAGAAGATGAAAAGGCCAGATCATATTTTCAGCTTCCAAGTAACAGATTTAAGCTCTTTTTGGGGATTCCCAAATATTCCATAACTAGTTTGACACCTTGGGTGTGACACATGAGCTTCTCTTTCTACATTATCAGCAGAAGGCTGTCAGGACCGGTTCTTTTTCCTAGACACTTCAACTTGTACTCATTCTTTTTGACACCACCCCAACATGCATTTTTTTATGTGGGTTGTAACAGGAGTACCCCAAGAAAAGTATTTGCAATCAGGAGGAGAATATGGAAGTTCCAGGCCAGTAAATTGAAACGCAGTCCCTAGAACTGAATGAGCACAACAAATTTCACATCCAGTGTACCTAAAAATGGGTATCAGTTAACAAACAAAAAAGAAAATTTGCAACCTGCTTCCCATTTCCACATCAGAGAGGTATTATGATAAAAAGAAGGCTCGGTGGGATTCCTCATACTGTGTGAATTAAAACCTCCGTAGGCATCGAGCAAGCATTTTGTTCGAGTCAACTATTTAGATGCATTTTGTCCCAAGTGAAAATGTAGCTTTTTCCAGAAGCTCAAGAAATATAACAATAAATCCCATCAAACACATATAAGAAGAACTGCATAAAGGAAGAAAACTTCTGTTTTGTCTAATAAGAGAGCAGTCTGCTTTGTCTTCTTGCAGGATTCATATATTGTTCACATCCAGCTTTCTGATAGATGACCCCCATATTGTTCTCCAGTCCAGTCTCTGGTAAAATGTGGGAGTTCATGGAGGGCTAAATAATGACAAGCTGACCAGGACCTATGGCAGAAAAGCCACTTCAAACCATAAATTCACCTTTCATTTGGCATTATGGGCAAACAACTCTATCTTTGTCTCATTCAGAACACATAATTCTAATAGTTCTGCTCTTCTTTGAGGTGTTGTCTGACAATCTTTAGTACAGTAAAACCTTATCCATCACTCGATTAACCATCAGTCTCTAACTGTCAGGGTCAAAAAAAAATTGCACATGCCAGCACTTAACTGTTACTGTACTACTGTACGCTGTGAGTTTTGCACATTGGAACAACTTTCCCTTGTGCTAGTACATAGTGTACTTCTCCAACACCACAGTGTCAGTTACGAACAGGCGAGAGTTTTAATAGCGTTTTGTAACTTTTCTTTTGTTATAATTAATTTACTATACGTTGATATGGCATGTGGTGTTGGAATTGTCACAAAAAATTGAAATTATTAAACTATATGCTACACCGATCCCTCTCCCACTTGGACAGAGGCAGTGGTGCTGTAAGCATTCTGTTTCTGGACTTCTCTTGCGCCTTCAACACCATCCAACCTCTGCTCCTTAGGGACAAGCTGACAGAGATGGGAATAGATTCATACCTGGTGGCATGGATCGTGGACTATCTTACAAACAGACCTCAGTATGTGCGTCTTGGGAACTGCAGGACTGACATTGTGGTCAGCAACACAGGAGCGCCGCAGGGGACTGTACTTTCTCCGGTCCTGTTCAGCCTATATACATCGGACTTGGAATACAACTCCGAGTCCTGCCACGTGCAAAAGTTCGCTGACGACACTGCTATCGTGGGCTGCATCAGGAGTGGGCAGGAGGAGGAGTATAGGAACCTCATCAAGGACTTCGTTAAATGGTGCGACTCAAACCACCTACACCTAAACACCAGCAAAACCAAGGAGCTGGTGGTGGATTTTAGGAGGCATGGACCCCGTGATCATCAGAGGTGACTGTGTGTGCAGAGGGTATAGACCTATAAATACCTGGGAGTGCAGCTGGATGATAAATTGGACTGGACTACTAATACTGATTCTCTGTGCAAGAGAGGACAGAGCCGGCTATACTTCCTTAGAAGACTGGCGTCCTTCAACATCTGCAATAAGATGCTGCAGATGTTCTATCAGACGGTTGTGGCGAGTGCACTCTTCTATGCCATGGTGTGCTGGGGAGGCAGCATTAAGAAGGACGCCTCACGCCTGGGCAAACTGGTGAGGAAAGCAGGCTCTATTGTAGGCACAGAGCTGGACAGTTTGACATCTGTGGCAGAGCGACGGGCGCTCAAAAGGCTCCTATCAATTATGGAGAACCCAATGCATCCACTAAACAGTGTAATCTCCAAATAGAAGAGCAGCTTCAGCGACAGACTGCTGTCACTGTCCTACTCCACTGACAGACTGAGGAAATCGTTCCTCCCCCAAACTATGCGACTCTTCAATTCCACCCAGGGGGGTAAACGTTAACATTATTCAAAGTTATTGTCTGTTTTTACCTACATTTTTATTACTCTTTTAATTTAATATTGTTTTTGTATCAGTATGCTGCTACTGGAGTATGTGAATTTCCCCTTCGGATTAATAAAGTATCTATCTATCTCTATCTATGAAATAGCAATACTCAACACTTTCACTTCAATTTCCAGAGTAGGAAGAAAACTGAATAATAGAAAGCCGACAAAATTGAAAAATATATCGAAAATGGAAACCACTGATGGTAATGTTATTCTGTATTAATGTTAACGTTCTTCTGTATTGTATTGTAATAATTCTGCTTTATTATGTTTTGTTAATATATTGTGACTTGCAGGCAGCTT
Organism: Erpetoichthys calabaricus; assembly: GCF_900747795.2. Classification (NCBI taxonomy): domain Eukaryota; kingdom Metazoa; phylum Chordata; class Cladistia; order Polypteriformes; family Polypteridae; genus Erpetoichthys; species Erpetoichthys calabaricus. The sequence continues at coordinate 181,398,477 of NC_041397.2, forward strand.
GTAATGTGCTGTGTGGGGTCAGAAAGGGTGGAATGAATGCTGTAAGCGATGGGACTGGGTGAACAGCTTCTGTTTTGTAAGGGACGGACATGTCTCTTAGGAGATGAGTGACAGAAGAAGTAGGGAGAAAAGGGAAGGTGCAGCAGAAGGAAGTTTGGAGTAGGGAGCCAGGAGACAATAAGCATGAGTGTTTGCGATATAGTGAAAAAAAGAATGTAAGTGGCAGGAGATAAACAGATTAATGGGGAAAGCTTTTTTCTTTTGTTTTGGAGATGTGCTCCATAACCCAGATGCAGTGGAACCCAGACTAATTTCCCCCTTAGGATTGTATGTAAATATAATTAATCCATTCCAGACCATACGAGCTGTATGTAAATATATTTTTTTTAAAAGATTTTTAAGCACAAAAATAGTTAATAGTGTAACAGTGTAATAGTAAACTAAATGTAAAAACATTGAATAACACTGAGAAAACCTTGAACAACAGAGAAAACTAACATTGCAATAGTTCAAGCTACAGCCTTACAAACTGCTCGCTGTAAACACTTTTTTTTTTTTTTTTTTTTTTTAATGAGTTTTAAGCACAGGGGAAAAAGATGAAAATGTAAAAAGTCCTTAATTTATACAAAACTAACCATAAACAACCAAGAAAACTAACCTTGCATGAGTCGAGTTCTGGCATGAAGGAAGTGAGGAGGAAGCTGGGTGGAGAGGAGGTTGCAGTTTTGAGGGAGAGTCTCTCTGCGCGATGGAGGGATGTTCTCCTTCAGGTGTTTTCTCTCTTATGATTTCTTGGGTTTCTGGTGTTTTTAGCTGTTTAGCTGGTGGATCAGACTTTGCGAAATAGCAGTCTAATGTGACTTGCCTTTTCCTATGCATTAAAATTTTTCAGAAATGTGAGACGACATGGTCGTTTATCACTCTGTTCACAACCACTTTGTCAGGGTGGTTCTTCTCAAAAAAAATCCTGGCACTTGTTACATTTTTTCCATGACGGCTTTTATTGCATCACTTTTTATAACTGCCCTTTGCTCTTGCTCACCAAGGAGCAGTCCTCAGGGGATGAAGTTATGCTGCTCCTTCTGGAGTTCAGCAAGTTCCTTCATCGTCCGCTCCTTCTTGAGATCCAGGACCAGCTCCTAAATGTCCTCATTGTCCACTTCAAGACCCATGCTCTTGCCCATGGACACAATCTCATCCACAACAGGAGGCTCAGATCTTTCTAAATCCTGTTCAGGAACGCATTCAGGCCAAAGTTTCTTCCAGGCCGAGTTCAAGGTCCGGTATGTGACGTCTTCCCAGGCTTTATCGATGAGGTTGATGCAATGAACAATATTAAAACGCTATCCCCTGCAAGTTGCCTCTCGTTCAACCACACTAGCAACAGTTTTTCCACCTCTTCCAGCACTTGAGGCCTCTGAAACCCACGCAGACACGGTGAGAACATGCAAACTCCACGCAGGGAGGACCTGGGAAGCGAACCCGGGTCTCCTAACGGCGAGGCAGCAGCGCTACCCATTGCGCCACCGTGCCATACCTCTGAATTGTATTTGCTTTTTACAACGCTGGTCTTTTACAATATTTATATGACTTCATTTTGTTAAAATTGTATAATTTGTTAATATAGTTTTGTAAATAATTAAGACTATTCAATAACTAATCTACTGTACAGTAATCCCTCGCTATATCGCGCTTCGACTTTTGCGGCTTCACTCTATCGCGGATTTTATATGTAAGCATATTTAAATATATATCGCGGATTTTTTGCTTGTTCGCAAGTTTCTGCGGACAATGGGTCTTTTAATTTCTGGTACATGCTTCCTCAGTTGGTTTGTCCAGTTGATTTCATACAAGGGACGCTATGGGCAGATGGCTGAGAAGCTACCCAACCAGAGCGCGTATTACGTATTAAATAAAACTCCTCAAATATATTGTGAGCATGGGGGCTGTTCGCACCCCTAGAGGATACGGCCGCTCCTCAGAAAAACGCTGAAAGATTACCTTCACATCGCTTCCTTCCTTGCTGGGCTTACAAGTGGCTGCTTTGTCGAGCAATATGCTTCCCGCACGGTGCTTCGCATACTTAAAAGATCAAACAGCACGTATTGATTTTTGATTGTTTGCTTTTCTCTCTCTCTCTCTCTCTCTCTCTCTGACTCTCGCTCTGACATTCTTTACTCCTGACGGAGGGGGTGTGAGCAGGGGGGCTGTTCGCACCCCTAGAGGATATGGACGCTCGTCTAAAAATGCTGAAAGATTATCTTCACTTTGCTTCCATCCGTGCAGCTGCTTTGTCAAACGACATGCTTCCCGCACAGTGCTTCGCATACTTAAAAGCTCGAACGGCACATATTGATTTTGATTGTTTGTTTTTCTCTGTCTCTCTCACTCTCTCTGACATTCTCTGGTCCTGACGGAGGTGGTGTGAGCAGAGGGGCTATTCGCACACTGGCCTAGAGGATACGGACGCTCCTCTAAAAAATGCTGAAAGACTACCTTCACATTGCTGCCTTTCTTGCAGCTGCTTTGTCCGGCGGTGCTTCGCATACTTCAAAGCCAAACAGCCCTATTAATTTTTGATTGTTTGCTTTTTTCTCTCTCTCTCTCTCTCTGACATTCTCTGCTCCTGATGCGCACTCCTTTGAAGAGGAAGATATGTTTGCATTCTTTTAATTGTGAGACGGAACTGTCATATCTGTCTTGTCATGGAGCACAGTTTAAACTTTTGAAAAAGAGACAAATGTTTGTTTGCAGTGTTTGAATAAAGTTCCTTTCTCTCTACAACCTCCTGTGTTTCTGTGCAATCTCTGACCCAAGCATGACAATATAAAAATAACCATATAAACATAAGGTTTCTACTTCACGGATTTTCACCTTTCGCGGGGGGTTCTGGAACGCAACCCCCGCGATCGAGGAGGGATTACTGTATATCATTTTTAAAGTAGCTGTTCTGTTATCGGTCTTTTCTGTTATCCGTCATGGCCTCAGTCCCGACCCTGACAGATAATCAAGGTTTTACTGTAATGCATTTTTTTTTTTTTTTTTTGAAAACCAGGGCTTCCTTGCCTTGCGTGTAGATAGTTAAACAATCCTTTCCAAGTAGTTGACTCAACCATTTTGATACTGAGTAAAGCAAACTTTGCTCTTAAATTCCTTGTTGTTATCCTGGAATTATTGAAGACTTCCTACAGCATCTTTTTGGTCCATTCTTGGGCTGAATTTGGCTAAATGACCTGGGGCCTCATGTATAAACGGTGCGTACGCACAGAAATCTTGCGTACGAATGTTTCCACTCGCAAATCGTGATGTATAAAACCACGGTACCTCATACCCTGGCGTACGCAATTTCTCCGCTCGGTTTTGCAGACTGGCGGCACCCAGCGTCCAAGCAGTGCTACTGTTCCTGTGTGGTTATCCTTTCTTTCTTAGACCCACATTCCTGACGCGGCTTTATAAAATTAACTGCATATTGTTTATTAGTGTAATGCATCTGATTGTAATTAACCTGTAGCAATAATGGTCCAGGGAATAGCCTTAGTATTCCAAATAGCTGAATTCTTTCAGCTGCTCCCTTAAAGGGTTGCCACAATGGATCATCCTTTTCCATATTACTCTCACTGCACCACTCTGAGTATTTATATCACTGTATCTGAGTGGGGAATCACAGCAGCAGCTGATCGGAAAGAGAATTATCGGTATACAGTTTCAAGCACACACTACCCAAGCCACAGCAAAACGTGTCAAAGCCTTTCCTGTACGGATCTCGCGTTTCAGAAACCGTTTCATTCCAAGAACTATAAACGCACTCAATCAGTTCATCAAGTGCTCCTTGTAGGACTGTTTGTACTTATAAGTACAATTACCCCACTGTAAACTTGCACTACAGTTATAATATTGCACAACCTGCGCCACTTTATAAAGCGTGTATGATGACGATATCATTTTTAAGATGAAATACAGCAAAATATGTTGCTTATACTATACAGATAAAACTTTAACTTCATTTAAATAATCTGTATTGTTAATAATTAAACATGTGAGGACATGGTGTCGCAGCGCTAGCTAGTTCATGGATAGCTCCTGCCTTGCGCTGTATTATTGCTGGTGCTGACGCGACACTGGAAGGATAGACGGATAGAATAATTAAACATGTACTACGAAGATATTTCAGTGTTCCTTAAAAGTTTTGAAGAATCGGTGTTCTAAGCTTACAGATGGCTTACCGTCTATTACAGAGCTGATTGTGTGGCGATTGGGTATTTGGAGAAAGAAAAGTAAGGACAGGAATTGAAGGTTAGTACGTTTGAAAGAGACAGTACTTCTGTAATAAATTATTTCATTGAAGGTCGCACATGGAGCAGCAAGCCTCTTGCGTGAGATACTGCGCCACCGTGTTCCCATGTTTAATAACATGCTTTCATTCCTATCATCATGAAAAAGATATCACGTATACATCTCAGTATTTTAATTATTCAGAGAGCTTTAATATCACGAATGTAATGGATTCTGTGTCCTGTCAGAGAAAGAGAAAGAACGGAAGCACATAGTGATTCACACACACAGAGCACATAGAAGATCAAACCCAGAACAAAGTTTTTAACGTGCTACTTGAGAAACTAGTAAAATAAATGATTTTAAGATGAAGTTTATGATGTTCTACTTTAATGACAAAATAAACTACGTGATTAAAGTAATGACAAAATAAACTACGTGATTAAAGTGGAAATTTTGAGATTAAAGTTGACATTTCGTGCTTTTTTCCCCACTGTGTGCCTATTTTTTTTTTCTCTGTACCCTAATAAGCTTTCATATGACACTCAGACTGTCCGCTGCGAGTCGCCTTTTCACGCCGACTTTGATATGTGACAACTTCTTTTTTTATTTCGGGCACTGTGCGACTTTGTGAACTTGAGCTTTCGAGTTTCTCCGACATTATGTCACTCGATCAACTTTCTTTTGTTGATTATACCACTGTTTAAACCAACAAATAGTACGTTTTTCCTTTGCCTCCACTTGGTATTCGCTGAAATTCTTATAATTTTCCCCCGTGCTTTTCCCATTGTCTTTTCACAGAAGGCTATTTATATCGATTTGCATATTCAAAGAGGCATAATTCTGGGAGGAGTTGGGGCGGGACAGAAGGCGCGTGCATGTGCGTTACTTTTCACGCTGATCGGGATTTATGTAGTGGAAGAATGTCAAAGTTTGCATAAGCACAGATTCCTGCATCTGGATTTTTCTGTGCGTACGCACATTCCCGCTTTTGTGCTTACGCCGTGTTATAGTGTGAGTTCTACACACGGCGTTATACATGAGGCCCCTGGCCTGTGTAAACTGACAAGTGGATTGAAGTTTCCTCCATTTGTAAATGTTTGTACAGTGTAGTGATTAACTACAAATTGGAAATTTATTCTTAAGGCCTTCCTAGGCTTATAGGCACCAACAGTCTTTCTTTATTATAAAGCTTTCAGAAAGCTGTTTTTGATCTTAGCACTCGGTTACAGTATTAACATCAAAAATCAGTGGTGTAGTTTTAATGTTGCTGCCCTTCAAACTGGTCTGTTATGAAGTCCTAATAATTTGTACCTGGTTTTTGTACAGTTATAGGTAAATGCTTGCACAGCTCACTAAAGGGGTCCTCTATGGTCATCGTACATACAGGTGCTGGTCATAAAATTAGAATATCATGACAAAGTTGATTTATTTCAGTAATTCCGTTCAAAAAGTGAAACTTGTATATTAGATTCATTCATTACACACAGACTGATGTATTTCAAATGTTTATTTCTTTTAATGTTGATGACTAGAACTGACAACTAATGAAAGTCCCAAATTCAGTACCTCGGAAAATTAGAATATCAATTAAGACCAATGCAAAAAAAGGATTTTTAGAAATGTTGGCCAACTGAAAGGTATGAACATGAAAGTATGAACATGTACAGCACTCAATATTTAGTTGGGGCTCCTTTGGCCTGGATTACTGCAGCAATGCGGCGTGGCATGGAGTCAGGTGTTATGAGAGCCCATGTTGCTCTGATAGTGGCCTTCAGCTCTTCTGAATTGTTGGGTCTGGCGTATTGCATCTTCCTCTTCACAATACCCCATAGATTTTCTATGGGGTTACGGTCAGGCGAGTTTGCTGGCCAATCAAGAACAGGGATACCATGGTCCTTAAACCAGGTACTGGTAGCTTTGGCACTGTGTGCAGGTGCCAGGTCCTGTTGGAAAATGAAATCTGCATCTCCATAAAGTTCGTCAGCAGCAGGAAGCATGAAGTGCTCTAAAACTTCCTGGTAGACGGCTGCGTTGACCTTGGACCTCAGAAAACACAATGGACCAACACCAGCAGATGACATGGCACCCCAAACCATCACTGACTGTGGAAACTTTACACTGGACCTCACGCAACGTGGATTCTGTGCCTCTCCTCTATTCCTCTAGACTCTGGGACCTTGATTTCCAAAGGAAATGTAAAATTTACTTTCATCAGAGAACATAACTTTGGACCACTCAGCAGCAGTCCAGTCCTTTTTGTCTTTAGCTCAGGCGAGACGCTTCTGACGCTGTCTCTTGTTCAAGAGTGGCTTGACACAAGGAATGCGACAGCTGAAACCCATGTCTTGCATACGCCTGTGTGTGGTTTCTCTTTAAGCACTGAGTCCAGCTGCAGTCCACTCTTTGTGAATCTCCCCCACATTTTTGAATGGGTTTTGTTTCACAATCCTCTCCAGGGCCTTGTGCCCTATGTTGGCTGGGATTGGCTCCAGCAGACCCCCGTGACCCTGTGTTCGGATTCAGCGGGTTGGAAAATGGATGGATGGATGGAATCCTCTCCAGGGTGCGGTTATCCCTATTGCTTGTACACTTTTTCTACCACATCTTGTCCTTCCCTTCGCCTCTCTATTAATGTGCTTGGACACAGAGCTCTGTGAACAGCCAGCCTCTTTAGCAATGACCTTTTGTGTCTTGCCCTCCTGGTGGACAACTGTCAAGTCTGCAGTCTTTCCCATGATTGTGTAGCCTACAGAACTAGACTGAGAGACAATTTAAAGGCTTTTGCAGGTGTTTTGAGTTAATTAGCTGATTAGAGTGTGGCACCAGGTGTCTTCAATATTGAACCTTTTCACAATATTCTAATTTTCCGAGATTTTGAATTTGGGACTTTCATTAGTTGTCAGTTCTAATCATCAACATTAAAAGAAATAAACATTTGAAATACATCAAGCCTGTGTGTAATGAATTAATCTAATATACAAGTTTCACTTTTTGAATGGAATTACTGAAATAAATCAACTTTGTAATGATATTCTAATTTTATGACCAGCACCTGTACAGTAGTTCATGATGATATTTCTTTTCACCTGTTTTCATCCGTAGAGTGATTAAAATACTGAGTTAATTCCATGTGTCATGTAAATGTGCAGCATGTAAACATTAAAGATGCATGTAATAAGTTAAAGGGAACCATGATTCAGTGTAGTGTAGTCTCCCCGTATCAATGGAAGCTACATTCCATGCTTCCTTGCAGATGATTGAAATCCACAGATAATACCTTATTACATTTTAACTTTAAATTCACCAAAAATAATGTACTTTGCCATATAGTGCGATATATTGCAGTATAAGCACAATAGCCTAGTACACTACTGTATAAGCATGTACCACTTTTTGAATTTGTGAATTTATTCAACCAGTCCTTACTTGCACTTAAATGGCTTGGTCTTTCTCTTTCAGTGGATCCTTTGCTGAAGTCTTCATATAGGCACAAAGCTTTCTGACGCAACATGTTACCATCAGCCAGAACATGTTGTCTGTTCATGTCTTCCAGCCACAAATTTTAATGCTTTTTCCATCTTCACCAAGTATTTATCATGTACTAGGGACTTTATCCGTTTTAGTGGCACAGGCAACACTAGCATGAATTTCATATTTTTTTTTTATCACTTACCACTGTACTGCGGCAGAAGTCAACATATTAATGAAAGAAACTTCTCTTCTACTAGGACAAGTTTGATTAAACCTCTTTGAGACAGAAAGCAGACAGGAGGAAACCTGTCAATTGCATCTTTAATTATTTTCTCAGCAAATCCTGAAGATAAAGCATTCATCACAGGAATCTGTTAAAGAATGAAAAAATAAGGGGAGATGTCCATTTTATCAACAACTAAATGTACATAACCGTGCTGATTAATGCATTCATTTACTCGGATTGATTCGTATGCTAACACACACATAACTTATTTAAATAAAAGACTGTTCTACACTTTTGTTTTTCTACTTTCTCTGTAGGTTCAATCAACATCTTAGTTAAAGAAAGAAACTTATCTTCTAACAGTACAAATCAATAATCGGGCAAGAGAAAAGCTGTTCATTGAATCTTTTAATTACTCCTCAAAAAATGTCTTAGAGGGAGCATTCTGCAAAAGGAATCTATTACAGCATGGTCAGAATGACTGGCGAAACATAGGATAGAAGTTCATTTTATAAGCTATTGAATTTACATACATTGTCAATCAATACATATTTTTTACTCTGGTTGGTTCGTTGGTTTACACATCAGATAACTTAGAAAATTTAATGTCTGTTTTTGTTATACTCGTGTTCTACCTATACAGTAATCCCTCCTCCATCGCGGGGGTTGCGTTCCAGAGCCACCCGCGAAGTAGAAACCATATGTTCATATGGTTATTTTTATATTGTCATGCTTGGGTCACAGATTTGCGCAGAAACACAGGAGGTTGTAGAGAGACAGGAACGTTATTCAAACACTGCAAACAAACATTTGTCTCTTTTTCAAAAGTTTAAACTGTGCTCCATGACAAGACAGAGATGACAGTTCTGTCTCACAATTAAAAGAATGCAAACATATCTTCCTCTTCAAAGGAGTGTGTGTCAGGAGCACAGAATGTCACATAGATAGAGAAAACAATCTCTAGCAAACAAATCAATAGGGCTGTTTGGCTTTTAAGTATGCAAAGCACCGCGGCACAAAGCTGTTGAAGGCGGCAGCTCACACCCCCTCCGTCAGGAGCAGGGAGAGAGAGAGAGAGAGTTTGTTTTTCAGTCAAAAATCAATACGTGCCCTTCGAGCTTTTAAGTATGCGAAGCACTGTGCAGCATGTCGTTTCAGGAAGCAGCTGCACAAAAGATAGCAATGTGAAGATAATCTTTCAGCATTTTTAGACGAGCGTCCGTATCGTCTAGGTGTGCGAACAGCCCCCCTGCTCAATCCCCATACGTCAGGATCAGAGAAAGTCCGCGCAAGAGAGAGAGAAAAGTAAGCAATCTAGCTTCTCAGCCATCTGCCAATAGCGTCCCTTGTATGAAATCAACTGGGCAAACCAACTGAGGAAGCATGTACCAGAAATTAAAAGACCCATTGTCCGCAGAAATCCGCGAACCAGCAAAAAATCCGCGATATATATTTAAATATGCTTACATATAAAATCCGCGATGGAGTGAAGCCACGAAAGGCGAAGCGCGATATAGCGAGGGATCACTGTATTATTAGGTTTATCCATTACCCTTGAATTTTTTGTGTAGGTGACAACTGTCCATTCAGGTGGTTCACAGGACATCTGCTGACGTCTTAGTCATCTCTTAGTCATATTTCAGCAGTACACTTTGTTGTTCACGGTTTCTTGATATGCCTGAACAGATTTCTGAAATCTATTAACCCTTTATGCTATTTATTTAAGATGAATGCTATGTTTTAATGTGGAAAGCATATCAAAACACTTTATCCTAATTAACTTTGTGACCCTCAAGTTTAAACTTTCTTCCACATTTCCATCTTTGGGACTTGCTTAAGTTCCACTAAAACTATAACTACTAGTTTCCTACTTTAGCTCTATTTCTAATTTGTATAAATCATCTGTCTATCAAATACCAAATATGCCCCCACCCCCTCGAGAGTATAAAGAGGTTAAGATCACTAGTTTTCTTCTATAAATCTGATTTGTGTACCACAACCTCATAACTTCTAAATAAGATGATACATCATTGTCAAGACCTATTAGATTTCCTACTTATTCAATAAAGATTAGCTGGTTATTTCACAAAAAATACCTAGCACTGTATTTTCAATAATTAAGACTATTTAATAGTATCATTGGTGATGATATAGACAGTAAAAGTATTTAAAAAAAACTTCAAATGTCTCTTGTTTATGTTGCCAGTGATGTGTACAACAATGACCAGAGAGAGAATCCTTATACATAACCATGCTCACATCAACAGTCACCCCAATTTAAATCTAGCTATGGTCTATACTAGGCTGTTCCATTAAAAGCAATCCATTATCTTGCTGAAATTAGGTTTCAATCATCCCTTTGGAAGACGTCAGCACTACTGTCATTAATGCAAGCCACTGGCTCAAGTCAAGGTCACATTTAAATTGTCTGGGTTATACCCAAGCTCCTTATAGTATTGATGTTAAAGTCTTCTGCCACCAGCTAGGATTCTTGGTTTGCATCTGGGCTTTCCAATTTCTCAAACTGCATACTCAACACTCCATGCATAAGACATTCCATCTCTTTTGTGCTGAATAATTATTTTGTTTTGCTAACTTCTATATTACTTAGGACGAATAAGCCATTGCATTAATTACGTGTCCTGTATTGTCCTCAACAATTTCTATCTAGGTGGCTCTAAGTATCTATGTCCTAAAAACACTGTTAACACAAATTTCATTTGTCTTATACCTTGTTCTACAAACTTTAAAAGGTTTGTACAGTACCCTGTATCTAATTTACCATGTTTTAACACCCAATATAATACAGTATGCATCCTAATGTTGTATCTAGTCCTAATGCAAAATTCCCAATACATTAATACTAACATTTGTTCCATCCATCTGTATCAAGTACTATTAAACAAATAAAATTCACTCCTCATGAAGAACAGTAGATATTAAACAAATGGTACATATTGTTTGTGTCAGGAGTCTTCCAGTTCAAGCTATCTTTATATTATACTGATGGATTTAAACATTTTGTCTTGAGTGTCCTGGTATCGATCCGATGCTGCCTGGATATCATATGCCTCTTGTGGTTCCATTGGTGCAAGACCCCACTCCTGGTACCAGGTGACACGTGAGTCGCTATCTTGCACCACAAAAACAAGGCTGAGTCTCAGCACTTTAGCAAAACCAGCTTTATTCATCTTGAAACGGGAACAGCAGGGTTATTTATTGCCACGGGAGCTACCACTCTCCTTTACACAGATACAGCAAATGGGCATAGTCGGGGCCAGGTCAGTGGCCAAGTTGTACTGTTCCCTGCATTTATAATGTTCCTTGTATGACCCATCGATGACTGGCGCAACCGTGATTGGCTTGTAGTTGTCTCCGTGGTGTTATGCTGCCGAGCTGCAAACCTGAGGTTGCCTCGGTGATGGACAAGCAACCCTTCACAAACTTGGCAATTGCACTTCAGCATGTTGTCCCATTGGGGGTTGGGGGTGTCCCAAAGGAGTTCAGGAACCTACCAGTTCCTACCATATATAATATAATATAATATAATTATATATATATATATATATAAATATATTACGCTTTACATATGCGTCACTCGCTCCTTCTTATTGTTTCGCTGCCCTCTCAATTGTTCAGTCAGTTCACGTGAGCCGCTCTCTTGTGTGATGTTGCGATGTCCACGGCTTTATTTAATGTTAGCTAAGACCCGGCACTTAAAAGTTTCTCGCTACAGTAATTTTAACTCTATTTCAAAGTGATCCAAATTCTCGTTTATACCTCGTGTCTTCTCATTAAACTTGTATCTCGCGAATATGGTATTGCAAACGGCAGGGGGAGTGTTTCTATAAACTTAATTTAAACTTACGGTTTACATATGCCTCACTCACTTGCTTCTTATTGTTTCGCCTCCTTCTCAATTGTGTAATGAATGTTTTCTTCAGCGCTCTTTGTGGCTGTTCCTTGTTTTTAGTTCATGTGATTACGTAGGAGGCGTGAGGACGCGATATGCGACTCCGCCTCCCACGGCCATCGAGCTGCACTCCATTACAGTATATGGACAAAAAAGAGGTTCCAGTTATGACCATTACGTGTACAATTTCGAAATGAAACCTGCCTAACTTTTGTAAGTGAGCTGTAAGGAATGAGCCTGCCAAATTCCAGCCTTCCACTTACATGGGAAGTTGGAGAATTAGTGATGAGTGAGTGAGTCAGTGAGGGCTTTGCCTTTTATTAGTATAGATATGTGTGTGTGTGTATAAATCTTGATATGTCCCCATATGATTAAAAGGAAAAAAAGTTTTTCACATAACTGTGTGTGCACGCATGCACTTTTGTTTTGTTTGTTTGTTACACTTTATGAGAAAGAAGTCTCTATACAGAAATTCCACGTAGATGTTGGTTTGGCACTGCTAATCGTTTAGCTTTACTAATAGGGCAAAAATATATGTGCTTTGAAAGATAATGGCAATGAAACCTCTCCTCTTTGGTTAATCATGGAAAGAGAATGTTGCTGAATATCTTCTGTTTGGTTTGCTTTATGCTTCAGCCATCAGTTTCACCTGTTTACTAGCAAACCACATTTTTACACCTAAATAGTGAACAAATTTCATTACTGCCAGTCTTAATCAATACATCTTATATTAATTGTAAGAATGCTTGAACTTTAAATAGCTATAATTGGTTAATTTCATATGTTCTTCGAGGATTTATTTCATGGCATTTTTCCTGTGTATTGCAGGTATAATTTTGATAATGAGGGAAGTGTTCAGATTGAAATCCATCCAATGCTCCAACTTTTTGAAACATAATTCAGATGATATCATTTGTAAAAGTTTCAGCATGTAACATTGCAAATTTCATTAACACATATCTCGAGGCTTTATTTTAGAATAGAACTTCTGCTCATTAATTCTCTTTTTACTTTGTGTATTTCAAGTTTCAGTTTTTGGTAAGGAAGAGCAGAACGTGTTTTGTGTTCCTGTATCCACAGTGGTCTTTCACTTGACTATACACTTGTTTTACATTCTTTTATAGAGATATCGTACATTTTGTTTGGTTTGAAAGATATTCATGCTTGGGATTTTTCAGTTAGCCAGTAGTGTGATAGGAATGTACAATCATCAAGTTTCTTGTCAATGTGTTTATTAGCTACGAGGTCATATGTTTTCAAGAATAGTGTTTGTCCTTCAGCAGTCCAGATACTAGGCAGTGACAATGTTTGGTTGCCGTTGGCCTGTGTGTAATTATTAAGTAGTTATTGTGAAATTTTTTTCTGGGTTAGTTTCTTTTCTCAGTCTGTAATTTTTAACATAACTTTCTCAAAACAAGGTTGTAGTATGCTGGAGACAATTTCAGCAACACTGGGTGCAAGACGTATTGCAAATTTAATCTCCGGGCCCATTTTTATATATCTTATATATAAACGTCTTCTCGTGAAAATGTGTCTGTCTAGCCCGGAAGTGTGAGGCTACAGCGTAAAGCTCAAAGAAAGTGACTCTGTCACCAAAGTGAAACCGCCACCGCTAATACACAAGCGAGGCGAGCACATTGGCAAAACTAAACCTCCAAGGAGAGAGAAACTCGTTTAGCCACTGATAGACAATGGAGGCAAAACGTCAGCAAAACAAAACTGACAAGGAGCCGCTAATGTACAACCAATGCCATTGATTGATTGAAGTGCCAGAATATGTGAGGTGAGACCCAAAAATAACTAGATTGGTTAAAAAAAAAAAAATTATTGATGAATTGCAGTATTCTAAACCTTGTCACCTTCTATATACTCCCCCACCCGATGTCTACACCGCTCCATATGTATCTTCCATTGATTGAAACAGTGCTGGAAGTCTAATTGCTTGAGGCTCTTCAACAGGCTTGCTGTTTCTCTCTTCACTTTATCCACTAAAGAAAGATGTGTTCCCTTCAGGTCACTATTGATTTTTGGTGAAAAATCACAGGGAGCTAAATCAGTCAAAAACTGCTTTATGGAAAAAGCATTGTGTGTGGGAGCGTTGTCTTGGTGAAGCACCCACCCCCCTCTTGGCCTGGGTGTTGAACGTCTTCCATATGTTCTTGTCCTTCCTTGAAATGTTTTTTCCACTCAAAAACTTGTGTGTGAGACAAACTATCACCATACGCTGTTTCGATCATTCCATAGGTTTCTGAGGCTGTTTTGTTCAATTTCGTGAGAAATTTGATATTCAATCGCTGTGTTTTTTTTTTTCATATTATGGCAGAAACTTGTGTAGTGATTGTTGTGCAAATACTGACTGGGCTATTCTCAGGATATACCTAGCCGGTTGGCGGTTTAAGAGGGCGTGTAGGGGGAGATAGAGTTCTATGATTCATGTTCGGCTGACCACTTGATGGTTTTCCAGGAAAGCCCCAAGCCCGGTGCAGTTATTTTTTTGCCTCGACTCTTATATACACACTTACATTTACAATGAGTCTAATTTAGATTCACAAAATAATTTTAACAAACATATTTTGGGAATAATATTTTTTACACGTATATGGTAATCCTTTAAATCAGAGTCCTGATTTCCCAAGGCTGAGTACAAATGTGGTTAAAGAAATGGGATGTTAGCGGTTGTCATCTTTGATATGGTATGACCGTATAAACTATACTGTGTGGTGTGTGTGTGTGTTTATTTTTATATATAATATATATATTAATATATTTTACAGGTAAAGCCCGAAAATTGGATAAACCTGGCATTACCTGTGTAAAGCATGCATTATCCAACAGACCTGGGTTAAGCTAGAATAAAATATGAGTTTCTAACTTCACTTTTCTGGCTTTACCTGTAACCTATACATGTATACTTTACTAATTTGATATTAATGCTTTTTAGCATTTTAGGGTGAAGTTTATGGGAGCTGTGTGAGAAGTAGTAAGCTGGGTGGGAGTGAGACATGACTGAAGACTGAGGAAATGAAAGCAAAGCTTGAAAGAATGGTGATGATAATGATCAGGAGGATATGTGAAGTATCACAGAGTGTGGGCATGTGGAGTGAGAGACTGAGCATGATTGGGTGAGGATGTGCAGCAAGATAGATGTTGAAGGGATATGACCAAAGAAGTAGTGATTGAAGTTAATGACTGCTGATATAAAAATTTGTGGGTCTCATTCCAGAGGACACCCAGGACAGTGGAAAGAGTAGGAAGATTTTTGGGGAACTCCAGTAATCTGGGAAATACCAGAAAAATATCATTGAAAAGATGGTGATAATGATGATGCTTGTTCATCCCAAGTTTTAAAGCTTCCTTTTCAAGTGTTTCTTCTTAAAATCTTTTTTATTTTTAGTATAAGGACCACATACACTAAAATATGGGGGTATCTTGTATAAATGACTATAAAACAGAAATGTTAGTTCTGTAGGTAAAGTGAGAAATGTAGTAGATAATAAATGCCAATGAGGAAGTAGGAAAATTTATTTTTATTCTTTTGGGAACCTACTCTTGATTAACTGGCAAATTGTTAGTTCCACATGCCTTGGCAATATTAAGTTAGAAGTCACAAGGGGAATAAAAAAAAAAAAAAAGATTCTACAGAAACCATATTATTGTAACTGTACTCTCAATATTGAATAGAGAATCTTGAATGAACTCTTATATTTACCCTGTACACACTAAAAAAAAATTTAAATGTGGAAGGAATTTTATCTTTTGTTAACAGCGGAGTTGTCAAACAAAATTACCCAAAAAGTGGAAGTGAGTCACAATGCTAGTTTTTGAAAAGTAAGGGACTTTCCTTCCATTTTGCTTGGTAGTTGCCCAGGAAATGGCTTGTGCCAAGGCTCATTGTCTTTTATTGGGGTGTTTTTTTTTTTTTGGTTTTTTTTCAAATAGGAGAAGATTTAAGACCGAATGTCAGTGGCTGTGATGAGTAGAATACTTACTTATTTTGTTCAGCTGTTGTTAAAGCACCAATGTGTTGAATCACTCCAATAGGAAGTACTGTTTAAACTATCAGATTCTAACCTCTGTAAATCGGCTTCATGTATGGTAAACGCTTTACATATTCGGTATGATTAGATTTAAAATGGTTCATTTTTTGCAATTAAATAGAATGAAAAAGACAGACATGCAGTGCAGTAAAATGCTTCCTATTCTTCTTGTGTGTCAAACTTTTATTTTTGGATGCTTCTGTTCAGAGGTGGTTTCTGACTTGTGCTTATGCCTTGTCCTGCCAGGATAGTCTCTTACCCTCACAATTCTCAACTGGATTAAGCAGGTTTGATAGTGTATGGCTGTTTTTCTAAGACAGCAGATCACTGGTGGAAAAACTGTACATTAAATCTCATAATACAGGGCAGTATCACTTTTTGATGAATATTTCAGCTTAAGATTAGGTAACCATACTACATCACTTTTACTTTTCTCTAATGGTGTTTTCACAATCCATTTGCTTTGTGCAGAATCAGAAGATAATTAGTCCGTCAGTCATTGTCGAATCCGCTATATCCTAACACAGGGTCATGGGGGCCTGCTGGAGCCAATGCCAGCCAGCACAGGACGCAAGGCAGGAACAAATCCCGGGCAGGGCGCCAGTCCACCGCAGAGATGATTATTTATTTTACTTCAATCTCCAGTCATTTGGTTGCATTTCACAAAGCAAGCTTTTAATCAAACCAGTTGACTAAAACCTAACAAATATCCCATGGACATGTAATGGACTTTTTACATTGTGCAGAAACATTTTTTCAATTTGATCATGGAGTGTTGAGATCACTGTGTTTGTGCACCTGCATATTTGCAATGATTACAGTTGAGGCCAATGGTTTGCAAACAGTTAGGCAAAATACTTTACTTTCAAATTGTCTAACACAACAGATGTCCTGCTGCTTTATTTTCGTAAGTGGTGGTGTCAAAATAATAGCTAAGACAAGAACCCACTGATTGGCAAACTGTCTTAATTGAATTAATTGCACGTGAAGTTGTATTTAAGGGCCTACCTTTAGAGCCAGTGCATTGTTGCCTTTGATACCATTGGAAAATCTAAGCAGTTTTGCAATGCACTCAGGGAAAAAAAAATAAATATATGGACCCTCAAAATTCAGTTCTTTCATTAGAGCAATTTCTAAACAATTATAGGTTCCATAGGCTTCTATACAAAGAAGTGTACACAAATACAAATACCTAGGGACCACACGGACAGACATGGCATCGTTCAGGAAGGAGGCACAAGTTAATTCCCAGGAATGAGAGAACTTTGCTGAGAAAGGATCGACTGAACCCCAAGAAAACAACAAAGGAACTGACAAATGAATTGGAGGGATCAGGTACCAAATTATCTACATTCACTCTTACAGAAAGTCCTTCATAGCCATGGTCTGAACGACTGTTGTACCAGGAGGAAACCACTACTGTAAGTAGGAGGAGGATAAGACCAACAAAAAAAAAGGCCGAAGTGAAGTTTACAGGTGATCACCAGGATAAAGACCTGGGGCTACATGTATAAATGGTGCATACAGTCAAAAATGTTGCATACGCCCATTTCCATGCTCACTTTGAGATGTATAGAAGCTAAACTTGGCGAAAAGCCATGCACATTTTCACGGCAGCCTCACACCATGTGAGCGCAGGTTTCTTCTCGTTTTTTGCAAATGGGCAGCACCCAGCATCAGCAGTGCTACTGTTTCTGTGTGGTGTCCCTTTCTTTTTTTTTAGATTCGCATCAATGTCGTGGGATTTATCAAATACACCAAAATTAATTGTATATTGTTTGCAAGTTTAATTCACTTGATTGCAGTCCTTCTATAACAATATAATGGTACACAGAATGCCCAAACTATTCCAACTACCATAGCTGCTCTAGCATTGTTAAGACATTGCAAATAGAGTTAGAAGAGAGTATTTTATAGATGATAACTGGCTTCTAAGTTGATTTCGATATCCAACAGCTATTCTCTTGGAGCTATGTGCTGAACTGGCATTGGCTTTACAAAGGCAGACTTTGAGAAATTGTCCTCTACCAGCCTTTTTCCAATTTCTGTCCACCCTTTGGTTTTTAGACACAGGAGCTTTTCAACGTGAACTTGCTGACCAATCGGGTATTTCACAAAGGTCACTGAGTTCTGCCATACCAGCTGTATAGGATGGTATTATCCACTCATCGTCTGGATATATAAGATTTTCTTACACTGTGGTTGTTCTGGGAAACATCAAAGCACAATTTGCAGCAATATTCTGTTTTCCAAATATAATTGGAGCAGTCAGCTGCATGCGTATTGCTATTGCAACAGCGCTGGACAAGTTGCATCAACCAGCTATGAATCACCAAAAGAATGAGCTGACATTACATTACCTAGGACAGCCTAGAAAAACGGCAACTCCGCACAGGTGCTTTTTCCAAATAGTGTGGCAAAAGTCAAGCAGTCCTTTTATCGATGGTGAGCCACTTCAAAGAGTCACGTAAAGAGAGAATTTAACCATTATTGCGCTTTGAAGGCGCCTTTATAGTGCAGCATCTGCACAAAGAATGAATTTGCTTACTTACGTAAATAGAATGCATTTCCACTCATAATGTGCTTCTCTATAGTCCACAGAAAGTGTGTCGCATTGTGCAAGCATAATTTGGCACACAATTTTGGCTTGCCCGTACCTGAAGAGATGCAGTATAATGAACCTGAACCTGACCCTGACCCACCAAATGACCAGTCAAATCGAACGGCTCAACATCATCTTCTTTTGAATGTAATTAGCAGAATGTAAAAACAGATAATCCGATGCAGCATTTATTTTTTTATCCAATTCATTTAGTTTGTGGTCAATATCCCATTGTACAGCCCTAATATTCCATAGGTCTTTGGCCACATCTCTTACAGCATCCATTATTGCATTTTGAGCTGCGTTCAGAATAGCGCCTGTCAGCACACAGCCCAGCGGTTTCCCAGGCGAAGGTGTGTGAGCAGCTAGGACCCAAGGATGTGCTGTGCACAGCAGCACCATCACTGCCTCAAGTCACATCCTTGGCTAGGGGGGTCAACTTTTGTAATATTGTCTGAAGCAGAATAAACAGATGGGCTAAACTCACCTTTTCATGTCGACTTTGATATCTGATCACTTATTTTTTTTTTTATTTCGGGCACTGTGCGACTTGAACTTTTGACTGTCTCTGCCATGCTGTATCACTCCATCAATTTGCTTTTGTTGCTTATATCACTGCTTAAGCCAACAAATAGTATTTTTTTTCCTTGCCCCCGCTTCGTGTTTGCAGATTTTTTTTTTTCCATGTACTTTTGCCATTTTCTTTTAACAAAACACTGAATAGAAGGGGCAATTTTTATTGATTGTATATTTAAATACGTGAAATTCTGGGAGAAGTGAGGGTTGGGCTGTAGGCGTGTGCATTGAATTTCACTTTCTTGGGATTTATAAAGGGGAAGTGTGTGGAACTTGGTGTGTGCAGTTTTATGTATCTCGAGTTTTATGTGTATTCACATTTCCAGTTTTGTCTGTATACCATGTTTTAGTGTCAATTCTGCTCACGGCATTATATACAGTGCATCTGGAAAGTATTCACAGCGCATCACTTTTTCCACATTTTGTTATGATACAGCCTTATTTAAAAATGGATTAAATTCATTTTTTCCTTCAGAATTCTACACACAACACCCCATAATGACAGCGTAAAAAAAGTTTACTTGAGATTTTTGCAAATTTATTAAAAATAAAAAAATTGAGAAAGCACATGTACATAAGTATTCACAGCCTTTACCATGAAGCTCAAAATTGAGCTCAGGTGCATCCTGTTTCCCCTGATCATCCTTGAGATGTTTGTGCAGCTTAATTGGAGTCCACCTGTGGTAAATTCAGTTGATTGGACATGATTTGGAAAGGCACACACCTGTCTATATAAGGTCCCACAGTTGACAGTTCATGCTTGGTTTGTGCTCTGACATGAAGTCAAAGGAATTGTCTGTAGACCTCTGAGACAGGATTTTCTCGAGGCACAAATCTGGGGAAGGTTACAGAAAAATTTCTGCTGCTTTGAAGGTCCCAATGAGCACAGTGGCCTCCATCATCCGTAAGTGGAAGAAGTTCGAAACCACCAGGACTCTTCCTATAGCTGGCCGGCCATCTAAACTGAGCGATCAGGGAAGAAGAGCCTTAGTCAGGGAAGTGACCAAGAACCCTGATGGTCACTCTGTCAGAGCTCCAGAGGTCCTCTGTGGAGAGAGGAGAACCTTCCAGAAGGACAACCATCTCTGCAGCAATCCACCAATCAGGCCTGTATGGTAGAGTGGCCAGGCGGAAGCCACTCCTTAGTAAAAGGCACATGGCAGCCCGCCTGGAGTTTGCCAAAAGGCACCTGAAGGACTCTGACCATGAGAAAGAAAATTCTCTAGTCTGATGAGACAAAGATTGAACTCTTTGGTGTGAATGCCAGGCGTCACGTTTGGAAGAAACCTGCACCGCTCATCACCAGGCCAATACCATCCCTACAGTGAAGCATGGTGGTGGCAGCATCATGCTGTGGGGATGTTTTTCAGCGGCAGGGACTGGGAGACTAGTCAGGATAAAGGGAAAGATGACTGCAGCAAAGTACAGACATCCTGGATGAAAGCGCTCTTGATCTCAGACTGGGGCGACAGTTCATCTTTCAGCAGGACAATGACCCTAAGCACACAGCCAAGATATCAAAGGAGTGGCTTCAGGACAACTCTGTGAATGTCCTTGAATGGCCCAGCCAGAGCCCAGACTTGAATCCAATTGAACATCTCTGGAGAGATCTTAAAATGGCTGTGCACCAACGCTTCCCATCCAACCTGATGGAGCTTGAGAGGCGCTGCAAAGAGGAATGGGCGAAACTGGCCAAGGATAGGTGTGCCAAGCTTGTGGCATCATATTCAATAAGACTTGAGGCTGTAATTGCTGCCAAGGGTGCATCGACAAAGTATTGAGCAAAGGTTGTGAATACTTATGTACATGTGATTTCTCGTTTTTTTTATTTTTAATAAATTTGCAAAAACCTCAAGTAAACTTTTTTTCACATTGTCATTATGGGGTGTTGTGTGTAGAATTCTGAGGGAAAAAAATGAATTTAATCCATTTTGGAATAAGGCTGTAACATAACAAAATGTGGAAAATGTGATGCACTGTATGAGGCTCCTGGCCTTTTGCAGAAGTGTTCTGAACTTTTTGGCTGTAGTGATTACCGCTATGCTTGGAAGAAGGGAGATGAGGCTTTTAAGCCAAACAACACTATCCCAACTGTGGGGCATGGGGGTGTTTTGCTAGTAAAGTAACTAGGACACTTTATAATATAGGCGGAATAGGGAAGGAGTTCTATGAAGAAATTATGAAGCAACACATAGAGACACCAACCAGAAAGTTAAAACCTGGTTGCAAATTTGTCTTCCAGCAGAGGACGATGATGCTAAGCATGACTTCCAAATTGTAATAAAATGGCCTAAAGACAGAAAGGTAAAGTATTGAAGTAGCAATCATAAAGTCTTAATTTGAATCTAATATAATGTTTGTGGGCTGAACTGAAAAAGCATCTCTGAAGAAGAGTGCCCACAAACCTTACTGACCTATACCAGCTCTGTCAGGAGAAATGGAATAAAGTCCTCCAATATATTGTGAGAAGCTGTGGAAGGCTACCCAAAACATTTGATTCAAGATAAGCAATTAAAAGGCAATGCCACCAAATACTAAATAAACTGCAAACTTATGAACCACTGAAAATTTGATATGGTAAATTAAGGCTGAAATAAATCTCTCTTCACTATTATTTTGATATTGCCATATATGGAAATAAAGTAGATAAAGCAATTGACTTAATACAGGAAATATACAGTCAGTCAAATGACATGTGTGAAGTGGTGAAACATTAACTTTGAAAGTCTTTAGCCTTGTGTATGTAAACTTTTGGCCTTGGCTGTAGGTGGTTTGTTTATCCAGTGCAGCTTTGTGAGCAAGTCAAGTCAATTGTCATACTGTCCAAAAAGACCATGGGAGGGGTAGGAGAAACACTTCCTTCCCTACCACGTGCTTTGTGTATCTGGTGTCCTGAAAATAGCTGTGCATTTTCTTGCCATACTCTTATTCGCTTTGATGTCCCTCACTGTCCTCAAGGCTACCTTGTCACTTTATCTAAAGGCAGCATTTCACCTCTAATGTCACATACTGTACCATTTCTGATTTACACATGCTCTAGTACTCTTTGAGACAGTGACACATCATTTATGCACTTATTAATATAGCCTGTGACTAATGATGCCTTATTCCTCTATATTGATCTAATGACCATAAGTTGCAGCTACTTTAAACATTGTCCAGTCCATGTGATTAAAACATTCCTACAGGGCTGAAACAACCTTCCTTTGTCTACACCCTGATCCATCTGAATGTTGGTTTGGGCTATTGAAGTAGTTGTCTGTATTTAGGCAGTAGCATAATGGAAACATAATCAGAAAAATGAAGATGTGAGTGGAGAATGGCTTTCTAAGCATTGCATGAGTTTGTAAATGCAAAGTCGTTTTATTCCACTGGTTGGAAAGTTCACATGTTGATAAAATTTGAGGTGAACTGTCTTCCAAGTTCATGTGATTAAGATCGCCAGCCACAACATTGAAATCGCCAGCCTCATTAATAAAATCACTGGGATATGTAGTTTACAGCTCTATAACAATTCTGTAAAATACAGTCATTGCTTCGTGTGTGCATGTTCACCCTGTGATGGACTGGCGTCCTGTCCCGGGTTTGTTCCTGCTTTGAACCCCATGCTAACTGGGATATATTCCAGCCTCCCCGACGACCCTGGTCAGGATTAAGTGGATTAGAAGATGATTTGACATTCCAACACTGGAGAGCAATGGCATGACTCTGTTGCAGCATTTCTGCACCATTGTTCACATAAATGCACAGACTGCCTCTCTGAACCTTACTGGTTGCTGAAGCTCGGAAACTGGTCAGTCTAACCAACTGAATGGCCGCGTCAGGGATATTAATAATCGGCCATATTTCAGTAAAGAGAAAAAAATGGCATAGTCCCTCATCTCTTGCTGAGGTCATCCAGTTTGTTGTCCAGTGAGCAAAGGTTTGAATGCAAGATAGAAGGGAGCGCTAACCCAATCAGATTTTTTTTTTTTTCTATGCCTATTATCTAATAGCTAGAGTAGTATATGACAATAGTGCAGTACTTCACATTGTGCAGAACTGACACCTTTCATCAAAGCAACTCTACAGAAGATAAGCTCTGCTGATGGCATAGAATGATATGCTTCGATTTCATTTTGACAGCAGATGCATCAGTTGAGTTTAATTTTACCGTATGATCCTGTGTATTTATTTACTTGTTCTATCCAGTACTCTAACTGTATGAATGTAACATTTAGTTTATCTCAAATCCCATGTCTGCTGTGTTTTGGCCTGTAAATATTTGTTAAAAATGTTCATTTTGTAATGTTTAAATTTTACTACACTGTATCAAAGTTAACATGCCTCCAGTGTTCACATTGTGCCCAAAGAGCGATGGTATTGAGTGAGCAGCCCAGCTGCACACATCACTTTGGTGATGTAAGATAAGGGGGTTTTAATATCTGTTGCACAGGGCACTGATCTTTGTTTTTTCATCTTGTCTGCCTGTCTGGTTTGGTCGACCTGATCACAAGGGAATTTATACCTACACCCTGTTTTTATGTGGTCAACTGCCATATAATTGTTAGAGAAATAGAGAGGCCCTCTGTCTGAATTAAGTGCCAGGTTTGCTTTAATCAACAGGTACTTCATGCAGCCATTTTTTACATTACCCATAATGCACATTATTTTCTGCAGTTAGATTGATCCTTTGTCAAATCACATTTACCTCGCATGAACTGCTCTAGGGTTCGTATGGTACTACACAGAGACCACTGGACCACTGTTTCTAAAGGGTCCTGGTCTGGTTATTTTAGTCTGCACTAGAGTGCAGTTGTTGTGTTCACATCTACCTAAGTGAACCAGACCACAGTGGAAATTGCTGCAGAGTTCAAAATGTTGGCATGCATTTTTTTTATTTTGTTCAGTATACTTTAGAGAATGGAATTCAAAAGTAAAAGCCTGATAATCCAGCCAGTTTAGAGCCAAATATCAATTTTGTTAAACCTGCCTGCACCCACATTTACCACGTTCCTAAAGTCAGATACAGTGAATGTCCAGATCAGTTTAAGGTTTGTTTAGTTTTATAGTTACTGGCCATAGGTTAACACTTGCTTTTTGCATCTTTTAAATTGCTCATCTTGTCCAAATTTCCTTGACCTCCAGCTTTTCCAATGCAAACAGTTACCCAGAAGCGGAGAATGCACCACCTGAATGCATGTCATTCAAATCTGAAGGTTGGGCGTGCACACACTTGTAAACCTCGTGAGTCAGTAATTTTCATGGAATAAAATATCAAATTTGTATAGATTATGTCAAAACATCTGCATCTTTAAATTGCAAAAATTGTATTGCTACAGCTTGTTTGCAGCCCTATATCTTTGCTGACAAGGGAATCCATTATAACATAGCTATTCATTCTTGTCTGAAGGCAGTAAAATGTACTTCAAAATAATTAAGATTCAAATCTCTCATGTAGGGGTGGGCGGTATGACCAAAATTCTATATCACGGTATTTTTCTAAATTATACCGGTTTCATGGTATTCGACGGTATTTTTTTCCCCATGCATGAGTGGATGTTAACCACATTTTCCACTGCAATTACTGGCTAAGAATAACCTATTCCACTGTCAAGAGTATTGTACATTGTACAAAAAAAAACATTTTAATGTGCACACAAGTATTAATACAGTTTTGCATTTCCCCATAAAGTGATAGTTTTCAAGGGGGTGGCACTAATGGAGAGGGTATCACATTGCATGACAAATGCAGTCAAAATATAGAACCTTTTTATTGAACAAATTTTGCAAAAACAAACTATAATTTTGACAACATATTTTCAACCATACAAAGAGGCATTTAGACTTAGTAAAATATCCAGAAGTGCTTGTCAAAAATTGTATTGCACCGAATATGTCTTAGAAAAGGAATAAATAGTAAATATTTTTTGTAAACCAACTACACTTTCTGTTAATGTTAACAATCTCTGTCCACTGACACGTTAAAGTGACTTTTTAAACAACTTGATCATCATTAAACTGCATAATATTTAAACTAATAAATAATAACAATAAAATAAATAATAGTATTATTACTGATAGTTGCAGTATTACTTCAAGACTTCAAGCCCAGGTGCATTACACAGTATTCACCAAATTAAAATAAAATAAAACAAGTGCAACTTGGTGATGACATCTTTACCAACTGAACCATCATTTAGGCAAACTGCATTAATATGGACCTTGCTTCAAGCTAAGCTATACTGGGAAGAAAAAAACAAACTATGTCGAGAACAAAGTCAACATTTCCACTTTAATCTCGACATAAACGGCGAGAATAAAGTCGACATTTCCACTTTATTCTCATAGTTTACTTCATAATTAAAGTAGAATGTTGTAAAATATAAACTTCTTCCTAAAATCAATGTTTAATCAATTACTTAATTTACCCGTCATAAATTAATGCAGCACATTAAATGCTTTGTGTTACGTTCCCCGACCCAGTGGTTAATCACTACGCTTCTTAAACTGACTTCCTCCGCACTAAGAGAAGACAGCGATCACCATACAGAATCCATTCACTTCATGATATTCCTGCTTTCTGAAAATTTAGAATGCTAAGATAAATACTTGATATCATTTTCATGATGAAATGCATTAAAGCAGGTATTACACATGCACGGTAGTGAGGCGTTAGTGCTGCTCCCTCACAATAAGGGGTCCCCAGGTGTATGTTCAGTGTAGAGAACTTTATGGCAGGTGTGACGAGGCTCCAAAAAACTGGATGTATGAATAGTTATCGCACAGGTTTAACTTAAATATTGTATAAATGTTGGGTTTGTGATCTGCTGGTCGGAGACACGAACACAGAATTCAATGCATGTTCTTCTGAGCGGGCTATCTTTATTGCATGCATGCTGTCTCTATCTGACGTACCAAAACCCCAGTTCCTATCTTTCCTTTTTCTTTCTCCACATAACCAATCGCCACACGATAAATGTCTTTGTGAAATTAAAACTAGTTATAAACTTAGCCTACGGAGTGTTCAGAACTTTAAAAATATCTTCGTTATACATGTTTAATTATGCCATCCATTCAGAGTTGCGGCCATCTCTGAACTAGTCGCCAGAACATCGCAGGATGAATACAAGCAATACATACACTAGCAGGGTCAATATAGCACAACAAAACCCCACATTCTACATGACTTTGAAAGGAAACTGAAGCACGCCGAGTAAACCCACCAGAAAAACATGCAAATGCAAGGCAGGCACGCCGCCGTGCCCCCATATGATTAATGCATGCTTTAATGCATTTCACCATGAAAATTATATTAAGTATTTATCTTAGCATTCTAAATGTTCAGAGAGCAGGAAGATCATGAAGTGAATGTATTCTGTGCGGCGATTGCTGCCAGCACCTCCTCTTAGTGCAGGAAGAAGTCAGTTTAAGAATCACTTAACACAAAGCATTTAATGTGCTATATAACTTATGACGGGGTTTGAGAAAATCTAGTAAATTAAATATTCATTTTACGATGAAGTTTAGTTTCCGATGTTCTACTTTAATGACAAATTACGAGAATAAAGTCAACATGTCGACTTTAATCTTGACATAAACGGCGAGAATAAAGTCGAAATGTCGACTTTATTCTCGTCATAAGCGTCAAGATTAAAGTGGAAATGTCGAGAATAAAGTCAACATGTCGTCACACTATTACACAGTACCCAGGTACATTACACTGTATTGAAAACAAATAAAACAAGTACAACTTGGCTTGCAGTATTATCCAGTAGTATAGAAACAGTATTTACACATCTGACCTTTTAAAACTAAAGTATCTCCAGGCGACGGACGTGACTCCTTTTTTTCGGCAAAAGTTCTTCTGTTCATCATGTTCAACTTTATCGTCGGCTTCAGTTTCGGAATGTTCTCTGTCCATTTTCACCGCGCAATACTTATGCTACCGCTACCTATTTGGTGGTGTAGCAGTGAAAAAGAGCCCTAGTGCAACAAATCTTTGTTTAGCGGTGTAGCAGTGAAAAAGGTCCCCACTTGAACAGTTTCCCGCTGTGCCACGTTCCGAACGTCGTTTAGGCAATTTAAACTGGTGTTGCTGTATAAGAAAAATCCATATCATAAAAAAAATAAACGTTTTTCGGTATTAACCAGTATACCGCCCAGCACTACTCACATGTCTGGTTTTTGGGTGCACAGTTGCTTTCATTAAAGAGCCTTAAAGCCATCTCTCATACTGGAATAGGAAGCTCCTGACCCTGAAAGCAAAAACATAACCACTCTATTTTTGTACATTTTGGCTTCTAAAAAGGACTAGTACATTTATTATTATGAGTACTGGGCAGGAGTGCAATTCTGCTTTACTATGTTGTTTTATATATTTGTGTTTTCTGCAATATATTTTTAATTATTTCTGTATAGGGTGGGCCAAAAGTAGGTATATCTTTATGTATAATCTTCATTTGGATCTTGATCTTTGTTTGTCCGTGAATTCACTGCCTTGTGTGGTGTTCCTGCTATGTTCAGTAGAGGGCAGTAGTGATGGAGGAGGAGAGGAAGTGAGGGGGAGGATCGTTGGATGAGGTTGGAGTGTGGTGATTAAAGAGGATTGAACTAAAGGAGACTACGTGCTGTTTGTACTGGCTGAATACACAACACCTTGGTTGTTACTTTTGTTTACAAACACTGTCGATAGCACTCTTTGTGTTTAGATCTGGCGTCGACACCATGCTTTGTGTTTAGATCTGGTGTCGACACCTGCTTCGTTGTCGAGACTGTGGTTTTTTGTGTGTCTATCGACCGTCGTTGGCAGCACTTCGTCCAAATCGAATGTTCACCCACTTCTTGGAGTCGGCAGTCAGAGTATATAAGTCGGGCACACTTCTGTGATATTCCATCAGTCGGCGTTTGGAGTTCAAGAAAGAAGCATTGGTTCTTCCTTACTCTTCGGATTGCCACAAAGCAACCTGCGAGATTGGAGAAAGGTTGAGAAGAGGTTGCGAGAGGAAATGACAGCATCATGAAAATGAGACGGGCTGTGAACGGAGAGAAGCAGAAATGCTCCTCCACCACCACATAATTACTATTCGGACAGTGATTCCAAGTAGGCTGTTCCTATCGAATCAATGTCCAAGGGTTTTGTTTTGTAATTTTGTTTCCCTTATAAAAAATCATAATGCTGTGCGACGAAGGGCCCAGTTCATGACTGGCAGCCACGTTTAAACAGGGAGCCCTTCACAGACAACTTTAACACGCGCAGCGTAGTTGGGCGCACATGGCTAGTAGTATTTTATTTTTACCTATGGATTTCTTTTTTTGGGCCATAGTAAAAGTGAAGGGTTTTAAGAGGAAGCCCCACAAAGTGGACATATTGAAGGCGTTTATCTTGCAAGCATTTATGGACATTTATTGTGACCATAATGCGTTACTGTGTGTCAGTGTCAGGCGCAGATTCCAGGAATTTTGCAAAGTTGTTGGAGGACATTTCGAGTACCTAAGAGACATGACCAGTACTGTGTACCTACCAAATACCTGTAAAATAAAAGAAATAATAAATAAGTATTGTATACAGGGTGGGCAAAAGTATGTATAAAATGTTGATGGTGTCTTGTATATTGTGGTGTTTTAATTATATTTACCTTGTTATGTGTGTGGATATAACACCAAGAGAAATTCCTAGCAATTGTGTTGTCTGGTGATAAAGTTCAGGTTCATTAGCACGTTTCACACCAAAAAAAAAAAAAAATTTGGTGTCATAAGGGAATATCTGGACTTTAAAGAAAGCAAAATGTTGCTGGCATAGCCACAGTTAATTTGCTAGTGTGTAGCTCAATTGCTGTTGATAAAGGCCATATACTGTATTTAGTGTATAAAAAGGAAGTGGATAGAGATTGAAAAACAAAGCACAGGTTCCAGCACATGTACATTACACATGAAGAATGCAAGTAAAACAACCGTTCTGTTTGGTTTCTATACAAAAATACTGAACGTGGCTTTTTAGATATGGCAGAACCTGGTGCCTTTGAATTGGGTTTTATTATTAACCTGATTTTGCCACAAATGTTGATCTTAATTTCTTAAAGGTTTGCTGGCATGTTTACAGTGGTTGGTGACTAAGACAATGTCAGAAACTGACATGGAAAATATCTTTGTCAGAGAACCATAACAGTTTGTTTTGCAAAGTCTGAATCATGAGATCCTGGATGTTCTAATCATGTGTTACAATTTAACTTGAGTGTGCATATTTTGGGGGAAAAAATCTAACCAAAGGACAGAGCACTCTGCAAATCAAACATTTGTAAAATACAGCAGCCAACATTGCAGTCATTCAGTTTATGTAGCAAATACCTTGGAAAATTCTTAACTTCAGTCAGAGTAGAATTGGATATGATTTTATCATTTCCATGGATTCTCACTATTGGTAGCTTAGTTTTAGTACATGTAGATTTAGGGTAAACTGTGTGATGAGTGAAATTCCCTGAATTTGCTTTGCCTGGAGTTCTAACAAAAATATTGAAAATTTTCAGAATTTTGGAAAACTCTGCAAAATGCATTAAAGTCAGTAGGGAAGGAGTTTTGAGTGGATTAAGGGTCTCTGAGGGCTAGGGGAATTGTATGCCATATATGGTGGACCATTAATTGTGGCCAAAGATATGACCTGAGCAGTAAGGCAGAAGTTATCTCTGAGAAGATTTTTGTTATGTATTGGGCTATGTTGACACTTTTTAGAGTAGGTACAGTAACAGAGAGAACACACTTTCACACAGACATAAATTAGAGAAATGTTGGTCTTCTATCTCATGTTAATAACAACCTTTTATAAGTACAGTATTTGCATTATGCAATCGGCTTAACACGTTTGAGATGCTTTCCTTGTGCATTGTGTAGACCAGCGTTTCTCAACCTTTAAGTATTTGTGACCAGAGTTTTCATAACAGTTTTAATTGCGCCCCCCTAACGTTTTTTTGAAAGGAGCCCACTAATACCAATTTGATCTTCTTTTTAAATTAATGGTATATTATAGGTGGATAGAACGTTTATCGACATTTATCTATCTCTATTTTTCTAGTATCAGAATGTAGTTTAAGTTAATTTGTTTTGGTTTCGATAGATGTATTTTTCATATTTTTGATTCTTGTTTTCACATCTTCATGCCTCCTTTTTGTTACTTTGCGCCCCCCTAGGGGGGCCCGCCCCACAGATTGAGAACCACTGGTGTAGACCAACCCCTCTGCTTGGGGACAGCTCTGTATAGCAGTGGTTCTCAAATTGTGCAATAGGACACTGCAAGCTTCTCGATGTTATGAGACTGAAAGTCCCAAAAAAAAGTTCCAAAAATGCATTCTAAAGGGAGAAATCTCGTCTCAAAAAAAAAAAACAAACAAAAAATCTAGCTACTAACAATGGCCACGTAACATCTTAATGAAATAAAAGATATTTTATAAATATGCTGTGTAACAAAAGAACGAGCTCTGTAGAGCACAAATGGCAAAATAAATTGCCTGAAGGAGTAGGCAATCCTAGTGAACAAACTCCAAATACAGAATCTAAAAATTACAGTAATCACAAAGCACAAGTAAATCATAAGGCACAAGAATGTCATCACTCCATAAACCACCAGGAACTGTGGGAGATCCTCTGATTTTATAGGGCGGAGGGGGCAGTTCCTGGTGGTGATTGGCCTTGCCTCTAGGGGACCATTCACAAACACATGGAACATAACACAGGCAAATAAAAAACAGCAGATAATTAGCCAACGTAACATTTTAACATAAATGGTTCAGCAAAGAACAAAATGGACATTAAACACAGATTTGAAGCTCAGCCAGGGGAGGAACCCTGTCTGAAGTGTGCTCCTCAAAAGGGCACTGCGAGAAGTGAAGAAAGAAATTTAATGTAATTCAAGGAGCATCACAGCCAATGCTAATTAATGATTAACTATTTCATCAGTGTACGTGTTATACTCCGGTCCTTTTTTGACTTTTCATAGTTGCTGCACTTCAAATGCCCATGTTGTTGCAACTCTGAAATTCTATTCGGAAAACGTGATTTGATGATACATTTTTTTTTAACATGGTAGACTCCCTATTACAATCGCAACCAATGGCATTAAACATTGTTACCCAGGTGTGAGTCACTGTCCCTTTCCTCAGCTCACACTTGACTTCATTACTGAACATTACTGTGAATTGGTATCTGTCTTCATCAGACAACTATGAAATAAGGAATGGAAAAAAATGCCACACTCACCTACATTGCTCAATCACATAATGAAGAAAAAAAGCAATTCTGGAAACAGTTGCCACTCCAGTTATTTTGGTTAGGTAAAAAAATGACTTTAAACATATTTGAAATGACATCGTAATTTTCTTTGCACACCACGGATCTCACATGGGATAGGGAAAACATGAAAGTGGCAAGTAAAGAGAACAGCGGTGGAAAGTGGCTTAAAAGTTTTCACTGAAACCGCAGACCTGAAAATAAATAATGGGTATTCTTTGCAAAAATGAATGACCAGAGCAAGGTGGGACTTGACCATAAATGAACCTCTTTTTAGGAAAAAAAAATTGAGTAAAGCTTCATTTTAAAGTTGGCCAAACAACAAATTGGGCAATAAAAAAAAAAACATCTCTGGCAATTTCAGAAAATTTGCTGTGAAAAATACTTTGGTTAATTTTGCCAATGAACAACATTACATTACATTATCAGTATTATCCTAGTTTTAAATAAAATCTCTCATTGCTATTTTGCATTTTCTTCTCATGTTCATTGAATGTTCATGAAGCTGCCTTACAGAACACCTAATTATGTGTATTACACTAGCTAGAAATAGACTTTTAAATGATTTTTTCCACCATTGTATTTCAGCATGGACATCCGTGGATGAGAAGATGGATTCACATGAGAGCTAGTCTTATCTTTTGTGATAGACAGGGAAATATGAAGTGGTGCAGGCCTCAAACATCCCCATATGATTCCAGACCTGTCCTTATTTCTGGCCTGGGCTCACCATACAGGCCTCACACTAGATGACCTTGTCCCAGACTACGCAGGTTAAAAATGGGCGAAGGTTGTTAGTGTTTAAAAGCCACAAGTAATGTGGCTTATAGGGTCTGTAGCAATTCCACAAACATTGGATAACTACAAAGCCATAGTCCCAGGTTCAGATAAAGTTGTTTTTCTATTTTTTTTTTCTTTTTTTCTTTTTATATACAGACTTCCTCCATCAGTCCAGCACAGCACAATCTGATGTTCCCCTTTCTCTGTTTATCCACTACTCCTTGGAAAACCACCTCCAGCTCTGTAAATGAGGCAGACAAGCTCCTTTTATGCCAGCCCTGGAAATATTTCTGATACTATAGCATTGCACCCCGACCTCGCTTTCGGATTAGGCAAAGTAGCCACAAAGTAGGAATGACCTCCCCTGGCGACCCCTGTAGAAGAAAAATTAGACTTAAGGGTCCCATAGTCAATTAGGATTAAGTGTTTCAATATGCTTTCAATATTAAAATATAGCATTCATCTTAAAGAAATGGTGTAAACGGTTAATGTTAGAAGCCTGTTCAGGCATATCAGGAAACCAGATAAAGGTCAAGTTAACAATAAAGATGTAGTACACAAAGTGTACTGAGGTGGTGCCTCAACCCAATATAAGAAGAACTAGAATGTAATAAAAATACTTTTATTTTATAGAAGTTATTTAGGTGTAAACCAATGAACCAACAAGAGTAAAATGTACATATTGACACTGTATACAATCAGTAAATTCCACAGTTTATACATTTCTTTATTTAATTAAGATGTCAACCACATTCCCAAAGCACCCAACAGGTCTGTCCTCTTGGTCTACAGCTCCCATGATCTTCTCTGGGAGCTCAAATTGGGAGCATGCCAGCAAAGCACTGCTACCTAGTCCATTGAGGCACTCTTTGTCCCCACGGAGCAGTCTCCCATTGTCCTTTAATTATCTCTGCCTCACATCTGAGCATGACTTTGAGCTATCGGAGAATGTTCTTGGGCAACACGGCGTTGGAAACTGCAATGCAAATAGCCTACGAGTTCTTGAACTCTATGCTGTGTTTGACCCAACAATTACAAACACTATGTGGATGCACCAACGCTCAGGTCATTATAACATGATAGTTTACATCATCATGCACTGTCGAGATATATTGGATGTCTTTCCAATGTTGGATTGGATTGGCGGTCTCTGGTCTGGAACCCCTGCAGATTTATATATATATATATATATATATATTTTTTTTTTTCTCGGCCGTCTGGAGTTTTTTTTTTTTTTTTTTTTTTTTTTTTTTTTTTCTCTGTCCTCCCTGGCCATCGGACCTTACCCCTATTCTATGTTAATTAGTGTTGTCTTATTTTAATTTTAATTCTTACTTTCTTTTTTTCTCTTCTTCATGTAAAGCACTTTGAGCTACATTATTTGTATGAAAATGTGTTATATAAATAAATGTTGTTGTTGTTTCTCCCTCGGTCTCCCTGTGGAGCCGATGACTGTTGGACAGATATAGACTCATTCTGTCCAGACTTCGCATGAAAATAGTCTTAAAAACACGATCCATTCAACCTCCAAGACACAGTTTTGACATCCTCAAATTGCCAAATCCAGTGATTTTGAATACTTGCCAAAGAAGCATGTTGAAGGAGTTGGATTCCCATCCAGTGGCAACCCCCAGCCTGGAAGAAGAATGGGAAGATTCTGAAGAATCAAACATTATTGTAGCAGTGGAAACAATGGGTATAACTGTCCGTTATCATGACTGGTTCGACTTGAACAATCAAGAAATATCTTCTCTCATTAATTAACAAATGCCATGCAAGGATCACATAGGGAAACAAATATTCTAAGAACAAATATTCAAATTACCTGCGCCGGAAATCTAAGACACAACCTAGGCTGCGTGACATGCAAACTCGTGGTGGGTGTAAAAGGCAGTGGGAATTCAGGAATTCGCTGATACTTGTTGCACAAGAAACTTTTTCCAAGCAATCGGACAAGTGCATGGTCCTGTCCAAAGCATATCCAGCCCACTGTGATTAATGGTAATTGGCTCATTCAGGACAAAGATAGGATCCTAGAGAGATGGAGGGAGCACTTTGTAACACTGTTTAATCATTTGATCAGGCCTAGCTCTGATGTACTAGAACACCCAGAACTCGACAGCTTTGCCAGCATGTGGTAAGTAGATCTGGCACTTCGACAACTGAAAAACAACAAGGCCCCAGGTCCAGATGGCATTCCTGCAGAACTTCTGAAACATAGTGGGCAGGCAGTTAAGTCTCACATCTACCATCATGTGCTGCGATTGTAATCTTTTTAGTTGGCCAACAAAATGTGTCATTTTGCTTGACTTCTCATCAGCATTTTTTAGAAGGGTGACTGCTCTGAATGTTCAAACAATTGGGGATTTTCCCTCTTGTCTACTGTGGGGAAAAATTCTCTGCTTAGTCAATTGCTATATACCTATAGTTGAACCAGTTTTACCAAAGTCCCAGTGCACATACAGGCCAATAGGGGCACAACGAATCTGGTGTTCACCATTTGTCAAGTCCAGGAAAAGTCTTGTGAACAGTGCCAGCCTCTCGTAATGCTCTTTTACGACATTGTAAAGGGATTTGATTTGTTTCCTCATGAAATGCTGTAGAAGGTTCTCTGCTGCTTTGGTTGCCCTCCACGCTTCATTCAGATGGTAGTGGCCCTCCATGAGGACATCTTGGCTCAATTTCTTGTTTTTAACCTTTTAACATCTATCTCACTGCCATGATCTTCATCATCCCTGACCCCTGTCCAGCAGTTGCAATACGTCATCATCTTGATTGCAGTCTCTTTAGTTTATGCAGATTGAGTGCAAAAAGCAGGACAAGTCTAACAAAAGTTGTCAAGGTACAATATGCTGAAGACAACGGAGTCATGAGCAGCAACCCCGAAGAACTTCAACATATGTCTGTCCTCTTTGTATTGGCTTATAAGCGCTTTGGACTGGAAGTCGATACAGCCAAGGCAAAACTGGTGATCCAGTTAGGTCCTGGGTAACTCTCCTCCTGAGCTTCATATGAAGGTCAGCAGCTGTTAGTTTGAAGTAGTGAGTCAGTTCTGCCACCTGGGATTGTCCTCAACTCGGAGACGACATGCATGGTTGAGATCACTAACGGGCTTCATACAGCTAATGCAGTGTTTGGAAGGCTGTGCTGCAGAGTGGTCCTGAACTATGGACTCACCAGAAAAACCAAGGTGGCAGTCTACAATGCAATGGTTGTGAGGACACTCTTGTATAGTTGTGAGGCATGGACCTTATATCAGAAAGACATAAGATTTCTTGAGTGTTTCCAACACTAGAAACTTTGAACAATCATTGTTATTTGATGGCAGGATCGAATAACCAACAGCGCTATCCTGGAGAAAGGACAAATGGTTCGAATAGCTTAGAATGGCGTAAGCATATCCATCGTGGATGACTTGCCGTAGAGGCCACTTGATGGGCAATCAGTGAGGAGAAAAAAGAGCATTGTAAATGTAGAGCTGCTAAGCTTAGCACAGACATAGATCCAGCTGCATTTACCTTTTGCAGAATTCGCTTGACTGCACATAAGTCTTCAATGGGACTGAAGGAGGGGAAGAAATCCTTGGATCAAAGAATGCCGATGGTGCAGCCACAGAGACTGAAATCCAAGTACAAATCCATAAAAATGGAGCAAAAAATTGCAACAATCTGAAAAATCCAAGTGATACAATAATGACCTGAAATCCACATTTCTCAAAAATTGTCCCCATGTGGGACCATAAATCTCAATGAGAACATATTGTATAGTCCTTGAGCAGTGGTATGGGGAATAGTAGGGAGTAGTCCTTACATCACCTATCTCTTGAAACTCCACCCACAGAACGCAAGGCATAAAACAAAAGCTATTTACATATCCACTGAATAATAAATAAACAATACAAGAAAAACAAAGTATGATATTCTATGTGTTAAAAAAAAATAGAACCAAAACTACAGTCAACCCAACCCAAAAAGGCAAATAATATTTGAAAAATGACAAAACCTCTTCTTCTTCTTCTTCTTCTTCTTTCGGCTGCTCCCATTAGGGGTTGCCACAGCGGATCATCTTCTTCCATATCTTTCTGTCCTGTGCATCTTGCTCTGTTACACTCATCACCTGCATGTCCTCTCTCACCACATCCATAAACCTTTGCTTAGGCTTTCCTTTTCCCTGACAGCTCTATCCTTAGCATCCTTCTCCCAATATACCCAGCATCTCTCCTCTGCACATGTCCAAACCAACGCAATCTCGCCTCTCTGACTTTTGTCTCCCAACCGTCCAACTTGAGCTGACCCTCTAATGTACTCCTTTCTAATCCTATCCATCCTCGTCACACCCAGTGCAAATCTTAGCATCTTTAACTCTGTTACCTCCAGCTCTGTCTCCTGCTTTCTGGTCAGTGTCACCGTCTCCAACCCATATAATATAGCTGGTCTCACTACCGTCTTGTAGACCTTCCCTTTCACTCTTGCTGATATCAGTCTGTCACAAATTACTCCTGACACTCTTCTCCACCCATTCCACCTTGCCTGTACTCTTTTTCACCTCTCTTCCACAATCCCCATTACTCTGTACTGTTGATCCCATGTATTTAAACTCATCCACCTTCGCCAACACTACTCCCTGCATCCTCACCATTCCACTGACCTCCCTCTCATTTACACACATGTATTCTGCCTTGTTCCTACTGAACCTTCATTCCTCTCCTCTCTAGAGCATATCTCCACCTCTTCAGGGTTGTCTCCAAACTGCTCCCTACTGTCGCTATAGATCACAATGTCATCAGCAATCTGTCAGATTAGACAATTAGACAAGTCTAATCTTGTCTGTCAATCTGTCCATCACCATTGCAAATAAGAAAGGGCTCAAAGCTGAACCCTGATGTAATCACACCTCCAACTTCAATGCATCCATTACTCCTACTGCAGTCCTCACCACTGTCACACATCCCTCATACATATCCTGTACAACTCTTACATACTTCTCTGCCACTCCCGACTTCCACGTACAATACCACAGCTCCTCTCAAAGCACCCTGTCATATGCTTTCTCCATGTCCACAAAGACACAATGCAACTCCTTCTGGCCTTCTCTAAACTTCTCCATCAACATCCTCAGAGCAAACATTGCATCTGTGGTGCTCTTTCTTGGCATGAAACCATACTGCTGCTCGCTAATCATCACCTCACTTCTTAACCTAGCTTCCACTACTCTTTCACATAACTTGCTGTGCTGTGGCTCATCAATTTTATTCCCCTGTAGTTACTGCAGTCCTGCACATCCCCCTTATTCTTAAATATCGGCACCAATACACTTCTCCACTCCTCAGGGATCCTCTCACTTTCCAAGATTCCATTAAACAATCTGGTTAAAAACTCCACTGCCATCTCTCCTAAACACCTCCATGCTTCCATATTTATGTCATCTGGACCAATGGCCTTTCCATTTTTCATCCTCTTCATAGCTGTCCGTCCTTCCTCCTTGCTAATCCGTTGCACTTCCTGATTCACTATCTCCACATCATCCAACCTCTCTCTCTCTCTCTCTCTCATATTCTCTTCATTCATCAGCCTCTCAAAGTACTCTTTCCATCTACTCAACACTCTCCTCACTTGTGAGTACATTTCCATCTTTATCCTTTATCACCCTAACCTGCTGCACATCTTTCCCAGCTCGGTCCCTCTGTCTAGCCAATAGGTACAGGTCCTTTTCTCCCTCCTTAGTGTCCAACCTCTCGTACAACTTTTCATACGCCTTTTCTTTAGCCTTCGCCACCTCTCTCTTCACCTTGCGCCTTATCTCCTTGTACTCTTGTGTACTTTCTGCATCTCTCTGACTATCCCACTTCTTCTTTGCCATCCTCTTCCCCTGTATACTCTTGTATTTGCTCATTCCACCGCCAGGTTTACTTTTCCTCCTTCCTCTTTCCAGATGTCACGCCAAGCACCCTTCTTGCTGTCACCCTTTCTACATCTGCTGTAGTTTCCCAGCTGTCTGGTAACTCTTCACTGCCACCCAGTGCCTGTCTCACCTCCTCCCTTAAACTCAACCTTGCAGTCTTCCTTTTTCAACTTCCACCTTTTGATCCTTGGCTCTGCCCTCACTCTCTTCCTCTTCTTGATCTCCAACGTCATCCTACAGATCACCATCCTATGCTGCTTAACTACACTTTCCCCTGCCACCACTTTGCAGTCTTCAATCTCCTTCAGATCAACTCTTCTGCATAGGATGTAATGTACCTGTGTGCATCTTCCTCCACTCTTGTACATAACCCTATGTTCCTCCCTTTTCTTAAAATACGTATTCACCACAGCCATGTCCATCCTTTTGGCAAAATCCACTATCCTCTCACCTTCTTCATTCCTCTCCTTGACACCATACCTACCCATCACCTCCTCGTCTCCACTATTCCCTTCACCAACATGTCCATTGAAATCCGCTACAATCGCCACTTTCTGTCCCTTGGGTACACTGTTCATCAATTCATCCAACTCACTCCAAAAATCTTCTTTCTCATCCATTGCACACCCAACTTGCGGTGCATATGCAGTAACAACATTCATCATCACACCTCCAATTTCCAGCTTCATAATCATTACTCTGCCTGACACTCTTTTCACCTCCAAAACACTCTTGACATACTGTTCTTTCAGAATAACTCCTACCCCATTTCTCCACCCATCCACATCATGATAGAACAATTTGAATCCACCTCCAATCCACCTGGCCGTACTCCCCATCCATTAAGTCTTTTGCATGTACAATATATCAACTTTCCTTCTCTCCATCATATCTGCTAACTCTCTCCCCTTACCAGTCATACTGCCAATATTCAAAGTTCCTACCC
The DNA here is from genome assembly GCF_900747795.2 of Erpetoichthys calabaricus. Lineage (NCBI taxonomy): Eukaryota > Metazoa > Chordata > Cladistia > Polypteriformes > Polypteridae > Erpetoichthys > Erpetoichthys calabaricus. The sequence goes on from NC_041397.2 coordinate 181,437,462, forward strand.
TCAGTTCCACTCTCTTTACTTTTCCTCCTCTCCTCCTGCCTCTGGACACATCTCCCCCATCTTCTTCTCCTTCGGCAAAAAATGGCAAAACTATTAAACAATGAGCCAGAGCAACAACATTCAGCTGAACCATGGTATTATCATGATAGTAGAGTTATATGCATGAAAGGAACTCTCTGTGTAACTGAAAAGTAATCTATGTAAATTCTGACATACAGTGGTAATATTTAATAATAATAATAATTCATTACATTTATATTTGTTTAATATTCTCTTTTACTGTCTTTATTAAGGGAGCATTGAAAGAAATAGTACAAAAGAAGAATATGTGTTTATATTCATCAGTAGTCCTATGTTTGGTAAATGTACATTATATAAACTGATGCTGGAGTGCTCATGTCTGAACATGAATAATTTTGCTAGTAGAGACCAAAATGTTTTAATACTTAGGCCTGTATGGGTATTTCTAAGGTTTCAGATGTCTAAATGCCATGGGGGTGCACAGTATTTTACTGGCAGAAGAAGCAGATTCCCTGCCGTATGTTAAACTAGAAACTACCAAGGGATGCTCAAGGCAAGTCTGACTACTGATTGTTCTTTGCACCCCAGCTCTACGTTGGTGGACTCTGGAGGAAAGGTGTTGAGTGTAGCCATTTGAACCATAACCTGGCATAAGCATTACTTGCCTCCTGCTCTGTGCTTTCTTTTAGCAAATAACAGTTGCACCTCTTTCATGGATTAATTGTAAATTCAAAATGTACGTTTTGGAGTCTGTCACAATCATGTAAGTACTTTTTAAGAGCATTTCACTTTCTGAGCCAGTACGAGATAGCATACAGTGTACTGTTCATACATCCACACTTGAAACATGCATGTTCTTAAGCTCCGCATGAATAGCTGCTTTCCATATTTCTAAGTGCTGTCATAGTAAAAATGAAATTTTCCTTTTTAATCTGTAATGAGCAAGTTATCTGTGTGTTTCTTATTAAATAAGTTTTTTTCCTTAATTTTTATGGTTAATGTAAAAATGTTAATCAGTGAACTAAGTACACTGTGACGCAGTGGTAGTGCTGCTGTCTTGTAGTAAGGAGACTGCGGGTTGCACATGGGTGCTTCCTGCGTAGATTTTGTACATGGGTCTGCATGGGTTTGCTGTGATTCCCTCCCACAGTCCAAAGACATTCAGGTTAGGTGTATGTGTGTGCTCACCCTGTGATATGCTGGTGCCCTGCCCAGTGGTTTTTCCTGCCTACACCATTACTTGCTAGATAGGCACCAGCTGCCCCCTGCCCTGGATAAGTGGATTTTAGAATGAATGGGTCAACAAATACTATAGTCTGTTCTGTCCAAGGTAACTTTCATTTGTACATTGCCAATCTTTAAAACAGAGAAATAAATATTCTGTACTATTTCATTTACAGGTTAGTTCACTGTTTCAGGTTTAGTGTGAGAGAGGCTATTTCAGTTTGAATATGTTGTGTATATTATTTTCCTCTTTTACATGTCTGTTAGCCTCTCCTTTAGCTATGTGCATCCCAGCAGTCATCACTGGCAATTTAAACTGCAGTGCAGGTTCATCCTCACTGTCATTTCATCACCTCTTGCAAATTTCTGACACCTTAATTTAAACAGTTACAGCTGACATCTGATCAGTCACATCATTTTGCTCTCAAAGCGCACACAAATCTATTTCTGAACTAACTTGATAATAAGACAAAAGTGACAATATTGAAAGCATGTGTATGTATTCATTTTAGCTTTTTTATTTATTTATTTTTTTAAAATAATCACCTGCAGTCACACATGAAGTTTCTCTTGATTCAAATGCAAAGCCCTTCCAAACATGGTTTCTGTGTTTTTTCTTTTCGACATGTGTTAATGTGATGCTCTATCACCACCACTGACACCACTGTAAGACATTTTTATAAGTAGTTTTACTGTTCTTTCAGGAGTAATTTGTGTACTTGCAGCTACACGAGTGAAATACTTTCTTTCACTCTGTACTAAAGATACTGTAAAAAAAGGTAAGTACAGGTACATATTTAGAGTTTAGGTATCAAATAGATACTGAAGTATTGGTTCTTGTGACATCCACAACTGAATCCACGAAGGAGCATCATTAATCATTGTACCACTATGCTGCCTGTTTCAGTGTTTTTTTAAATTCACTTGTTTCATATTAATAGACAAGCCCCTAGAATATTTTCTGTGTACCTTTTATAGTGCAGGAAAGAGTAAAATTCAAAAACAGTTACCACTCATCTCATTGTCCTTCAGAGCATAATGTTCCAAAATGTCTAAAGAGACAAAAAGCATGAACTGCAGAGCACCTTCAGCATTTTTAATGTCCTTTTGAGCGGCCAGTGCCTCATAAATCACAAGGAGCTTGAGAGATCCTTTATCTAATCAGTTTGACCAGACCTGTTTGGTTGAGATTAATATAGAGTACTTTGCTGTAGAAAGATTGCAGTTTTTCATGAGTTTTTCTTACTTTTTCATCCATCTCAATGAAGGACATTGAAAACTGAGGTTTAGAGCATCTGTAGATTGTTACTGCACAATATCTGAAAATTTTGTAGTGCTCTGGATGTAGTCTTTTGCCATGTGTTATATTTCAACTTACATATTTTCACTGTGCCTTTCTTGTGTGGTTTTATTTTCTTTTATTTTTAATTAAACTGTTTTGTTTCTATGAGTATCGCTTTTGTCAGTTTTTAAGTAAGGTAACTTAAGCATAATGGTTTATAAAATAAGAGTAAATGTTTTTGGTTCTGCTAGAAGAATTTCATTTTTTGGCGTTTTTCAAATACAGATTCTCTGTGGTCTGCATAAGCATGCTATAACTTCAGCATCAAAGACTTCTGAGCAAACTATCTAAAGCACTTTCTTCTGGAAGTTACTGTGTGCCCACTTGTAACACACAGTAGGATGCCTGTGGAGCATGCCCTGTTATTCATGATAGAAAAGCATCTTTGAATGTGTGGAGCATGCTTAATTTCTAGTTAAGATGTTGTTTATAGATTTAATAATGTTCAGTCACGTCTGTATATTTAGGTGTTGATAGAACTTAAGGTCATATCAGAATTTATTCAGTGGTTTTACTTTTTTTTTTCTTTTGTTTTGAATGATCATTGACTGTCAAGATTTTATTCTGCTTTATCAAATTTAAAAACTAATGTTGTAGGCATCTCTCAAGATCGTTTGCTTAACTCGATTCATTTTATACACTAGTTTGTAGTCGGCCTCATCTCTGACACCCACATTACTTTAAACATACTGATGGTATTGTACTGGTAGCATTTATAAAAATCAAATAATTTACCCTACAAATATTTTAACAGTGACATATTAAACTGAGCTCTTACAGGTATTTTTGAGATAACCAAGTACATGTTATGGACAAATAAAAAAGACAGTAGTGAACAAGTCTCATTTTACAAATGTCTAGGTTGGCAATTAAACAACATAAAGGCTCTTTTTCCTTATGTAGTAGGTGATTTCAGTGTAAACCTTGGTGGTTGGGGAGTTGAGAAATTCATATTTCTATAAGCTTGCTCTTCTTTTCTTTCAAGAAGGAGATGGAAGGGTTTTTTTTTTTTTTTAATCATTTTTAAGACACCCAGGAATGTTCTTGAAAGAGCCAGTAAGCCTGCCTGGGACTGTTAGTCTAAGGCTGTAGAACAGGAAAGAACTCTGTTCAAGGTTCTGTTGGTTCAGGTGCTCTTAAGTAAGTGATAGACATTAGAAATCATCTAATTTCTTGGTTGACCAAGGATTTGGCAGAAACTTCTAAAACTGCTCATTTCTTCAAAGACCATTACAATAGAAGAAGACCCACTTTTGTCGCATTCATGTGCTATCAGAGTTTTTAAAGCTTTGACATGTAATGTTTCACCTTCCCAGTTCAATGTGTTCATGTGACTTTCTGATGTGATATATTTTTTTTTTTTTTGGGAGGGGGAGAACGAGGCTGTTAATTTGTTAGTTCTGCAAAGAAAGTAATTACAGTACATAAAAAATGCAGTTTATCTTTGAATGAAAACCCAATCATGTTAAAAGTGTATCATTTCCCTCCAAGTGTAGTTTAAACACAAAAATGCAGTTTTGGACTGACCTGGTTATATTTTTTGTATACAATTATACAATTGAATGAGGTTAAAGGTCAGCATTTCGTCACAACTTAGAATTCAGGTTGCGTTGCTTTGTCTGAATTACCCAACTAGAAACTCCAGCTTTGTAGGTCATTCACGCAAAGTTTCAGATTTGGAAACTCGAATTACCTGTCAATTGGAACAGGAACATATTTGACTGGTGCATTGTCTTGCACTTTTTTAAAAAAAAATTTTATTTTTTATTTCTTCTCACTAAGAAGAACACTAATAAAGGCATTTCTACAAGGTAAACTAAAATGCATTGGTCCTGCCCCTCCATGTGCTGAATGCAAATCCAAGATTATACTGTTCTGCAGTTTATGAAGTATGCATATACAAGATCAGCAACATGTGCTTGAATGTGCTTGAAGCAATGAAATACCTTTAAAGTATGCAGACATTGTTCTCTAAAGTCCTGCTAAATTATTTGTCTTTCTCATCCTCTGCAATATGCAGTAACTACCATTTTAGGGTTTGACAAATGACAGAATCCTTCAAGTACAATGCAAACTAAGAGATCATTTGCACATTCTGAGGTTAGACTTTTGGTGAAGAGTAGCTCAACAAAAACTGATGAAACTGATTAACTTACTTTCAGATGAATGATAAACAGTACATTCACCAGACACTTTATTAGGTACACCTGTTCAACTGCTTGTTAATGTAAGTATTTAATCGGCCAATCACGTGGCAGCAGCTCAGTTTTATGTACAGTATCTAGACATTGTCAAGATGACCTTGGCTGAAGTTCAAACCGAGCATCAGAATGGAGAAGAAAGGTGATTTAAGTGACTTTTTGAACATGGCATGGTTTTTGGTACCAGATGGGCTGGTCTTGGTATTTCAGAAACTGGTGATCTACTGGGATTTTCATACCCAACCATCTCTAGGGTTCACAGAGAATAGTCTAAAAAAGGGAAAACATTCAGTGAGCAGCAGTTCTCTGGGTGAAAATACCTTGTTAATGCCAGAGGTCAGTGGAGAATGGCTAAACTGGTTTGAGCTGATAGACAGGCAACAGTAAGTCTAATCTCTTTACAACCAAAGTATACAGATGTACATTGAACTTTGAAGCAGATGGGCTATACCATCAGGAAACCACACTGGGTGCCACTTCTCTCAGCGAAGAACAGGCAACTGAGGCTACAGTTGACACAGGTTCACCAAAATTGGACAACAAAATACTGGAACAATGTTGCCTGGTATGATGAGTCTGATTTCTGTTGCAACATTTGGGTAATAGGGTTGGAGTATGGCTTCAACAACATGAAAGTGTGGATCCTTCTTTCCTTGTATCAAAGGTTCATACTGAGGGTATAATGGTAAGGGAGATATTTTCTTGACACACGTTCAACCACTTAGTATCAATTGAGCATCATTTAAATGCTACAACCTACCCGAATATTGTTGCTGAACATGTCCATCACTTTATGACCACAATGTACAGCTGTGGCCAAATGTTTTGAGAATGACACAAGTATTGGTTTTCACAAAGTTTGCTGCTTCAGTGTTTTTATTGACAATTACATTAAGTTTATGCAAAGAGTCAATATTTGCAGTGTTGGCCCTTCTTTTTCAAGACCTCTGCAATTCACCCTGGCATGCTGTCAATCAACTTCTGGGACACATTCTGACTGATGGCAGGCCATTCTTGCATAATCAATGCTTGGAGTTTTGTCAGAATTTGTGGGGTGTTTTTTTTTTTTTGTCCACTCACCTTATTAGGATTGACCACAAGTTCTCAATGGGATTATGGTCTGTGGAGTTTCCTGGCCATGGACCCAAAATTTTGATGTTTTGTTCCCCAAGCCACTTAGTTATCACTTTTACCTTATGGCATGATGCTCCATCATGCTGGGAAAGGCTTTTATTAAACCAAAAAAAATCAAAAGTTTGTGTCCAAAAAAGTGTAGTATTCCATAAATAATCCATAAAAACAGTAAAAAAAAAAAAAAAAAATCAAAGTGATTAAAACAAGGCTAAAAACGAGAATAAAAACCACCAGTAACTGGGTCAAACAAGCTGAACCCAACTCCTTCCAAGTCTTCCCCAGCTCCTCTCAATCCCAACCCCCGTCTTGGCTGCCTCAGTTGGCATCTACCACAACGCTCAGGGTTGGTTATCCTCTCGTTATCCTTCTCACTCACGTAGTCATCTCTCAGATACCTGGAGAGGGCGCCACCTTGATCACACCCTCTCCTCTGAACAATCAGTGGGTATTATCTGTCCCTAGAGCACCGATCTGTTGCGGCGCCCCTGACTGCGCTGCCTTCTCTCTTTCTAGCCAGCAGGCTCATTCTCCTCCTTTTTTCCCCAATGCCGCACTCTCAGAGCTCTACATGCCTTTCTTTCTCTTCTTCTTCCCCCCCCCACCCCCCCCCCCCCCCCTTCATTCCTGTGGCGGCCTGTACTTGTATGGCTCCGTGGGTGTAGTGTCTCAATCACGCACCACAGAAAACCAATGAAGCAATTGAAAAGATTGTACCCTCACATGCAGGTACGACCCGCCTCAATTGCCTCACCAACTCCCCACAGTTGCACAAGTGTGCCCACAGAGACTGACACGGCCAATGGATTATTTCAAAAAAAAAAAAAGGCCATTCTTTCGGAGCCACAGACCCGCTATACTACAGTGACAAGTTTATTCTTTCAGCTTTCTTATATTGTACATCCTTCTCTTTTCAGGTGTTTTTTAAATAAAACATATCCATGATTATTCAATAGTATTAATAAATATGTTAACTTTATTTTTCAAATCCAAGGTTAGCATACATGGTGCAACCCAGGTCACAGTTAACATTTGAACAAACCTGTTTGTAATAAAGTAGTATTTATCTGGCATAATTGAAACTGCCTTAATATGCCACCTTTAGAAAGTGTTGCCTGCCTATTTGGAAAAGTTGTATGTAGATTTAAGCTATAAAATCTTGTCCCATTAAAGGCAAAAGATGTTCTGCCTACGTCTGTTTTATGTTGTTTTGGGTGGTGGACGGCCAGAATGCCTGTATACTGGAAGGACCAGGGAAGAGAACATATCCAGAGCCATACCTCCCTGGAGCAATAGAAGTTAGCCCTCATAGGTTGCAGCGGTGCCTTGGACTCCCACAGGGCTCAGTGGGATTTGGAGTTTGGTGCAGCCCTGTTGGGCTCCATTGGTGCCACCGGGGGGTGCTGCAGATCGGTTAAGCCCTGTTTTGCAGCACTTCTGCCACACCTGGAAGTGCTACTGGAAGAAGTTTGTCGGACACCTGGAGTACTTCTGGGTGTCCTATAAAAGGAGCTAGCCGCCACTACTCCAGGAGCCAGAGTGAGGAGGAGGTGGACAAAGTTTGCTGGAGGAGGAGTGGCTGCGAAGAGAGAGAGAGTGAGTGAGTGAGAGACACACACAAGAAGAAAGGGGCTGTATATTGGTGCTGTAGTGGTGGGATATGAGGAATAAAATTTCTCACTCTTAATAAACGGGTATTGTGTGCTGAACTTGGCTGTGTGTTTGTTGTATCAGGGGTCTAGGGAGCTGAACGCCCACTGGTGGTCACAGTGTATGCAATCTCTGACCTTCATATTTTATATTGTTGTTAACAGCATTGTTCAGGTGTTAGCACTCATTTGTGATTATCAGAACACATGGTACAGACATCTTGAGAAAAAGTTAAGTATGGTGCATAGCATTTTTAAATGCAATAACACTTAAAGACAAGTTTGAGTAGAGCATGTCGAAATATACAGGGAACTTTTAATCTGTAGTGTAACACATACCTAATCTATATTAGTAAACGACGGTTATATACAGTATATGCACGGACGACGGATGCAGGACGCATCGAAGCGTATCCGCACTGCGACTCAGCGCCCCAGAGTCAAACCCAGCGGCTTGCCAGACTCAGTAGGTAGTGCCCAAACAACACAACACAACCTGTAAACTAAACTTCAGGTCACAATACAACTGCCGCCCGAACGTGCACACCACCGCATATAAAAGCTTCGTTTAGTAATGTTTACGAAGGTTGTATATATGCACGGATGCCAGATGCAACCCATGCCAAAAGTGCACGCGCACTTGCACAGCGCCCAACAGTCAAACCCAGCGGCTTCCCAAAGTCAGTAAGTGGCACCCAAACAACACAACACAACCTGTAAACTAAACTTGACGTAAAGCGTGTACGCCAACAAGTTGCCATGGTGACATATTTAAACATTGACATAGAATAACTAGACACCTCATGACTAGCCGCCATATTGTGAGTGGCACTGCTGTGGAGTGAAGTAATGAATAATGTGCTGCTTGGGATTGTACAAACCGCTGTACGCTCCAAACCAGATCCCGGGGGATTACATTTCATAGGTAAGGCTGAACAATTGTTTTGGTTATATTTGGCTGTTAGAAAATCCCGTTTTATAATTTTTACTTTAGCTAAGCCAGGCTAAGCTAGCAAAGCTATGCATTTATTTTTGTGCTCAAATGAGCCTCCAAACAACGTTTTGGCTAAACGTATTTAGTCACTATGTAGATTGTTGTTAGCTGTTAACATTTCTCAAACTTGATGATGTTTTTTCTCAAGGAGCACATTGAGGAAACACAGTTTGAAATTGACAACCATCATTTTATGCTCATGTCTTTAGTTGTCTGTCTTCCACAAACTAAGGCTGCACCATATTGCCAGACTGAATACTCTCAAATTACAAGATCTGAGTGAGCGAGAGGAGTGTAAGTCTGGAGGAGATCAGTGAGGTTGTGGAGAGCTTTAAATGTTAAGAGTGGTATTTAGCATTGTATTCTCCTCTTTATCTTTTTATTTATTTAATAATTTTTATTAATTTTTATTGTAATCATTCCATACAAATAGATCAATTTATAACCAAACAAAATTGAAGACAAATCAAACCCCACCCCTGAGAAGGAGAGCTTAGCCAAAGGAGAATTGCTTAGGGCTTTTTAATAAGGCAACAATAAACAAAAGAAAGGGAGAAATAAATATATAGGTAAATAAGAAATGGGGAAGGGAATTAAATGCGGTAATAGTTAGTTCTCTTATTCTAAAATAATATTGATTAGATCCTGCCAGGTTTTGAAAAAAATTTGTACAGATCCTCTAACTGAGAATTTGATTTTTTCCAATTTCAAATAATATAAAACATTGGTTTCCCACTGACTTATCAGAGGAGAGTTAGGATTCTTCCAATTTAACAAAATAAGTCTGCGTGCCAAAAGTGTAGTGAATGCTATCACCGTTTGCTTGTCCTTCTCCACTTCAAGTCCGTCTGGAAGAACACTGAACACAGCTGTTAATGGGTTAGGAGGAATTGTGATACCAAGGCTGTCTGAAAGGCACTTAAAAATTTTGGTCCAAAATGATGTTAGTTTGGTGCAGGCCCAGAACATGTGACCCAGTGAGGCAGGAGCTTGGTTGCAGCGTTCGCAGGTTGGATCTTGCCCTGGAAACATTTTGGACAGTTTTAAGCAAGACAGATGAGCTCGATCTATAATTTTTAGTTGAATAATTCTATGATTTGCGCATATGGAGCTCGAGTGCATTCTCTGCTTTGCTACCTTCCACTCCTTTTCTGATATATTGATTAAGAGATCTTCTTCCCAATGTCCTCTTGGATCTTTGAAAGGTAGGGACTCTAATAGGATTTTATATAATGTGGAAATGGTGTTTAATTCCTCGAAATTGAGCAGTATTTTTTCCAGCATTGTGGAGGGTGAGAGGTGGGGGAAATCGGGCAATTTCTGTTTAACAAAATTTCTAATTTGAAGATAGTGAAAGAAATATGTAGCTGGGAGGTTGAACTTTGAACATAATTGTTCAAAAGATGCAAATATGTTGTCTATATAAATATCTCTGAGCATTTTAATCCCAAAACTTTTCAAGGTATTAAAAACTGGATATGTTTGCGAAGTTTGAAAGAGGTGGTTCTCTTGCAGAGGTTCCACAGATAAAATTTTCCATCTTAAAATGCTTTCTAAGTTGGTTCCATATTCTGAGTGAGTAAAGCACAATTGGGTTATTAGTATATTTGCGATAACTTGCATCTATTGGAGAGCAGAGCAGGGAGTATAAAGAAGTACTACAGGATTTTACTTCTATTGCGGACCAAGCCTGTGTATGTTCATATATTTGTGTCCAGGTTTTTATGGCTTGTATGTTTGCTGCCCAGTAATAAAACTGAAAGTTAGGTAAAGCCATGCCACCTTCTGCCTGAGGTCTTTGTAGGGTCGCTCTTCAGATTCGTGGGTGTTTTGAGTTCCAAATGAATGAGGTTATTGTTGAATCTAACTGTTTAAATAAATGATTTATTGATATATATTGGAATGTTTTGAAATAAAAAAAGTTTAGGAAGGATATTCATCTTAACAACGTTAATTCTTCCGGCTAGAGTGAGATGAAGGGTTGACCATCTATGCAAGTCTTGCTTAATGTTTTCCATACAGACGGCAAAATTTTGTTGATAAAGAGCTTTATGTTTACTTGTGATATTTACCCCTAGGTATTTAAACTGATCTGCTATGGTAAAAGGTAGGGTGTCCAATCTAATATTATATGCTTGTGAATTCACTGGAAAGAGTATACTTTTATTCAGATTAATTTTAAGACAAGATATCTTTTGAAATTCTGTTAGTGCTGTTAGAACTGCAGGGACAGTGTTTTCTGGGTCTGATACAGTGGGGCAAAAAAGTATTAAGTCAGCCACCAATTGTGCAAGTTCTCCCACTTAAAAGATGAGAGAGGCCTGTAATTTTCATAATAGGTGTACCTCAACTATGAGAGACAAAATGAGAAAAAAAAATCCAGAAAATCACATTGTCTGATTTTTGAAGAATTTATTTGCAAATTATGGTGGGGAAAAAAAGTATTTGGTCAATAACAAAAGTTCATCTCAATACTTTGTTATATACCCTTTGTTGGCAATGACAGAGGTCAAACGTTTTCTGTAAGTGTTCACAAGGTTTTCACACACTGTTGCTGGTATTTTGGCCCATTCCTCCATGCAGATCTCCTCTAGAGCAGTGATGTTTTGGGGCTGTCGCTGGGCAACACGGACTTTCAACTCCCTCCAAAGATTTTCTATGGGGTTGAGATCTGGAGACTGGCTAGGCCACTCCAGGACCTTGAAATGCTTCTTACGAAGCCACTCCTTCGTTACCCGGGTGATGTGTTTGGGATCATTGTCATGCTGAAAGACCCAGCCACGTTTTATCTTCAGTGCCCTTGCTGATGGAAGGAGGTTTTCACTCAAAATCTGACGATACATGGCCCCATTCATTCTTTCCTTTACACGGATCAGTCGTCCTGGTCCCTTTTCAGAAAAACAGCCCCAAAGCATGATGTTTCCACCCCCATGCTTTACAGTAGGTATGGTGTTCTTTGGATGCAACTCAGCATTCTTTCTCCTCCAAACACGACGAGTAGAGTTTTTACCACAAAGTTCTATTTTGGTTTCATCTGACCATATGACATTCTCCCAATCCTCTTCTGGATCATCCAAATGACCTCTAGCAAACTTTAGACAGGCCTGCACATGTACTGGCTTAAGCAGGGGGACACGTCTGGCACTGCAGGATTTGAGTCCCTGGCGGCATAGTGTGTTACTGATGGTAGCCTTTGTTACTTTGGTCCCAGCTCTCTGCAGGTCATTCACTAGGTCCCCCCGTGTGGTTCTGGGATTTTTGCTCACCGTTCTTGTGATCATTTTGACCATATGGGGTGAGATCTTACGTGGAGCCCCAGATCGAGGGAGATTATCAGTGGTCTTGTATGTCTTCCATTTTCTAATAATTGCTCCCACAGTTGATTTCTTCACACCAAGTTGCTTACCTATTGCAGATTCACTCTTCCCAGCCTGGCGCAGGTCTACAATTTTGTTTCTGGTGTCCTTTGACAGCTCTTTGGTCTTGGCCATAGTGGAGTTTGGAGTGTGACTGAGGTTGTGGACAGGTGTCTTTTATATATGATAACGAGTTCAAACAGGTGCCATTAATACAGGTAACGAGTGGAGGACAGAGGAGCCTCTTACAGAAGAAGTTACAGGTCTGTGAGAGCCAGAAATCTTGCTTGTTTGTAGGTTACCAAATACTTATTTTACACCATAATTTACAAATAAATTCTTTAAAATCAGACAATGTGATTTTCTGGATTTTTTTTCTCATTTTGTCTCTCATAGTTGAGCTATATCTATGATGAAAATTACAGGCCTCTCTCATCTTTTTAAGTGGGAGAACTTGCACAATTGGTGGCTGACTAAATACTTTTTTGCCCCACTGTATATATATAAAACCATATCATCTGCATATAGAGAAATTTTCTGTTCCAGACCTTCTCTGACAATCCCCTTTATCTGATAAGAATTTCGGCAGTGAACCGCCAGTGGTTCAATGGCAATTGCAAACAGCAGTGGCGACAAGGGACATCCTTGTCTGGTACCACGTTCTAGCTTAAAGTAGTCTGAGCAAATGTTATTAAAACAAACTGAAGCTTGGTATACAGTAGTTTGATCCATGCACAAATATTCGGGCCAAACCCAAATTTCTCCAATGCAGTGAAAAGGTAGTTCCATTCAATCATATCAAATGCTTTTTCTGCGTCTAATGATAGTAATATCTCTGGGGTGTTTGATTTTGCTGGTGAATGTAGAACATTAAACAAGCGTCGGAAATTGGAAGATAGGTGTCGGCCTTTAATAAATCCAGTTTGATCCTGTGATATTACCGAGGGCAGCACTTTCTCCATCCTTCTAGCTAGAATTTTTGAGAGTATCTTAACATCATTATTCAAGAGTGAAATTGGTCTGTATGATGCACATTGTAACAAGTCCTTATTTTGTTTAGGAAAGACGGTGAGTAATGCTTGACGAAATGTTTGAGGTAGTATTTGGTTGTCTCTAGCTTCTGTAAATGTTGCCAATAAGAGGGGAGCTAGCTGAGTGGAGAATTTCTTATAAAATTCTACGGGGTAACCATCAGGGTCTGCTGATTTCCCGCTTTGAAGTGACTTTATAGCATCTAGTAATTCTGTTAGCGTCAGAGGTTTATCCAGTTCCTCAGCACTTAAAGCATCTGTTTGTGGTGTCTGTAATGAATCCAGAAATGCATTAGATTGTGTGTTGTCTTCTTTGAACTCAGTAGAATATAGGGATTTATAATAAACTCTAACTGCGTGCATTATATTTTTATGGTCAATAATTTCTTCTCCATTCGTGTTGGTGATTACTGGTATTGCATTGCGAACTTCTTGTTTGTGAATTTGTTGAGCTAAAAGCTTATTAGCTTTTTCTCTGTGTTCATAGTAATGATGTCTAGACTTATAAATAAGTTGTTCAGTTTCTTTAGTTGTTAAGATGTTAAGTTCTGTATGCAGGGCCTGCCTTTTCCTGTGGAGAGCTTCACTTGGACGCCTGGCTTGTTCTTCATCTATTCTAGTAATTTCGCTTCTTAGCTCTGACACTTTCTTGGTTTCTAATTTATTTCTGTGGGAAAGATATGAAATAATCTGTCCTCTTAAGAAGGCCTTTAGAGTTTCCCAGAGTGTTCCTGCAGAAACCTCTGTGGGCTTGTTTGTCTCTAGGAAGAAGCTGATTTGTTTGGATATAAATTCTGTGCAGTTCTCATCTGCCAATAGAAGAGGGTCAAGGCACCATCTACGAGGTGAGTTTGAGGGGCTTAATGATTTTATCTCCAAGACTAGAGGGGCATGGTTGGAGATAACAATTGTGTTGTATTTGCATGATTTAATCGTAGGCAGGAAATTATTATCTATAAAAAAAATAATCAATTCTTGAGTAGCTATAATGCACTGGTGAGTAGAACGAATATGTTCTTGAGTTTGGGTTAAGAAACCTCCAGGGGTCTGATAAGTTGTGGTCATTTAAAAACTGTGTAATTGTCTTTGCAGTATTAGATGTCGTCCCCCCCTGTCACAGGAGTCCTATCTAAGAGTGGATTTAAAACACAATTAAAGTCCCCAGCCAGTATAATTTTGAGTGTTCACATTGGGAATGGATGCAAATAGACTTTGCATGAATTCCTTATCATCGACATTGGGTGCATAAACATTTATCAAAATCATTTTACTGTTATATAAGTTGCCCATGACCATCACATATCTCCCTTCAGGGTCTGATACTACATCTGATGCTACAAATGGAACTGTGCTGTGTATGAGAATTCCCACCCCTCTAGTTTCCTTTGTAAAGCTAGAATGGAACATTTGGCCAGTCCAGTCTTTATGTAGTCTGGACTGATCCTTGCTTAGTAAGTGGGTCTCCTGTAAAAATACTATTTTAGCGTTTAAGCCTGTTAGGTGAGAGCATACTTTCTTTCTCTTTAATTCATGATTCAGGCCTTTTAACATTCCAGCTCACAAAGTTAACTGTCCCATCATGGAGACATTGATTCTGAGTTTTTAATGTCATTTTATAGTCTTAACTGGTAGTGAGGCAGTTTTAATCTTAATTTCAAAATTCCCCATGAGTTATTGCATTTTAGCCTATTGTTGCATTGCTATTTATAGTTATAGGGATTAGAAGAATAGATTAGATATAGCCTGCTCTCCTTCTCTCCCCCCCTTTATCCCCCCCCCCCCCCATTTTGCCTCCCCACATGAGGCTTGATCCCACTTCGCGATGTCCCAGTCCTCTGACATACAAAGAGACAGAGCACGTCCAAAACAAAACAAACCCCACCCCGCAGCGGCGTTAGAGAATTAAAACAAAGAGATATCTATTGCAGCTAAATTCTTAATGATTATATTTTCACCAGATAATATTAACAGTCTTTAAGCTTAAAATAATCTTCAGCAATTTTAAGATATTAAGATAAAAAAAGAATGAACTGGGAATGATTTTAAAAAGTAGTCTAGGATAAATATGGTAATTCCTAATGTAATAGTATAAATGTAATAGTAATGTAATAGTAGAAATAGCAATAAACCAAGAGTATGATGTTAAACAGTCTACTTTAAAGTAGGAAAAAAAAAAAAAAACAAATCCTACTTTAATTACTTCCACACTTCCACACTCATGTCTAAAACTATAAATTAAGACATAAACATGTAATGTCCAAGTAAAGAAAAGGTATGTATAATTATAATACCAGTCTTTTTAAAAGTGAATCCGAGAGCAGATGATAGGTCCTTCCCATGCCTTGATAGAATACGGCTCCTTATTAACTGTCAAAAAAGTGTCGGAAACAGCTTGTTTAGTTTTTCAGCTTCTTCCTTGCTTGAAAAAATATAATATTGATCTTGAACTTCCACTTTCAGTTTGGCGGGATACAAGAGGCTGTATTTGATATCGGCTTTCTGTAGCAACTTTTTAATGTCACAGTAGGCTACGCGTTTTTGCAGCTGTGAGAAGTCGGGGAAAATACGAATAAGATTATTTTCAAATATATAATCTCTTGCTTGTGTCTGAGAAGTGCCATCACATCAAGCTTACATCGTAGTCGCTCAAAGCGGACAATAAAAGACTTAGGTTCAAAGGTACTTGATCTGTATGTGCGATAAGCAGCTGCTATCTCAATGTCAAGTTTAAAATCGTCTCCAATTATTTTAGACAGTAATTCTACTGCAAATTTCACTGGGCTTGAGGTTTCTCAGGTATACCCTCAATTCTTATATTATTTCTTCTGTAACAATCTTCCAGGGCCGCAAGTCTGTCTCCAAGTTTTTTGCATTCGGAATTCGCATTGTATTAGCATTGTATTCTGTAGTTAACTGGGAACCAGTTTAGTTGAGAGAGAATAGGTGTAATATGTTCAGTGGATTTACAACAGCAGGATATTATCTTGGCAGCAGAATTTTGAAGAAGTTCTAAGCGATTGATAAGTTTTTGTGGGATGCCAGATAGAATACCATTACATTAATCTATACGTGCCGTGACTCTGGCATTAAACAATACTTCAGTACTGTGTTGCGTAAGATCAGGACAAAGTCTGGAAATGTTTCGAAGATAGAAGAAGGCAGTCCCCGAAATGTTACTTATATGGGAGGAATGGTTAATAATAATAATTAGAATTATTATTATTTAATAATTGCCATTATTAGTGTATAAATGGATATAAATAATTGCATTTAAACGATTCGCCAAAATCTGTTGTATGTAAGCGATACTGTTTTAAACGTTGTTTTTTCATCAGAAAACCCGGTTTCCATGTCTACCTGTATTAGTTTACATGGCACTTTTGCCACTCGCAATAAGGCTGACGTATCGTGTCTACTGGGAAACACAGTGAATGCGGCGTCTATATATGTGTATGTATTTAAACTTGAGGTAGTGGCGACTACTGACAGTGCCAGCAGTCAGCTACTCCACAGTGCCTGCGGTCAGGGGTTCAATTATGATTCCTAACAGCAAACGACTTCTAGCTAACAACACACCCGTAGAAAAACAAAAACGAGACTGCATGGATAAAAACAATGAACAAAGGCGCCTACAACGCGCTTCTGAAACACCAGAACCAAACGAGTCATGACTCCAAAAAGAAACCGCTTTACTACAAATATATTTATTTCATTTAATGAAAACTTTCCCAGGACGCTCCCACCCTCCATGATCTTACATCCCTACAAAGATTGGAGGGAACAGAAAGTAATTGCCATTCTTGGATTTGTGATTCTTTAGAGAATCGGGGGTTTACTGGTTTGAACTATAAAACCCAGTTGTAACCTGATCCATGAACAAAAAAAACTTCAAAGAACTGCATAGGTTGGGAGCATGTGCTGATACCCCACAAGAGGCCTAGGGAAATCTACAAACCTGGCTATACCCTCAGATTTCACTCTTTCTGTTATAATGTTTGACTACTGATTTTCATGTACATACAGTATTTACAGATTATAATAATGTAGTTACCAGACCTTTTCAAAACTGTTTTTTGTGTGTTTGTACCACTCCACACGTCCTAGAAGTGTGTGAGCTAATCATGCAGATGTAGCTGTTGGCTGTGTGCACTTTGTCTTTCAGGAACAATAAAGGAAAGATTTTTTTTCTAATTAGGCTTTGGCTGTTGAATTTTTTACAGAATGAAAGTGTAATGCACCTAAAATATTTTTTACATTATTCTGCGGAGACCTTGAACCAAGTCGCATCATGTACTCATACTATGGTATGTATCTGTTATTTGAAAAGTTAGTGCAAGTTACCAGTTCCTTTTTTTGTATTCAAAAGCATTTGCCCGAGTTGTTCTCTTATTACCATAACCCTAGCAAGAGCAACACATTATGCAATATAAAATTTCGTGTTTGGTTTTGTAGCAACTTCAGTTTCTTTTATAATGGTTTACAGCAGCTTACTTACATAATCTGCTTTTTTTCTTTTGCACACGACACCCCACAAGTGCGCAGTACTGAGTGTTGATTAGCATTGTAAACCTGGTAATGAAATACAGGTGGCCTTGGCTCTTCCAAAAAATTTTAAGACGTTGTTTAAAGAAAAGAAAAAAAAAGTAATGTGATCAATTCAGTTCAGGTTTATTGTTATAGTACACGTAATAAAATAAGCTTAAGAATATTTTATATTACATGATCTATATCAGTGTTCAACCTTTTTACACCTGTGGCCTGGTGAAAATAGAAATATTTCGTGGACCGGCTGACGGCTAAGACAGAAGTAAAAACCAATGTAGATAGTATTTTATTTATTAAATCTAATGTTATAAAATTACAGTTTTTAGTTGGTGCGACATTTGTTGCTGCTTCTTTGCTACAAAATTTGTTATACGTGGCTGCAGTGTTGTTTCTGAGAGATGAAGCACTACATTAAAATCCATTCAATTTCTCTGTTTGGTTTTTACTACTGACAAGGCTGAAAAAGTCTTTTTTTAACACAAATAGGAAGTTGAACAAACGACCAACAATTTGATAGCTTTATAACTCAGAAATGGATATTCTTTTTCGAGTGATATCCAAAATTGAGACAATGATTGCATTTTATGCTTGGACACCAGAGTGACATCAGAAGACAACTCGATCAGCTTTTCTTTTTTTACAAGATGCAAGTGTGCATGATTTTATATTTTCCAAGAAGGTATTATTAATCCAGAGGTTACTTTTAAGAGGATCCTCATATTCAGGGAAATAAGTATTAAAGTTTTCAGCTAACGCCCTTAAATGATGACTTATTATGTTGAATATGACTTTCTGGTTGATGTTAGCAGCAATCAAAAATTCTCCCAAAAGTGGAAACATTTCTGTATGTTCCTATTGTATCTATTTTATTTCTCATTGTAAAAATATTTGTACAAGATCCCTGAAGAGAAATATTAAGTTCATTAATGAGGCTAAATATGTCCGCCATATACGCAAGCTTAGCCATCCATTCCTCATTTAAAAAAGGCTCTGCTAGGTCAGTTTTTCGCTCTTGCAGAAACTGCTTTACTTCTTCCCTTAGTTCAAAAAGGCATGCAAGAACCCTTTCTCTTGACAACCACCTTACTTCTGCATAGAGAAGGAGATATTGGTGGTGTGAGTCCATACTCTAACACAGTGTTGTGAACAGCCTGGTGTTTATAGCTCAACTACGAATTTCATTAATGATCTTTATTGTGTCATAGTATTT
Source organism: Erpetoichthys calabaricus (assembly GCF_900747795.2). Classification (NCBI taxonomy): domain Eukaryota; kingdom Metazoa; phylum Chordata; class Cladistia; order Polypteriformes; family Polypteridae; genus Erpetoichthys; species Erpetoichthys calabaricus. The sequence continues at coordinate 181,456,166 of NC_041397.2, forward strand.
AGTTCAGTAGACCACTTCATTGCAGCTAGATGCTACTGGTGGATCATACAGTGAGTGGATAAAACTTCTGGGTGCGCGACTTCCTTTATTTTCGCAACTACTCCTGAGAGATGTCCAGTCATGCTTGCAGTACCGTCCGTACACGCTTCGACACATTTGCTCCAGTTTAAGCCCTGGGCTTGAAAATGCTCATCAAGAGCATTAAATATCTCTGAACTAGTGGTCCGTCCAGGTTAAGTGAAGACAACAAAGAAGTTCTTACCCTTTAGGCTTCATCTTCAATATATGTCACGGAGTAAAGTAAGATAGCATGGTTACTCCCATCAGTTGATTTATCAAGTTGAATCGCGAAACTTCTTGATTTCTTTATTCCCTCTACAACTTTTCAATATCGGTGGCCATATCAACAATTCTCCTCTGAATGGTGGTGTACAAAAGTGGTATAGCCTCTAGTTTTTTAGTGGCTTGAGGCCCCAAAATCTCTCGTATGACATCTAAGATGCAAGACTTTACTACAGAGCGCCTTGCTTGCCTCCTGTCTATAGAGAAAGTGAGAGAGAGGCTTGGAGCATGCGCTGATGCAGCTTGTTGCCACACCCACCATGTGACAAACCACCTCAGGATCCCAGATTAGGACCGGAGTGCAGCCATACAATAGGTAACACCTCAGCACCACACTGGAACAGTGTGAGGTTTTTTTATGGTTTATTACTATATGAAGATTTTTCCTTCTTTGTTTTTGGCGTTTGATCCAGTAGATGTCGCTAATGAGCCTGTTAAGACTTTCTGCAGAAAAATCACTTTACTACTTCACATAAAATGGTGTGCCCTCCTTAAATGAAATAAGTGCCTTTGAAACTTAAATCAGATGTGTGGACTTACTACGTATTCAAACAGTGCATTGGTAAAGAACAGCTGGAAAAAAGCAAAGCTATATATATGTAAGCTGTGCAAGTCAGAATTGAAGTATTGTTATAACACAAAATATTTGAGAAATCATTTTGTCCCAACGTCACCCATATACAATCTCAGTTGATAACGTGCAAATGAGTAGAGCCTAAATCTACACTGGAGACGGTGTTTTATCTCCAAGCTTCCATTTAAATCGCCTTCTGCCCAAAAAAATAACAGTTTCTATAGCACTTTTTTATCAGTAAAGATAAAAGACCCTACATTGTTGTTGTTAAATGTGGGTTTTTGGCAAATGATACAGGTTTTGGAACGATTTTATACTGTACCAACAAGAAAGCAAACAAGTTATTGTACCTAGGCTTTATGAAGATATTGAGAAAATTATTGCCACATCTATCAGGTTAGCAGAGAGAGTAACCCTAACTTTCAACTGCTGGACATCCAGGATTCCTTCATGACATATCACTACATTACAAACGACTGGGTACCTGTGGCGGATGTGTTACTGATAAGAGTGCCACATGCCAATCACACCGGGAACAATCTTGCTGCCTAAATGCAGAGCGGCTGAGATGGCAGTCTGTTTTTCCAAAAACCTTTCTAGCATTTCTAATGTGCTGTTCCATCATGTGACCACATCAGTCCTAAGTTTTGTGTTTTGGCAAGTCCAAAAATGTTGCTTTCTATTTTAGCACATGGCCAGCTATACTGCTATGGTGGAAACATCTTTCAACGTACCTCACCCATGCCTAACAAGCGGGCAATTGTTGGAATTTTCAGAGTGGCCTGCCATACGAAAGTGAGCAAATGTGCAAAGCAGCTCATGTGAAGTAGCTCCATAAGCTGTATCACATTGTTGTTAGTCATAATGTCTTGTTCTTTGTCTTAAGTTCCATTCGTCTAATGTGGCTGTCAACAAACATCAGCTCTAGATCCTTATTTTAAAACACTTCCTTTTTCTCTGAGTAGGAATTGTGAGGACACATTTTTGAGATGGAATAATGTGACCGCTACATGTGAGCAACTGAAGATATCTTTAACTTGTAGAATTATGCAGACACACAAGTCTTTCTGCTGGATCTTTAATTTTGACAAGATTATTTTAAATGTCTAATGTGGAATAAATTGGCTAATAGTAAAGAGCACAGTACTGAAAGGTGGCACACTAATGGCAGAGCTAACAATCTGCTATGGGAAAATGCAGTAATAAATACTCTGTTTTCCTTACTTAAGCCCCCATGTTTCAAAGCTGCTTGTGTACATTTCAATAAACCCACAAGTCAATCAAAAACAATAATGGTATTTTAACATACCCAAGGGTGTCTTCTTTCAAATAAATTTTAAGTTTCAATGTTGTCTGCTCTCTTGCATTATTAAAATATGTGATTTGCACATGCATATCCTGAGACGAGCAGCGTGTCACAGCTGAGTGAATCTGCTTTTATCAGATATCCCACCTACATCGAACCTCATACAGTGAAAGACTCATTACTGTTGGATATCTGAGGTTCAGAGCATTCTATTGAAATATAGTTGTCTATGATTGGTCATTTTGCACTACATGGCTGAAGGATTATTATAGTTGGCTGTAATATGGGGCTTTGAAATGCATATCCAGCAATAATGGGTTAGAATTTTAAGTTTTTTTTTATATATACCTTTAGTAAATTTAAATTTAGTAAATGAAGTATTGAAATTGTAGTGCTTAATTAGGCTAACAAGCAACTGTTGACTATAGTTTGACCACAGTATTGTTTTCCTTACCAGATTTGTCCACTGATTTGTGTGAAGTATGTTTTATTTTGATTGGACCAATATATTTTTTGTTGCTTATGTTTGACTTTTTTTTTTTTATAAAAATGAATAAAAATTAAATTCTTACTCTGCTTAATATTTATACATATTTTCATCTAAGGGTAAGACTATATAGTAGCTTTCACTATTCTGTTCAGGCAAAATGTTATTTTGTACATTTTGGAAATTTAAATCTGTGTGGGCAAAAATTGCTCCTTAAAAAAAAAAAAAAAAATAAAATCCCATACTGCTTGTTTGTGGAGTATGTGATTTTATAAATTTTTGTAGAAGCAAAATTAGAGAAAAATGTAAAAAAGACTTATTTTTGGCCCAGAGCAGATTAGTAATACTAATTTGGATAGGATATCATTGGAAAGGAACAATCTACAATATAGGAATAACCTGATTTTCAGAATAAAAACACTAACTAAAGTTAAAAAATTTAAAGAAGGCCTATTGATGGCATACATTGGATTCCAATTAAGCAATTGTGTTGGAACAAAAATCTGCTGCAGCTACAGCCCTCCAGGATTCAACTTTGATCTAAAGTCCCTTACTGTAGGAATTAGTTTTCGTCATTCTTCCTGGACAATAAAAGTTGAACATGGCAGGCTTATGTTTTATGATTTTAAATTGTAGAGATCACAAATCGGTCATACCACATATTTTAGAGTAAATGAAGCAAACACTTGGGTAAGAGGTAAAATAATATAAGAAAAATATAATGATTAGGCTGTATATAGAATGATGGGGGGGGACTCTCTCTATACCCAATATACTTGAACAAAATATGCCAACGACAAGAGCAGCGTCGCAAGTCGAATTCCATTTAAACAATATCCCTATGAGGAAGGTGATTAAATTATGAATGTAAAAAGTAACAAAACAAGTAGCATCTAATTAAACCCTAGCTGTCCCAAGATTTGAGTATCTGTTAGGCAGGGAGACATACTGCTTTGCTCACTGGCGAAAAACACACTCTCAATAGTACAAAGAACTCTCCTACTTTGCTCCCAAATTTTTTCCTTCTCTACCTGGTAGTTGAATCATTACCCTATAGTAGCCATCCTCCTGAGTGTAAACAATAGGCCTTTAAAGTCTAATTAGTGTCAGTTTTAGGCAGATGAACACAATCTGAAACTCCCAGGTGCTGTCTTGTCTCATAAGTACCCCTGTACTACTGATCCCAATTCCTAATTAAAAGGCTAGGAGCCTCCATTGTGAACCCACTGCTGTTCTTCCTATACTTTATAATATGCATCAATGCATCAATTCTTTTATTTTCTGTGTGGAAGCCCCATGCCCCCCCCCTTTTTTTTTTTTTTTTTGGCCACTGGACATTTTTATCTAGATCTGTTTGCCTTCTACTAATCTTCCACATCTTATTTCAGTCTCAGTTTATTTAATTACTTCCAAAGCACATAGAATATACATCACCCTAGTTGAGTGTTTCAAACAGAAAAATAATGTTGAATTTTCATTTTGCTAACTTTAATGCATAAAAGTAAGCAAACAGTGTAAAAACTTAATAACTACTTTCAAAGTAACTATAAATATTTGTGTTGCTGTGTCTCTCATCACTTCTTCCAGCGGTCTTCCATTAAGGAATTAATGATTTTCCTTTTACTTTCTTCTAGGTTTGCTTGTAGGTGTTATATTGCGATATGGCATTCCATCCACCAGTTATCACAACAAGACACCTCCCAGTTGTTCCCTGAAGGAGCGACCAGTACCCACACTTCTGCTCAATGTTGGAAACAAGTTTTTTGAATATACCTTGAAGGGAGAGATCAACTCACGAGAGATACATAATGTAGAACAAAATGATATGCTTCGAAAGGTAACTCTACATTGCTTATTTTTGTAAAAGATCCTCATGAAATATTAAACCACACCAAATAAAATGAACCAGGAGTATCCTTTTCATAGCACAGTTCGCAATTGAAAAGGTCAGCTTTCACTTTGTCAGAAATAACATTTTATATAATATGATTAGCATTTTAAAGAGCCCTAAGGAGCACTCAGTTTTATTAGACTGTAACATTTAAGAATCTTTTACCAATTTTAATGGCAATACACAGAAACTCTTTGCAAGTTGTCTGTGGATAGTGGCATGTTGACTAATGCAGTTGGGTGTTGGTCTTTTGTTGTGCTTTGCAGGACTGGAAAAGATACAGTTAACCATCTTTTATAAAATCTGTTTTTATTTCATTATTACAATAGATTTGCTCAGGATGAATTGCTAGCATTGTGGTTTTAAAAGGCAGATTTTTTTTCTGTTTATTAAGTAATAAATTCTTGACATTTTTGATAGCATTAAGTTTTCTAATTGTTCAAGGTTAGCACAAGCAAAAACTTGGTGATATGTATCATTTACAGTTCAAACCTCACTGCATTTGATGTATTTTTTCATTTTCCTTTGTTATATACAACATAATCATGAAAGTGATAGTGAAGATAATTGTAAATTGTCTGTCTGTACTTTTGTGATATATATGGTATCTGGAATAGATAGACAAAGCACATGTAGACACTTGCAAATATGCAGCTTCTACAGATAGTGCCTAGGCATGGAACTGAACACAGGAACAGTGTGGCATTTAAGCTAATCATTGCAAACTACGGACCACAGGCCAAATACGGCCCTAGACTGTCACTTTTACTGGCTCTTTAAACAATAACTGTAATGTGCGTAGTCTGGCCTACTGTACATTAAATTACCAAATATAGGCTTAAGTAAACCAAAGTAAGTGTAGTTTGGGAACCTAAAGCCTCCATAGAAACAAAAATAAACCCATATAACCTCCCACATTCATTTCACCCTAACGAATTAAGTGAATCCCGAACTAGCTGCATTAAACAATGTCAAAGAAAAGAAAAATTTGATTTTGAGTGCAGGATATTTAATCAACAGTGGACCGATGACTTTTTTTTTTTTTTGTTCAGTGCAAGGACAAAGCCGTTTGACTCATATGTCAATAGTCTATCACTGTCTTCAAAGAATACAACTTGTGTCAGCACTATGAATCTCGACATAAAGAAAAATATGATTGTCTTACAGGGCACATGGGGTCAGAAAAAAATCTCAAAATTAAAAAATGCATTGACGATTCAGCAGAATGCATTTTTAAAACAAAAAGATAAATACTTGTTTAGTTCGTTCCACTTTTCAAGTAGCCAAGCTAATAGCTACCTGTGGTAGACAGTTCACTGACGGAGAGTTTGTGTAAGAATGTTTGGTCTGCTGCTAAGGAGATGTGTACAGAGAAGGCAGACTTCTTCAGGGTGGTGAGTCTTTCCGTACCAACAATTACACGAAAAGTGGAAGAAATGGGTGACAATTTGCTTATACATTTACAAAGGAAATTTAAAGACATTCTATTTTTTGCTTGCACTAGACGAATGCAGCGATACAGCACAATTTTCATTCAGGGAACTAATGAGCAATTCAAAATAACAGAAGATCTTGCTGCACTGCAGAGCATCTATGGCACAACAACAGAAGAGGACATCTAACAAAACATTTGCCAAAACTGTTGATAATTTGGGGGTCAACTGGTCTAATTTAACCAGTGTGACAACTGACGGGTGCCCCAATTATGGTAGGTTCTGTGAGAGAAGTGGTTGCACACATCAACAGAGAGAGAGATAAATATAGTCACACAAGTCAGATTGCAACACACTGCTTGATCAACCAGCAAGCACTGTGCTCAAAGTCAGTTAAGTGGGACTGTGTCATAAAAGTTGTGGTGTCTTGTGTTAACTTCATTCAAGCAAATGCTGGCAGTGACAAACATGGAACCTGACACAGACTTCCTTGTCAGTCAAAAACAGACTCATAGTTCACAATGATTTAGTTCAGTACTAAGATTAAGTACTGTTGAGGTTAAAGGCTATATTATAATTTCATTACATTTCAAAGACATTGTTTGATTTCATTTTAAAACGATTTGTCTCTCAAATGTGCCTAGATTTATGGCATTATGTTTTTATATTTTGTATTTCACCCCACTCCAGCCCCCTCATGGTGTGAAAGGCAGTAAGCTGGGCCCCTTGATTAAAACGTCTGAGAAACCCTGTGCTAGAGAGTTATAGGAATCTGGTGCTAGTTCACGGCAAGATTACTTATGCATACATACACACTTCCCCACTGGGCAAATTTAGAGTCCCTGTTGATCTAAACTGAATGTTTTGTATTGTGGGTGGAAACTGGAGGACCTAAGGAGAATTTACAGACTAGCATAAACACTTTCTCTAAGCTGCTTAAGACAGGTTCAAGGATGGACAGAGCCTTTCCTACAAGGAAAGAACCAATCCTAGATGGGACACCATTTCTTCATAGTATCCAATTAGTCACAAACCTATACTCGCTCACATGGGGCCAATTTGAAGTTACATCTTTGAGATGTTGGAGGAAACACAGAGAATAACCCCATATGTTTATGTACGTTTGTGTAGTTTTTTGCCACTTTATTTTTTCTTAAAAAAAAAAAAAGAAACAACAACATTTATTTCTCTACTATATTTTCATACAAAGAAAGTAGATCAAAGTGCTTTACAAGATGTCAAAGAGATAAGAAAAAAATTAGTTAAGAATAAAAATGAATAAGTAGCAATATGCTTACACAACACAAATATATAATTAGTAGAAAAGTAGCATCCTTTTATATACACTATCATATTCGAAGTCTACAGATTTGTACGATGAGTATGTCAGATGGACAGGGAGAACAGAACAACCAAAAACAATTCCAGTTAAGTTTGAGTAAAAAAACAAAATCTACAGGGGTTTCTAGGCCAAAAAGGCCCCATGGCCCCTGCTGGGCACTCTACCTGATTTAAATGTATTAAAATCATTTCTCATTGTTTGCAGTCAATGCAGAGTATCTTGTTGACAACAGGGGCACTTGCCTTCATTCACACATTATAGATGCCTGCTTTGATCAGGTGTTTGTGGTACAAAACACCATCACAGAAGGACCAAAACAGAGAGTAGAGAAAAGTAGAGATTAGTATAAGATTGTAAATCCCTGAAGAATATGATAATTCTATTCATGTACCATCTATTAAGAATACAACTGAAGTATAGCTGTTACAAAGGCAAATTATAAAAGTGGATTTTAGTATTTTTTTTTAAATATTCTACAGTGTTGGCCTGGTGTATCTCTGTTCATAAAGTATTTCATGTTTTTGGACCATAATAGCAAAAGGCCACCTCAACACTTCTTTTATGTATAGCTATTAGCAGACCGCTAACCGAAGATCTAAGGTTATGACTTGGAAAATAAGGAAACGGGCATTCCAAGAAATAGGAAGGAGCAGGAATATTTAAAGTTTTATATGCCATTAGCAGTATTTTAAAATCATAAATTCATAACCAATATAACGATACTAAAACAGATAACTAGAAAAAGAAAATCTGAATACATCTTAAGGTGCAACTGATCAATGTCTTTCTTAGGTAGATTAATTAGGAATGATTTACAGTAATCTAGTAGACTTAAAATAAAAGCGTGATCTAATTTCTCAGTATCTTGCAGTGTTATGAACTATCTAACTTTTACAATGTTCCGTAAGTGAAAAAAAGGAATTCCTAGTAATCTGGTTAATGTGCAATTTAAGTTTAGAACAGCATCCATGGTAACACCTAAATTCTTTGCCTCGACCTTTACCTTTAGTGCTAAGAGAGAGAGTTAATTTATTAATTCCTTCAATATTTCCATTTTTTACCAAAAACTAAGGTTTCTGTTTTCTTATTTACTTTGAGAAGTTACTATTTCAACCATTCAGAAATATAAGTGAGACATTTGCTCAGAGAACCCAGAGCATCAGAGTTGTCAGGCACTATAGATAGATAAAGCTGCATTTGTTCTGCATTGCTTTGGCAGCCTCACTTTGTCTTTGGAAATAATCTGGCCTGTTGGAATAGCATGTTGATTGGGAAAAAGCAACGGACTCAGAATAGATCCTTGTGGTACACTGTATAGAATATCATGGAGCTCTGAATTTTGATCACCACAACTAAAAAATAATTTTATACATGTTAAATAGGATTGAAATATTTGTATACTACAGTTCATTTAGTCTAAATCTAAACAAAATAAATAAATAACAGATAATGAGATCAAAGTCGTTGTTGCTGTTAATAATTTTAAGGTGCTTCAAAATAGTCAGAACATAATTATTTTTCATAAACAAAAATACAAATGTATAAAAACTGGACCAAAAGAAACAAAACATAGCTGCAGGTAATACTGTATGTAGCTTCATCAGTGGTGCTTTAAGATGGTTCAATGATCTAGACCTGAGTTTATCTGTAGGTTTTTATATGTAGTAAATGAGTCTTGTGCAGAATGATTGACTGATGCCGCATTCATGTTTTGGTTCCTGCATTGCACCTGGCACAGCCAGGATAGACTCCTGGCTATTTGAACTGGATTAAGTAGATTTGAAAATATGACATTATGTTGTACAACGTACAATTTAAAACCAAGCTTAAAATTCTTTTGCAATGGACTGATCTTTTTTGGTTGCACTAATTTATTTTCAAAGCCCTCATATGGTTTTCCAGGTTTAATACAAATAAATGATAAAGTTTAAATCATAATTTTTACTTGTGCACGGTTTACAGCAAAATATACATTTTTTCTGTAATATTTTCTGATGTATAAACTAACTTTTGGAATAAGTAGATAAAATGACTACAAAAACAACTGCAATGTGTGCTGCTGTTTATTCTGATAGTTTTCTTGAACCTTTTTAAGACTAAAATTCTCTTACAGTTGTGTGTATGATTCTTGTGGTATTCAATGATTTTTTTTTTTTTGTTTTTTTATTTGTAGGTTACATTTGACCCAGAGGTTTTCTTCAACATTTTACTACCATCCCATTATTTTCCATGCTGGTTATAGTCTTAAAAAGGTAGCTATTTAATTTTTTTAATTCTTATAGTGTTCAATTATTTGTTTTTCGTATTTATAACCAAAGATAATGGACAAACTTACTTGAAAGTTTTTGAAGAAATACAGTAATCCACCATGTTGTGTTCGACAGTCTGCCCAGCTTATACTTTGGCTCCACATGTAACTAACTCATCCTATTCACCACATTTTGGTAAATTTTAAAGCAGGTTGCTGTTGGTGCAACCGGTAAAAGGTTGTATTGAGGAGCATGTGGTAATGTGTTTTGAATTTAGATCTTAAGTTTTTAAAATGTTTATCATATACTTTTACTTTCTGCGGTGTTAGACTTAATGAATAGCATGTTAATGAATGTTAGATTTTAATTAATAGTACTACATTCTGATTCTGCTTCTGCTGAAGTTCATAGTCTGCCTTCTTTATTAGGTATTTTCAGGTTTTCCATATGGAGCCAAGCGCCTCATCATGCCCATCTGTTTAGATTTTAGGCATTGAGCTTTAAACCGTAACAGTGCTGCATATTCTTGATGTTCTGGTCTTAGGAGCCAGCACGCTCAGAACAGGGTCCACAATACTGCTGTGCATTGCTTTTTTTGAAAATGCAGCATGCACTTCACAGTTAATTTCCATTTAAACTAACTCACAAATGCAGTCCATGATGTGAGTTTGGGTTTTACTTGGAATAGAATAGCCAAGAGATAATGTAAAGCGGTAATAGCACTTTAATCTGTTGCAACAAAAATGGAAGGAAACCAATATTATTTTAAATGTTACAATAATTTAATGTTATCCTTTTTTTTGTTGTTGTATATGCCTGTGTCTGTCTTGACGTTTTATAAAAGAATATTTTTGTGAATTGTGGGATATAGATATTCTTAAAATTCTAAACAATCACTATGCAACAAACTTTATTTAAAAACATCACAGATCTAGCTCTCTGGGTGTGAGATTTTATGAGCTTTCTTAAAACATAAAAAAGAGACTAAATTGTAGAGAGGGTTTCTTTTTTTTCTTTTGGTTGATATTAATATTTACCCATATTTAATGGGTAGTAGACATAGTCAATTATACAGTATACACACATACACAAAAATCAAGACTATCTTCATGTTTTAATTATTTTTTTATGTAAATGGATTGTGATAAACTGGCCTCTGGTCCAATATTGTTTTTTACGTAATGCCGATACCTCAAGGAGATAGCATTGTATTTTTGCAAAACTCTGTAGTTTAAATTAAGCAAGTCCAGTAAATTGTTGCATATTGTGGTAGAATTTTTATTATAAATACAGGGGTCATTCTAGATACAACTTTTTAATGCATTTCATTATTAGTTCATCATGGAAGTCTGATGTTTCTAATTTATTCATTACCTGAAGAGAAACAGCCACAAAAAATAAGAGGAAGACTATATGTGGACCTGGGGGGCAGTCTGACTCATCCAGAGTTACTATCTTCTTGTATTTCTTTTTTCTTTGCATGTTTTGCTTGAAGAACAAGTATTTAGTGATTACACATTGAATGTAGTAAATAGAATGGAAAATGGGTAAAACAAATGCACAGGTATCCAAAAGGCATTTTTGTTTTTTCACAAATTAGCTTTCATTGTCTGTGCCTAAAGTACAAAGTACCATGACATTGCGAATTTTACTTGGGTTTTTTGGGGGAGCCTGAGTTCATCCCAGCAGATTGTGGCTCAAGCCAAAAACCAACCTAGACAGGACTTTGTCTGTCACAGTAAACTGAAAAGACAAAGTATATTACTGAAGACCAAACACTAGGTGTCAATTTCTTGTCCACTCCACATAAAGATACTACTAATTCAGTGGTTTTCAAGAATTTAATCAACTGTTCCTTTGTTCTATCCCCAAGCAAGAATGCACCATATGCTCCACTTACAAAGTTCTGGGGGCCTCATGTAAAACGCCGTGCATAGAACTCACACTATAACATGGCGTAAGCACAAAAAGCGGGAATGTTGCATACGCACAGGAAAAATCCAGATGCAGGAATCTTGTGTGCACGCAAACTTTCACGTTCTTCCACTACATAAGTCCCCGATCGGCGTGAAATGTAACGCACACGTGGCACGTGCCTTCTGTCCCGCCCCAACTCCTCCCAGAATTTTGCCTCTTTGAATATGCAAATCTATATAAATAGCCTTCTGGGAAAAGCACGGGGGAAAATGTAAGAATTTCAGCGAATACCAAGTGGAGGCAAAGGAAAAACGTACTATTTGTTGGTTTAAACAGAGGTATAATCAACAAAAGAAAGCTGATCGAGTGACATAGTGTCGGAGAAACTCGAAAGCTCAAGTTCACAAAGTCGCACAGTGCCCGAAATAAAAAAGTTGTCACATATCAAAGTCGGCGTGAAAAGGCGACTCGTAGCGGACTCGTCTGAGTGTCATATGAAAGCTTATTAGGGTACAGAGAAAAAAAATAGGCACGCAGTTGGGGAAAAAAGCACGAAATGTCAACTTTAAATCTCAAAATTCCACTTTAATCACGTAGTTTATTTTGTCATTAAAGTAGAACATCATAAACTTCATCTTAAAATCGTTTATTTTACTAGTTTCTCAGTAGCACGTTAAATGCTTTGTTCTGTATTTGATCTTCTATGTGCTCTATGTGTGTGAATCACTACGTGCTTCCGTTCTTTCTCTTTCTCCAACAGGACACAGAATCCATTTCATTCAGTGATATTATAGCTCTCTGAATAATTAAAATACTGAGATGTATATGTGATATCTTTTTCATGATGATAGGAATGAAAGCATGTTATTAAACATGGGAACACGGTGGAGGCAGTGATGTGTTCATATCTCACGCAAGAGGCTTGCTGCGCCATGTGCGACCTGTCGATGAAATAATTTATTGCAGAGTACTGTCTCTTTCAAAACGTACTAACCATCCAATTCCTGTCCTTACTTTTCTTTCTCCAAATACCAATCGCCACACAATCAGCTCTGTAATAGGCGTTATTAAGCTTAGAATGCTGATTCTTCAAAACTTTTTAAGGAACATTGAAATATCTTCGTAGTACATGTTTAAATTATTCTATCCGTCTATCCTTCCAGTGTCGCGTCAGCACCCAGCAATAATACAGCGCAAGGCAGGAGCTATCCGTGAACTAGCTAGCGCTGCGCGGCACCCGTGACCTCACATGTTTAATTATTAACAATACAGGTTATTTAATAAAGTTTAAAGTTTTATCTGTATACTATAAGCAACAGTGTTTTGCTTGCATTTCATCTTAAAAATTATATCGTCATCATACACACTTTATAAAGTGGCGCAGGTTGTGCAATATTATAACTGTAGTGCAAGTTTACAGGTGGGGTAATTGTACTTATAAGTACAAACAGTTCTACAAGGAGCACTTGATGGACTGATTGAGTGCGTTTATAGTTCTTGGGATGAGAACTGTTTCTGAAACGTGAGGTCTGTAAAGGAAAGGCTTTGACGCGTTTGCCGTGGGCTGAGGTAGTGTGTACTTGAAACTGTATACCGATAATTCTCTTCCAGATCAGCTGCTGCTGTGATTCCCCACTCAGATACAGTGATTATAAATACTCCGAGTGGTTGCAGTGAGAGTAATGTGGAAAAAGATTATCCGCTGTGGCAACCCTTAATGGGACAGCTGAAAGAGAGAAGGTGCAGTGAGCGTAACAATGCTTAAAGCAGTTATGGTATTTGGAATACTATGGTTATTCCCTGGACCATTATATTGCTACAGGTTAATTACAATCAGATGCATTACACTAATAAACAATATGCAGTTAATTTCAGTGTATTTATAAAAGCCGCGTCAGGAATGTGGGTCTAAGGAAAGAAAGGGTGAGCACACAGGAACAGTATCACTGCTTTGGACGCTAGGGTGCCACCAGTCTGCAAAACTGAGCGGAGAGAAATTGCGTACGCCAGGGTATGAGGCTACCATGGAAATGTGCGTGGCTTTACGCCAAGTTAGGTTTATATACATTGCGATATGAGCATGGAAACGTTCGTGACGCAACATTTCTGTGTGTACAGCACCGTTTATACATGAGGGCCCCAGGATATTTTCCTTAACAGGTGTTATATCTCCTTTAAATGATAGGCTGTTTCCGATTGTCTTCTATAAGTCTATAGGGGTATGTTATGATTTTCTGTCCACCCTTCTTGTATGTATGTATTTATTGTGACACCTGTAGGGGGCATGCCCAGCTGCCCAACCCGACACAGACAGATGCTAGAGGGCACAGTTATAAAAGCACACATGATTTATATTTATTTTTCCTTGGGGGGAAATGCCTTCCCTTTCCCCACAAGTTGTAGCAACACTGTCCCAAACAGGCTAGGCTGCAGAAAGACTTAAGTTGCCGCTCAGTAACGCAAATATTCCCTAACCTTTTGTCCTCCCTGGAATACCTTGTTGAGGTAGGTTGTTGTGCACAGCTTCATTTTTGTTTGAATTCTCTGCTAAAAAATAATAGTATTGTTTAGTGTGTACCACTAAAACCTTCACAAAAGGGATCCTTTTGACCTACAGCAAAGTGAAAAACCTTTGGGATTCCTTTGTTACTGGCAGAAACCATACATTTTTCTATTGATTCACCTACAAACAGGTTTAAAGAATAATTGTTTTAAGGCATTTCATGCCTTGGTGATATAATTCAGCTGTCTTTTCAACAACTACAACATTTAATATTGCCTTTCAACATAATGTATATTTAAGGTTCTTTACAAATGTTAGTTAATAGAAACAAAAGAAAAACAATAATTAAATACACAAATTATAATAAGGATCAGATGGTCAGTGGAGAGATCAAAAAAATCCAATGGAGGAGAAAAAAATCTTTGGGGTTCCATCACCAAGAATCTAACCAGGCCCCACTGGGCACTCAATTGTACATCTAAGATGGTTGGTCTCGTCCGTTGCGAGAGATGGACGTCTGAAGCGGAGCTCCATTAGCAGCAGTGTTATTTTTTATATTATTTCCTTATTATCCTGAGAGATCCTGTATTTATCCAACCCGAGGGTTCTACTACAGCATATATAAGCATGGTCCGCAAGAAAGGGGCTCAGAAAGAAATGGAAAAGAAAGCTAAAGCTGCATCCAAGCCCAGACCAACAATTCCAAGTTCAAGCTCAAGGTATGGCCTTTCAGAGACTGACCTGGAACAGATGGGCGAAAGCCCAGACTCCCTGGGACCACGGTCCACAGCATCGTCTCCAGTTGAGCGTGAAATGGGGAGCGAATGTGCGAGTGACGCAGGTCACGATAGCGCGTCGATTGGAGAAGATCATTTGAAACTGGAAAAGGCCTTGCAGTCTGCGTTTTCACCTACTCCACGCGAGCCGGGAACATCGGCTGTAATAGAGCCCGCTGCTTCACATACGGTGCTCGAAAGCAGAAATGATCTGTCCAAACTGAAAGTGATGATCGCTGAGCTCAAGAAAGAGATAAAGAATGATATAAAGAAAAGCGAGAAGGCAAGTGAGAAGTTGCGGCGGGAGCTGCAAAGAGCTGCGGCAGGATAACAAAGGACTCGGAGAAACGCGTATAATCTGCTTGAGGCAGCCATCAATGGTTTGCTGATAAATTGAGGAGCACATTCAGGAAAACATGTCTAAAACTGAGCACATTTGCCAATCAGCTTGGAGGATGTTAAGCGGGGACATTCATGACTCGAATTGAAATAGCCGAAAATCTAGCATCCGACCGCTGATGGAAAAGCAACAGCTGCCAGTTCCGAGTGCAAAAAACCCGGAGACAGAACTTGCTGCTCTGGAAGATGGAAGCAGAAGGAATAATATTAGAATCGAAGGTCTACCTGAGATTCGTGAAATTCCCAGCTGAACTATTCTCTAAGAATAATTGGCGAGGACTTTAAAATCGGATCCCGAGATAGCAGCAGCTTATTGCATACCTCGATCAAATACCTTTAGACCTAGGTCTTTTATTATCCCGCTTCGAGTGATTATTATGTAAGATAGATGTGATGGCACTCCTCAGACGCAAGCAAGAGATGATATTGTGAAAATAACCACATTCGTATTTCCCTGATTTCTCTCCCGCAGACAGCTGCTAAATGTGCAGCATTCTACAACATTAAACAGTGGTTACGGCAACCAATATCAAATACAGCCTCTTGTACCTGCCAAACTGAAAATGGATGTGCAAGGGCCAATACTACGTCTTTTCCAGCAAGGAGGAAGCAGAAAAAGGAATTAAGAAAGCTTATCCCCGACACTATTCTGAAACACAATAGTGAGTCCATCCTGTCATGGCATGGCAAGGAGATATCACCTGCTGTCTGATCCACTTGTAATGAGTACGGGTATTATAATTATACATCCTTTTCATTACTTGGACGCTTTTTTGTTCATGTGTTTAATTAGTTATAGACGTGTGTGTGGAAGAAATTAATTTTTTTTTTTTGTACTACCCTAAAGGAGACTGTTAAAAATCACACCCTTGGTTTATTGTTGTTATTGCATTAAGACTTGCTATGCTTATTCAGGACCACTTTCTAACACCATCCCCTGGGTTCAGCAATCTTAAAGTAATAAGATAATAAAGATTATATTATATACTAGCAAAATACCCGCGCTTCGCAGCGGAGAAGTAGTGTGTTAAAGAGGTTATGAAAAAGAAAAGGAAACATTTTAAAAATAACGTAACATGATTGTCAATGTAATTGTGTTGTTATGAGTGTTGCTGTCTTATATATATATATATATATATATATAATATACACACACATAAACATCAATATATATATACATATCTACATATACATATACACATCCACATATATATATATATATATATATATATATATATATATATATATATATATATATATATATATATATATATATATTATATACACATATCAACATAATATACACACATACAGTACATACACACACATATACTTATATACATACATATATATACATATATATACACATATATATATGTAGATATGTATATATATAATATATATATATATATATACATATATATATATATATTATATATATATAGATATATATATATATATATATACATAATATATATATAT